>NC_041400.2:28825331-29145153 GCF_900747795.2 Erpetoichthys calabaricus | reverse complement strand
TACAAAACAAACTGCAACTTCCTCCCAGGATCACACTGTGTTTTATGTAGCATAGCAACACCCTCTACTGACATCAGTTAGGACTGTAGATAGCTACAACTGCTTTACATTATAGTTTTCTATCATGAGAACATACACTTTCTTCTGCAGAATACAATTGCATCTGCACTTCCCAGTGTGGTGCATGAAGATTTTATGAGCCAAGATTCACACTAAGTTTAGTGGATGTGTACCATTAACGGCACCAATCACAAGGTAGGAACCAGCCAAAGACAACATGCCTGCCCATTACAGCTCTCACACACACTCATAGTAGGCCATGGTAACCCAGGAGCTAGGCCTGGAGGCAGGGCCGTTCTTAGGACATTGGGGGCTCTGAGCATAATTAGACTGTGGGGGCCCTAATGCGTGTAGTATTAACTACAGTTCAGCCAGATTTGACCTGTTTCTACTGGGCACCACGTGGAGGTATATAGCTAAGCCCAGCTTGTGCAAAATGTACAGTGCAGTGGTGCATATTTTTATAAATTTTAGAGCATTTTATTTATTTAAAAAGTGTGTTTTTTATACCATTTTCCATTTTTTTCTACCAAATTAAAACTTGGGCTAAAGAACATTCCAGAATAAAGCTTAAGAAATGAAATCAACTTTTCGCGCTTTAACATTTGCGAAATCTTTACTTACTGTGGGTCGGTTTTGAAAGGAATCAGAAGGAGATGAGAACCTTTTCGGCCACGACAAATTTCAGCAAAGCTCCTTTTTGTGTCTCAATAAAGGCTACATCGTCTGCCTTTTTCTTTTGTTTAGCAGCACTGGATGGATAACTGCATTTCATATTAATATATTAAGTGCGAAACTGCTAACGTGAATAAGACGCAGTTACAAGTGGAGTACGATAAGGCCAATGACAAGGTGAAAAAGGGAAGAAAGCATTATACATGACAAAAAAACACGGTAAGAAGTCCGTGTCCACGCTCACGATGCAACAGTGGTCTGGAACGGAATGGTCTCCTTCGACAAGAGCACTCTATTTATTGACTTTTATGGGGGCATGTCGTAACAGGGCCCTGGCCATAGCAAACGCCCCAAGCCCCAGTTCCCAGTTGCAGCGTCCCTGCCCTGGGAAAGGGCAGTAAGCTTAGCATTAAATTTCGTAGTACACATATGTAGCTTGCGTCAATCTTAAAAAAAAAAAACAAAATATAAACATCGAATGATGGGGCCCCTTTTGTCTTGGGGCCCCGGGTGACTGCCCTGCTCACCGATGCCTAAGAACGGCCCTGCTGTGGGTTGTGGGGAACAGTCACACTGCAAAAAGACAGAGAAAGGCTGGTAAAGGGAACTCCACATCCCCAGAGCTAGAAGTAGATGCAAGAATCATTGTCCATCGACATGCCAGGTGATTTTCTTTACAATGAAAAGCTGATTGAAGCAGGAGTGCTGAGGATGACACTGCTAATTCTGACTTTATGAAATACTACACTGAAGTAATAAGCTATATTGTTGTCCCCCTCAGCATTTATCATATGAGTGAGCGCCCGTGGGTAGTTACCAGTGGGATTGGTAATTGCTGGGGACACCACCATGTGATAGCATCATGATATAAATAGATATGCTATATTTGTCCCCAAGGAGAAATGTAAACTTTACAGAGACACAAGAAAAAAAGTATATATAACACATTAAGTATTGCAATTCATCTCTGCAGTATATTCCACTTTATACCCTTTTTATTTGACTAACAGTTGGAAGCTGAAAGAATACAAATGTCAGTGTCCCACCTCATAAGAAAAACCCATGCCTTGCCTAATCCACCTCATTTTTTATTAATTAATTGTGGACATGAATTTCATGTACCTCAGCAACCTTCACAGTAGCCTTATAGTATAGCTTATAACACACTCCTCAGTGCTTTGACATTAGTGCAGAGTCATTCTTTGGGAGATAAGCCCATATGTTTATAGCAAGCCTGCCCACCAATAGCTGAGTAGAATGTTTTATATTTAATGCAGTATATGCTGTTTGAAAATAAGTAAAATTCTTTGTTTAGAATTCTGGAGAATGCATACATTCATAGTCATATTAACATTCATCTTAAAAAATAAATCATGTAAAACAAATTTGTGTAGAAACTAAATATGTCGAATTCTTTCCAGTCCTCATATATTGATAAAAGATTTGTGGTAATCATTTATGTGGGGAAATATTTTCTGTAATGCCAGTCAATGTATTCTTTTTTATTAAAAGACTAGCCTTTTTAAATATCTTCTGGTCTTATGAAACATACTTTATGCGCAAAACAAAAATGACTGCAGTGGAAATGTGATTTATTCAATTTACTACAAGAGCAAGGTAGGTGATTTAAATTTCCTGTTGGGAGGCCATCAGCGGAGTTGTCTTTAGTGGCCCTTGTGCCTGAAGTCTGCTTTTCACTCCACAACCACCTTAGTTGCTCCCAACATTACACTGCACATCTGCTTTTTTATTGCCAACATTTAGACCTGAATTATTCAAAAAGGTTAAATGGATTTTCAGCAGATAGAATAGGAATTTTAAGCTGGAGCATAAAGTTTAATTTGTTGTAGTTTCTAAAAGGTTGTATCTGTGCTTATGTACCACTCAGAACATTTTACTGGCACCGTCAATGAGTCATACTGTTATATACAGTACATTAACTAAAAGAGAGGGAGCATGGGGGCCTGGAAACAAATTTCAAATGCACTGAATGGAAACAAGTTTAGCAGTGATGGTTTGCTCTCACTTTTCCCCAGAGTAATGCTCAAGTTAACTCATTGTTAACCTTTTGGGGAGAACCAGAGATTTGGAAAACAACAGAATAAAGGGGGAAATGAGGCAGGCTAAAGAAAGGGCCCAAATCAGGCAAAAATATACCACATACTATATGAAATGACAGTTTTCCCTTAACTACGCCTGCTTGTCAGTGCATGATAATGACGCACAATGAATGCTCGAAATCAGCAAAGGAAAGAAGGCAAAGCCTCAAAAAAAAATACAAAGTGTTTACTATGCCCCTTCAGGTTGGCAATGGCTTATACAACTCAGGTTCCATGTGCATCAGACTCGGAATGATTTAGCATATTAGACCTCATCAATAAGCTGACCACTACCCTCAGTCTTTGAAGCTCTCAACTTTTGTCACTTTCCTATAACTCCACAGTCTTATATAGGCAAACGGCCAGTAAAGGCACCTGAGATTACATTGTAATGCTTATGTTGTACCTGGGGTCTCATTCCATACCATAAATCCTGTCAAGGAAAGAGGATTTACGTCCAAGCCCTGGATATTTTGGCATGAGTCATTATAAGTTAACCAGTCTTTATTTTGTGTAGCACCCTTCATGGAACACGCCGCCACAAAGGCACTTAAACAAAGTAAACATGACTACTATTAAAAAAAAAATCATTCGTTATTTTATCATTTATTAGAAAGTGATTTAAATAAGTAAACATTATAGTCCATAGGAATAGATTGATAGTATGAGTATGGCTTTAAAACAGGACTGAGCTCCAATTGTCAATAACTGTGCATACTAAAGGCATTAAGTTACCTTGGGTGTAGAGTCTTGTAAATTAAAAACAACAATAATAATAGTAATAATAATAATAATAATGGAATGGAGAAACAATGTGGATGTTGTCCTGGCTGTGGAACAGTAGACCAGCTTTTCTCCGTGGCACAGTTGCTGGAGGTGCATAGTAGTGTGATAACTAAGTCTACATGTGTTTTATAGATTTGGAAAAAGCATATAACCAAGTTTCTTGCCATGTGATGCGGGAGATGCTGCAGTAATATTGGGTAATAGGACTGCTCTTGAATACTATTTGTTCCTTGTATGAATGCAGTGAGAGTTGTGTCTAAATACTTGGTGTTAAGTCAAATTTGTTCACTGTGGGTATTGGACTCCAAAGGGGCTGTGTCTTGTCACTACTTCTGTTCGTGATATTCTTGGACAGAATATTAAAATGCCTCATCTGACTGTAACCTTTAGCACACAGTCAAGTGATTCACTGCCAAGTGTGAAGTGACTTTGATGAGGATCAGCACCTCCAAGTCTGAGGTCATGATTGTCTCTCTGAAAAGAGTGGATTACTGCCTTCAGGTGAGGGGAAAACAAGTGAACATATGAATGGATAGTAATAATAATAATAGGAAATGAAGAGCAAATACTTGCTGGCACAGCACTGTAACCAATCTACGATGAAGCTGAGACTCAAGACCAGCACTGAAAAAGCCACTGCCAATTTTATCATAGTGGACAAAACCACAAATATGGCATGACTGAACAACCACTGGCTCAAGGAGGAGACTGAATACCTAATCATTGTAGCCCATTCAACTGCAGAATACAGTATACAGCAAAGCAGAGGAGATCATCATCCATGTATCTGCATGGAAATGGCAGTGCACACCACTCATACCATTTAAGCTATTGGTCCTGATTTGATGGTCCATTGCAAGAAGAAGAAGAAGTAATGCCTCCTGATCATTGTAACTGTCACAGATGACAACTTCATGCTAACAGAATCTGAAAAGCAGAGCAGCTACTGTATAAAGATGCAGGCATCCAGATCAGCTGAGTGTGGTGCACTAGACTAGAGCTGTGTCTATGGTGGTCAGGGCTTTTGGTATGATCAAGAAATGACACGTCAAGAATCTGCTGGAACTGCCAGGACATAGCCCAAGATGTGGAGATAATCACACTGATGGGAGCTGCTCACATTCTCTTCAAAGTGCTGGGTCAAACCTTAGGTCCCTGATCAGAACAAAGTCAGCTCAGCAGCTGCCAACAAATTGTTGTGATAAATAATGATAATAAAGTAACTCCAGTAATTAAATGACTAACTTTTAATTAAAAAAAGTATTAACCTGAAACGCTGTCCCAGCATGTCCCCCCAGGACCCAGACTGCCTCTTGGCACCGTTTGTCCTGACCAGAAATTACTTTCTACGTGCTTCTTATACTTCTCAAAATGTGACTCTGGTTTTCTCTTCCCTTGTATTACACACTATATTAGATTTCATGCACTTTTCCCCTTTCAAGTTACTTTTTCATTGCTACTTAAATGAAAGCATGGCATTTTTTCATTAATTTATAATTTCCATTAAATGAACTGGAATTACCCATTTCTGTGTGAGATTAAAATTAACCCATTTATCTGTCCATGGTGTAATGATTTCCATGCGGACAGCTATTGAGTGCAAAAGATAATATTATAGTCAATCCTAAGGCCATGTAAGACCAAGTGAACATCTGCTTTTAAAATAATTTAAATGAAACTCTTCTAAGGGGAAAATGTCATTTTTTTTGTATTAGTATTCTCAATTAAGGTGCAGCAATGAAATATTAGCGTTACTTGAATTTAGAGGCTTGCAGGTTTTCTTAGCCTTTTTTGCTTTTAAGTTTTGCTCTCCTTGTTACAGTGGTATTTTGTGACCTTTGAGACCTCTGAAGGTCTGCGATAGTGTAGTAAAATTACTTAAGATATCTGGCTATATAAGGTAATGATGTGTGAAATAGCAGAGTTTTGTTTTGCTTTCACTATGGTCAGACTTGCTCTAAAATTAATTTTGAATACAATTTTGCAATTCTGAAATTCAAGACTCAATGAAAGAGTTTTTTGGGAAGTGGAATGTAAAGAATGTTGCTCCTTAAGAGTTTGGCAGCACCTTGCACTCATTTTGGACTCCTACATTTCTCTGAAAAGTGGCCCAGGTAAAAATAAGGTGGGACACATGACCTGATTTCTGCTCCGATGCAGCTTAGTCCATGGGAATTTATGCCAAGTTGTGTGGTTTGACCATCATCATGCTTGTTAAGTAAGCAGGTTTGTGTGTTTTTACTCATTCTTGCTCTCATTATTCTACAGGTTGACCTCTATGTTGTATTCAATATATAATCACCGCTCATCTACATATCAGTGGTGGAAAGGTCAAAGTCAAAGCCACTTAAGCTTTTTATTGATTGAGCAACAGCAATGTAAGACAGAACATGAGAGGAGCGTTTGTCTTGTAACAAATTGGAGACATTTTTCACGTTGTTTCTTTGTGTGTCTTCAGGTTATGGCCTTTTTGTCTGCATGGATCAGGTGCTCAAATGTGGGCTAACCGTGGTAAGAAATCAATATGTGAATTGAATAGAAAGTCCTGGGGATCAAATGCCAAATAGTAAAGTCAAATATTGTAACACATTCACAGATCAGTGTCATTGCAGGGATGAGAGAGTAGTTACTCGAGAAATCCCAACCCTCAGGGGCATCTCACTCTTAATGTTGAGTTTCTGCCTCTAATTTTCAGAGTCAGGGCATTAGCTTAGGAAGTAATTAGCACATTACCCTGCATGGAAAGTTTTGGGGGCAAGCATAGGAGCTTTTTCGGGGGGGGGGCATAAGGGCAGCGGCCCCACCCAATCCATATCAGTGCATGAGTGCAGTAATTAAAAAAAGTACTCGTATATGACACATTTGAAAGGATATGCACATGAAATTTCCAACTAGTAATTTTGAATTAGATAGATAGATAGATACTAATTATCATGCGTCCCAAAGCTTTTGGGTAGAACATTTGTTGGCCAGATTTGCTGTGCTGTCATTTAACATGCAGCTGCATGTTATCAGCGACCCTTTGCTTCTCCCAAAACTCTGACGGATATTCCCATGGACCAAACAGACTGGGAAGATGTGAGATGTCACAAATGGTAACTTTAAAAATTGTCATAGCATTTGAATATAGCATTAGACGATGACAGTTGTGGCTTGTTGATCCCCTGGTAACTTAAGTAATTCATTTATCATACTTAAGAGCTTATTGTTCCCTATGTCTCAAATATATACTGATAGCAAAAGAAACACAACACTTATTGTTGGACTGCATTTTCAGTGTTTATTGCTGAATTATTAGTAAACAAGTGTGAATATTAGAATAGAAAAATTATACCAGCTCTGAACAATAATAACAGTTGTCTCACGCGTCTTCAGTATCATGTATATCAGCAACCATCAATGGTAGACATCACTGGTGCACACAACCAATGAGCCTTCAAGTCTTCACTTGAGGGATGTTAGAACATTCCAGAAGATGGGCATGACAAAGACCTGGCCATTGGCAGGTTGAGGGTTATTTCTCTTGATGATGGTGTTAAGCTTAGGAGAGGAGTCAGGCCAAAGTGGCTCCTGCCCACCAGCATCCTTCTGGCCAGTAGTGACCACAGTAGCCTGGAATGTCCTGCTGTAGGATCAGATGGCTAGGAGGTGTAAGCAGAGGTCGTCTTGCTGTAAGGCCAGTAGCATGGAGCCTATCTATACCTGTGCTGCCACATACGTGAGCATTGTGCCTTCTGGCAATTTAAGTAGCAATAAAGGTGGCAGATTGGAAATGATCTCTCAGATGGACTATAATAAGGTAGTGATCCTATTAGGATTTGGTCACTTTAGAGCAGTCAGTTTTTGAACAGTCAACTGTCTTGTCTGTTTGAAACTTAATACATAATGACCAACAAAACAGGCACTAGACATACTTGTCTGCAGCATTCCAATGGCTTTCTCTCTTGGATCTGGTGACATTCAAGTCATTATGATGCACACAAAAATTAACTTGATGTTTCCTTTTTCATATAGTCACATAGGTGTGTTGTGCTGTTTTGGTCTCCATATTTCGAAAAAGACAAAACAGTGCTAGAGCAAGTCTGGAAAAGAGTGTCTAAGTTGATTCCAGCATTGCAAGGTGTGAGTTACAATGAAAGAATGAAGGAGAGAAACCCTTTCAGTTTAACAAAATTGCAAGTATGAAATGACACGAATAATGTGTTTAAAATTATAAAGGGAATTAGTACAGTAGATCCCAGCTTTTTCTTTAAAATAAATTCTTTAACAAGAACATGGAGTCACAGATGGAAACTAATTTAGAATAGTTTTCACAAACAGAAGGTTTTACTACACACAGAAAACCATAGACATGTGGAGTAAATCACTAAGTAGTGTGGTAGAAAGTAGGCCTTTGGGGACCTTCAAAACTCAACTTGATGCCTTTTTTTCAGAAATTAATAGAATAGGACTGGCAAGCTTGTTGGGCTTCATAGCCTGTGTGGAATATGACCCGGACACAGACAGGCAGACACGTTTAAATCACCCCACACACATTTATTTTGGTGCTCCATAATACAATCCATCACTACTCACAACGCCAATATCCCTCAGTCCAGGCCAACACAATGCCTTCTCTCTCTTTTCTTCCAGACCGCCTCCTTCTCTCCTTCAGAAACCTTGTCCACTCTTCCACCAGACTCAAGTCCATCTCTGAAGGGAGGCGGCCCCTTTAAATAAGCACCCGGATGTGCTCCAGGTGTGTTCCCGGCAATCTCCCACCGACACGCCCATGTGTGGCGGAAGTGCCGACTGTCTCCCCGGAAGCACTCCGGGTGTCCCTGTTCCTCTTCCCCCCAGCACTTCCTGGTGTGGCGGAAGTGCTGCGGTCCAGGGTTCTCCAGGTATTGGGGTCCCCCTGGCAGTGACCACGGGCCCCTACAGGGTCGAG
This sequence comes from Erpetoichthys calabaricus, assembly GCF_900747795.2. Lineage (NCBI taxonomy): Eukaryota > Metazoa > Chordata > Cladistia > Polypteriformes > Polypteridae > Erpetoichthys > Erpetoichthys calabaricus. The sequence continues at coordinate 29,136,603 of NC_041400.2, read as the reverse complement.
CTTCCCAGCTCTGTACCCGCGGCCCCCAGGGCAGTTGCCCCCTCGAGGTCTGGAGGAGGCACAAGCCCTCCTCTGATCTTCTCAAGCGTCCCAGCTGGGTACCACACCTGTTTCCACCATGATCATTGTAATATTCTAGGCCTTTTTATAAAGTTGACCCAATCAGGTTTTGTACCTCCTGGAACTTTACAGGTAAAAATGTGCCAAAGAAGCTTTCATGTGTTTGGCAAGTTGCAATGCCTCACTGTACAAGCTACTTTCAGAGGGCTAAAGCAAATTGACAAGTTTTTGTGAAAATACCATAAGAACTATAATTATATTGTTCTCATTTCAAAAATGTGTTCAATATTTCCATCAGTATACACTGATCTGCCACAACATTAAAACCACTGACGGATGAAGTAAGTAACATTATCACGTTACAATGGCATCTGTCAAAGGGTGGGATGTATTAGGCAGCAAGTGAACAGTCAGTTCTTGAAGGTGATGTGTTGGAAGTAGGAAAAACTGGCAAGTGCAAGGATTTGAGCAACTTTGACAAGTACCAAATTATGACATCTAAAGGACTGGGCCACAGCATCTTCAAAACGACACGTCTAGTGGGGTGTTCCCAGCATGCAGTGGTCACTACCTACCAAAAGTGGTCTATGGAAGAACAACTGGTGAACAAGTGACTGGGTCATTGGCGCCCAAGGCTCATTGAAGGCTAGCCACTGTGGCCTAAACCTTATAGAAGAGCTATTGTAACACAAATTAGGTAGAATTTATTATCCCAGAGGGAAATTTGTTTGCAGCAGGAAAGTGCAAAAACAGAAGACATTGTTACAGAGATTCAATGGATAAACAAAGACACAACATGTGACAACCAATGTTATTGCATAAATGCATTCAAGTTCAATACAAAGAAGAATAATTACTTTCAACAGTACACAAAATAATAATACAAAATGTAACATTTAGCAGGATCCCTACAAGGAAAAGTATTTAAAATGCTTATAGCTTAAGTCTGTTGCTCTTTACCTTTGGAAACCTGAATCTGGAGCCTCATGCAAGCAACTGAAATTTAGAGCAAAGAGGATGGCTACTGTCTGACAGAATTGAGTTGGCTTTCTTTCTAACCTGTTTGCAATATATTTCAGTGATAGAGGTCTGTTGTGAACAAATGTTACTGCAAAATTTTATAATGTTGTTAAGATGATTTATATTCTTATTGCTGAGGTTACTAAACCAACAGTTAAAAGCAAATGTAACAATGGACTGAATAAAGGACTTACAAAAAAGTGTCATTATGATTTTGTCCACTTTAAAACAGTGAGTTTCCCAAGACAGAAAGTCATGACTGCCCTGTTTTTCACAGATTTGCGTTATGTTAAGATCAAAGTTTAGTTTGTTATCAATGATTGTTCCCAGATATTTGTATTGCTCTACCATCTCCACTGTCTCCCCTTTAATTAAATTTGAGACAATGGATGGCGGAGTGTGGTATAACAGGTCCACAACTCAGAAAAACTGTCCGTTTTTAAAAACGAATTAATTGGCCAGCTCATTCTCCGTGTGCATGCACGCTCACGCAACTGCTGAGTTGTGGAGTAATTAAGGCGGGACGCACCTGCACATGAAGGTGCAGTCTTTCTCAGTTGATTCATCGTCGTCTTGTGGTGCGTGATTGAGATGCTGTGCCCATGGAGCATTATAAGAATGAGACGAGAAAAGGGGGAAGAATGAAAAGGTCAAAAAGAAGCCAGTCTGATAGAGACGAGGGAGAAATGGAACAAAGAGAGAGGAGGTTAAAGAATGAAGAGAGAAGGCAGGAGAGAGAGAAGGCAGACAGGCGGGAGCAAGTCCCTTGAGGGAGCGTGCAAATGGCGCTCTGGGACTGATGGCTAGTCCACCTGAGCGACCTGGAAGCTGGAGAGACCAACACACACTGCTTGGTTGGAGCGACTCACCACAAAGAGGCAGCATGGCTGCATGAGAAGAAGAGGCTCAGTGAGGCATCCTGTGTAATGGGAGTCAGAGTTTTTGGGGTTTGTGCCCTGCTCTTTGTGTTCTGTTTGTTAAACGGTCCAGAATCCACCTCACTAAGTTAGGGTCCAAATTGTATTGATCAATCAGTTTCTCAACTAAAATGTGGGGCTGGATTGTGTTAAAATCTGACAAAGTCAGTCGATAAACAGCAATCTTTCATGTTTTTTTTTTGATCCTTCAAAGTGCTGATACAATAAATTCAAATGTTTTGCTGTGGCATTCTCTACACCTCTCTTTGCTCTTTATGCAAATTGGTGAGAGTCCAGAAGTGCCTCAGTTTTGTTAAGTAGTTGTTTCTTAATTCACTTCTCAAAGGACTTCGTGATATGAGAAGTTAATGCCACTGGTCTAACCAACCTTTTGGGTGTACGGTTTTTGCCAATGGAATGACAATTGCCTGTTACATAGGCAGGGCACTTGCTGTAAATCCAAGAACATTTCAAATATGGAGCGGAATATTAGAGAGCACAGTAATGAAGCAGTTGGCCCTTATTCTGTCTGGACACAAGCTTTTTTGATTTTTTTTTTGTTTAAGTACCTTTCTGACATCATTCTGGTCAAAGAAGAACTGACTCCTGGCTCCAGTCCTCAGTTTGTTCTTTTGCTAACTTATTTCTGAAGCATAATCGTGTGTTTCAAATTTTAAATAGAACTCATTCAAGTTTTGTGCCAACTGATAGTTAGTTTTGCCCCCTGCCAGTTCTACTCTATTATTGCTATTTGTATGAATGCCAGCCATCATCTTCTTGCCATTCCATAATGAGCCCAGGTTATCAGTCTGCAGTTCATTCTCTATCCTGTCCTTACATTTCAGCTCGGCCTGCTTTATTTTGCATTTTACCTTTTTCTGTAATTCCTTCTGTACTGTTAATGTTCCATGTTGAAATGCCCTATTTTTGTGGGTAATCAATTGTTTTAGATCTCTGGTAATCCACGGCTTGTTTTTAGGGTATATTTTGGCTGATTTTGTGGGTATTATGATGTCCTTGCAGAATTGTATGTAACAATTTACAATGTCTGTCAGTTCATTAAAGTCAGCATAGGATTTTTCAAACACTGAGCAGTCAGCGCACTCAAAAAGCCAAACATGGACGTAACAGAATCCTTGTCCAAGATGTTATAACATTTGTTTGCTTTCTGGCTTTTTCTGTTAAAGACGAGTTTATAGATTGGAATAAGATGGACAAAGTAGTGATCTGATGAACCCAGCCACAGTTTTGCTCTCAATTAATAAGCCCCTTTGATGTTCCCAGAGCACTGATCAAGTTGTGATGAGTTGGGTAAGTGACATATTGGTAAAAATTGTGAAGTGATTTGCTCGGTGCACACCAGTTAAAGTCTCCCAAAATAAAGTTTGGAGAGACTGGAGACAGCTTTTCAAGCCTCTTTATCACTCTGGAGATGGTGTTAACAGCCTCGCTTGCCACTGTCCTTGTGTGAGTATACACTATCGTCATAAAATTCTGTGGAAATTCTCTGGGAAGATAAACAGGGCTTGGTGAGACAGGCAGAAGTTCCACATCTTTTGTGCACAGTCTTTCTCTAACCACTACTGTTTTACAGCACTGTTTATTTACATAAAGGCACTGCCGCCGTTTGACTTACTGGTGATGACTCTCTGTCCAAATAAATTGGTGCACCAAATCCATGCATTGTCAAGTAGTCAGCCAAATTGCTTCGATTCAGCCAGGTCTCTGTAAATGCCGAAATGCTGAAATTGCTGAAAAACTTAATGCTGGCCATGAAAGGAAGGTGTCTGAACACACAATGCATCTCAGCATGCAGTGTGTTCGCAGACCAATCAGATTGCCCATTCCTACCCCTATCCACCACCGATGGACTACAGTGGGCATGAGAACTAGACCATGGAGCAAACAAAGAAGGTGGCCTGGTCTGATGAGTCATGTTTTGTTTTAAATCATGTGGATGGCTGGGTGTGTGTGATTTACCTGAGGAAGAGATGGCAGTAGGATGCACTATGGAAAGAAGGCAAGCCAGCGGAGGCAGTGCAATGATCTGGGCAATGTTCTGCTGGGAAACCTTAGGTGCTAGTATTCATTCCCATATTACTTTGACACGTTCCTCAAGATTGTTGCAGACTACATACCACCCCTTCATGGATATTGTATTACCTGGTGTCAGAGGCCTCTTTCAGCAGGATAATGCACCCCGTCACATTGCAAAAATTCTTAAGGAATAGTTTGGGGGACATAAAGAGTTCAAGGTGTTGACTTGGCCTAATAATTCCTTGGATCCCAGTCTGATTTGAGAGTCTGTGGGATGTGTTGGAAATACAAGTCTACCCCATTTCAAAACTCATAGGACTTAAAGGATCTTTTGCCAAATTCTTGGTGTCAGATACCACAGGACACCTTCAGAGGTCATGTGGAGTCCATGCCTGGACGGGCCAGAACTGTTCTGACACAACAGATGTGGACCATACATAATATTAGTCAGATAGTTTTAATGTTGTGATCAGTGTATGCTTAATGTGCTGGAAGGTAGACAGGTGCCCATGGGGTCAGTGTTACATGTCTGCTTCACTAATAGTTTTGTGGTTTCACTGCTTTCTGTGCTTCAACAGGTCAAAACTGCAGGTAGCTTTCAAAACTGACAGGCCTTGGGAAAAGGATATTAATTATGATATAAAGCCCTGAGCTGGCTAAAAATATCCTTAATGGAAAATATTAAACAATGCAGTTAATAAACAGTCATCCCAGAAATGCTAAACTGCGGAATGTATGCATCTTTATTGACATGAAAATGCATACAAGGTTGTTAATCAATCTTAATGAGTAAAGCAGCAGCAAAGCCCTTTAATCCACCGATAACATTAACATTTTTGTATCTACCATATTGCTGAAAGCAAATGAAAAGCAAAATCAATGCCAAATACATTTTTCCTGAGAACTATAAAGCCCCATATGTGAGAGAATGTACTTCAGGGTGGCAAAATGCACTTCTCCACTTGACCACCTGATGGTTTTGTATAATTTGTGATGTTCAAGGTTATAAATGCATCATTAGCTATAGCTAGTGCATGGTATTCAAACACATTGGTGCATTGGATTCCAAAACTTGTGTAATTAAACTTTATTTACCTCAGAATAAGTGATGTTAAAGGTAAAGGGACAACCCGATGTGTGAGTATGGGATAGCAGGAGCCAGAGACATAACATTAAGGATGCTTGTTGACTCACTAACTGTCAAGGGCCATGTCTAGGAAAAAAGTCCATCTAATGTGTAGATAAAGAAAAATACACATTTTGAGTATCCTTGTTCTCCCTCTAATGGCACAGTGTTCATTTTTCTTTTATATGAATTACTATATGTACACATTTTCCCTTTGTCTGTGTAGGTTTTCTCAGTACTGTTTTGGGCATAAAAATTTTGGTGATGCCATACCAAAAACTTCCTTTATGTGAGCAGAAGTTTCTTATTATTAACTAATAATATATGTCTCTCTTTTGCTAATGAGTAGTGTGCAAGTTCATGTACCATCTGTGCTATAAAAATCAACCAAACAATGGATTTTAAGGTGAACAAAAGACAAGCTGCAATTACACATTAAGAACAAGGACACTACACACACACACACACACACACACATCATGAGCTGAACACAAGACTGTGTAGCAGCAATAACCAGTGTGTTTCCAACTGTTTATTGGACAACGCAAGACCAGCAAATAGTTGAAAATACAAGTTTCTGCGTAATGTACCAGGACTCTGCCCTTCTATGAAACAGTGGCATCATACAGCTGGCTTCTTTTCTAACTCGTGGAAGGAGCACATGTAAGGCTTTTTTCAAATTTACCTCCCTTAGGTGATCCTCCTCAGCTGTAGTTAAGATCAACATAATGTCTTGTGGTCGATGCATTCCTGATATTTCTCTGCTTACTTATTTTTTCTAATTAATGTGACTTTTTTTAAGGGAGCAAAAGGTACTGAACTTTTTGAACTCTTCACTTCCCTGCACTGCATAGCCTAGATTGGAAAAAGCTTGAACCAGAAGTGAAAATGAGTACCACATGTGTGTTTTTTTAATATCTAGAATAAAGGGTTCTAGCTTTTCAAGACCCATTGCTAAACTAGAACTTACTGGTTGCACATGAGTACACATGCCCAAGGGTAAATCTAATACAGCACAGTCCAGTAGAGACGGCCCCATGAGGCAGAAACAGGCTGATATTGTTATACTATCTATGAGAAAATGTAAAATCCTGACAGCTGTGTGGTGTGGGTGCCCACCAGAAATGACCAGGGTAATCTTCTAGCAGTCAGTGTATAAAGGCAACTGCTATACTGTTAATAACAGCTAATCAGTGTGCTCAATTGGGAATTAAACTGAAAACCAAATAAGTCTTTTGCATATACTTAAAATAGAATCAAAAACAGAGAGAAGCCCTTTGTAACAGTTGAGTTGTTTTCATGCCAGATGGTTTAGCGATAGCCATAGTCAAACAAAAACTGTGAAGAGTTCTTCAACAAAATTTTATTAAATTCTGTTAAAACCAGATTATCAAAATCAGGATCATCTAACTACACTTTCATTGATCAAATACATTTATCTCGGACAATGGGGCTTCGTTTTCTGCATTATAATTTATTAACAAGTCTTTGTGACGCTAGTCAGGGAGGTGGTCCCTAGCAACCAGGCAAAATCCCCTAGCAACTTATAATCAGGTTGTGGTGCCTTCTAAAATGGTGACGAGACACACTGAAATTTTTAATGAAAAAATAGTCTTTCTCAGACACATTAAAAAAAGTAATATGTTTCTAGATAAATTATATTGACCGGATGATAGAAAATTGGGGAAAAAAAGAACAAGGAGACAATGTTGAGGGTTTTTGTAATATTTTAATGATATCGTAAATTAATGAGGGAAGTTTATTACTTGTTTTTCTCTAGAGGAGCTGTGCCAACTGGTCCGTAAGGCAGAAATGCCACTGCTCCAGATACTTTCAGCGCACATTCCAAGTACATGATTTTAAACTGTGCCTGCAATGGCTTGATCTCTGGACCAGGATTTGTTCATGACTTGCACCTAATTCTGTCCAGATAGGCCCCTGTTCTCAGCAATCCTGTACACGATAAGTGGGTTGGAAACTGAATGGGTAATTCTGTATGACACATGAGGTAGGAGTTAAAGGCCAAACACTTTTCAGACAGTTGATTTTCTTTCAATAAGACTTAACACGAAAGGCTTGTTTTGTACTTTGAGATGCATATATACAGCATCTTTTCTTTGAAAAGCCTGAAATACAGAGGCGCCTACAATAACGTAATTTAAGGAACCCACTCACAATGAGTGTCTCTTAACTGGGCAGTAAGGAGATGTTCCTTTTCCAAAAACGGCATTAGTTCATGTTAGCTGCTGCCACATAAATAGGCAGCTGCCCATCCAAATCGATCCACCCGTGTGTTTTGTCATATTAGGGTCCTAAAGTGACCCTTTTCTTCCATTTATACTCTTTATTATGTAGATCTAACCAAAATACCTACAAATCCCTGCTATAGGCCTTATATGTTACACTACCTATTATACCTATGACCTCAAGCAACAAAATGGAGTACCAGAATGGGCAGGAAAAAAAGTTTCTAATTTATTCATTATGTATTATGGATAACATACCAAAAATATAAGTAGAGTACAAATATGATAGTTAAAATAATACATCATGATAACAGTCCACCAGGTGGCTTTCTATCTAAATGCCTTGATTAGGATCCAGCGTGGTCCTATATGGGTCTTGATCCAACATACTGTCTCCACAGGGCAACAGAGATGGCCTATGCTCAGAATTCAGAGACAGACAAAGTAAGCCTCCATATCAGCCTTAATTTAAAGGAATCTTATGGCTTTTTGACACGCCTTCTCAAAACAGTGTGTGGGTGCATTCACTAATGTAAAGGTTCAGGCAGAACAAGTCCAGCCCATGCATTTTCCTGTCACTCACTTTGTCTAGTTTCAAAGGACGCCTAAATTAAGTTTTATATAAACAAGAAAGAAAGGAAATACATATAATGAAATCATAAACTGCCTTCTCAAACCAGCATCTCTTCTAGAGTCATACATTTACTTGTCCCTTCCAGTCCAAGCTTTTTGGGCTCATATAATGTAAAGTGTTCCTCTCTTTGATATCTGAAGCTAATACAAACTAATTGTGTGAAACCAGTCATAAGTAGATTCTATTCTTCTACCCCTCCTCAGTCCAGCTGCTGGCCTGCTAATGTCCTAGCCACCTGTATTCCTCCAGGCTAGCTGGCCAGTCAAATTGTGCTTTGGGATTGCAAAGGTTTTATCTGATAAATGGACTGGCTTAACCTTAAAATAGAAATACGCATGTAATTTAACAAATAAAGATAATTTACAAAAGTATTCATCATACTAGATATTACCTATTTTTTTCTCTCCACTACAGAAGCCACTTATTTTAATTCAGGGTTGTGATTGCCTAAGCTGGATTGTGGAGTGCCCAGTAGGTCACTGCTTGGCACACTTAAGCACCCACCCAGACTGATTTTGCAGATTCAAAGAAATGGAAAAGGAAACATCGAAACCCCAAAAAAGTCTTGACTTGAATTTAATTTACTTAATATCAACTAAAGGTAAAACAATAATATTATTAGACCAAGACACTAAAATATACATGAGGGTAAAATTATCAAAAAAGAAGAAAAAGAAAAAACTATAAGGAGTCCAAAAATACAAAAAAGTCCAAACTCACAAAAAAAGTCCGGTATTACTGGAAGATAAAATGATTTTAAGCCAAAATCAGACTTCAAAACAGGAACAAAAGGTAAAAAAAATTCTCAAAAGACAAACCAACATGGTAAGGATTTGTTAATGAGCTGTTCACTTAAAAATGTATTTCTTTTAAAGTAAATTATTCAAAAGTATACAGTAGGTTTCTATTACTCTGAAACATTTATGTGTGGTTACTTTCAATTGTTTAAATTTCTAGAGCAAAGAGATTATTTATTTATTAAGAAGTTCATGTTGCCAATGGTCACAGCCATATTATGATTATTGGGATGCTACTCCCAATTGCCATGGGGCATCAATGCAGACTTTGTGTCTCATGTCATCACTGCGAAGACTTACAGTACATACTGTACCAGCCCGGTGTTTCATTTATTATCTATGATTTGTATATAAAGAAAATGAAATAATGCAAATGTCACTCTTAAATTTCTGTTTTTTGATCTTACTAATTTTGCTTTGACTTTGCATTTTGTTTAGTAGTTTAGATTTTGGTGTATTAGTAATATTTTTTGGTTTCGATTTGTTTATGATTTTAACTATGTATCATCTCCTGGTCCTCTTCCAGCCTTCAGAAAGAATAGGAATTGCAAAAGTGGAACCACTGATAACGAAAAAATAATTTAATGCCACTACAATTGGCCTGTGCCCCTCAGAGTCTTTAAACAGGTCACAGGTAGCAGCCACATTAGCTGTACATCTACAGTGCTTGGGTTCTTCTCCTCTGGGCTCAACATAAAGAGGAAAAGGAAAATCACAAACTAAATTCATGAAATTAAAACAAAATGGTTAATTACAAAATGATTAATCAAAACAACAAAATGGTTTACAAAAAAAAACCCCAAAATGATCAAGTCACATAAACAAGTTAGTGACAGAGCATTGGTAAAACAATGACACTCATTTAATTTGGTAAATTGTGACTTGCTGATCATCTCATTCTGCATGTCTTTGAGAGTCTTGGGAGGAAAAATGTTATGTATAAAGCAATCTCACATAGACATACAGACAGCCAGCAAACTCTTACTCTACTGAATGTTTTAAGAGACCACACCAGGCTACTGGAGTTATGAGGCAGCTCTGCCAACCACTGTGCCAATGTACTATCCTGCCTGTCGAAACACTTGTAGAATACTGAGGTTGGCAAACATTCTGCATAGTCTATCATGTGAGATGGTCTTTCCTGCCACAAATGTGACCGAAGCAAACAAAATTGATGAGAACAGCTTGATTATTTTAAGCAGTAGGTACACATTGCAAAAAGCTTCAAAGTACTCACCTAAAGGGATGAAGTTTAGCAGTCTTTTTAAATCGTGAGGTTAGCATTTATTTATTTATTTTCTTTAACATCTTCATTTGTCCTGCAACATCAGGCAGCTGTTTGGTCTGCAAGCTGTTCTCTCTCCACATGCAGTATAATTGCGCTCATTTTCTTGGATTCACAGGAGTTTTCTTATTAAAGTAAGAAAAATGAACTCAGTGTAGCTTTGGCACATATTGGCTTCATTAATTTGCTTATATTATCGTTAATAAAATGGCCAAATTAAATAAGTGAATACCTTTATTTTTGCTTGTAAAATCTTTTAGGGGAAGTTCCTGACTGTTCTGAAATAAGCATTGACATCCTGTGACCTTGTTTTAAGACTACGCAGAAATCAAAGAATGAACGAAAGAATGATTAGTTAAGTAAAGACGACTATTTCTCAATAAACTTTGCAATGTCCCTGACTTCTTACTCCAAGGCATTTTTGCTGTTTTTTTCCAATAGAACCAGGAATCAGCATTCCTACAAACATTCAGTGTAATTTAATGGCTTGCTTGGTTCCTAGGTTTCTTTAGGATGGTCAACCATTGTAAGCTTCTCTTTACTGTCATCCCACTCACTAGCCAATAGAGAATTCTAAATGTCCTGGAAATCAGTGTCACCTTGAAGTCGGCAACAATGCTAGAGTTATTCCAAAGCTGAATGTGTTGGCATATGTTTACTGGCTCTTTATAAATAATGAAAGCACATTCAGGTTCAATTTATTTCCATTGCCAGTTCCCTGCTGCAGACATCATGCATGAATTATTTTAAAGTTTAGGCACACCCAAACCCAGTTTTACCTCACAGTAGCTGGGCACATGATCTAAAAGGAGACAGCTTCTTAATATAAGAATAAAAGTTTATTACAATAATTGATTGTCACAGAAAGAAAGAGTTTGAAACTGTGTGTCTGATGCAACTTGTAGGCATCAATCAAAGGCATATTCAGGAATCCGAAGTCTACAAATTGTTAGCCAACATGCTGGAATGGTCCAAAGCTACGTAAAATAAATGTGATAATTTAATAGGTTATAGTTTTAATTGAATTAGTTATTACTGTACCTTATTTTATGCAGTACCTTTAGAAAGTATTCAAACCCCTTCACTTTTTTCATATTTTTTAATGTTGCAGCCCTTTGCTAAAATCATTTAATTTTTATTTTCCCCCCATCAAGAAACACTAAATATCCCTTAGTGACAAAGCAAAAACAGAATTTTAGAAATGTAAAAATTAAAAAATAAGCTGAAATGTCCAATTAATACATCTATTCTGATCCTTTGTTCAGTACTCTGTTGAAGCCCCTTTGGCAGCAATTCCAGCCTGGTTTCATCTTGGGTATAATGAAACAAACTTCACCCACCTGGATTTGGGGATTTTGTGCAATTGCCCTCTATAGATCCTTTCAAGCTCTGTCAGGTAGAATGGAGATCCTTGGTGGAAAGCTACTTTCATGTTTCTCCAGAGATTTATGATTGAGTTAAAGTCTGAGCTCTGCCTGGGCCACTCAAGAACATTCTTATAGTTGACCCTGAACCACTCCTGTGTTGTCATTGTCCAGCTGGAAGGTAAATTTTCAGCTCACTATGAGGTCTAAAGAGCCCTGAGCAGGTTTTCATTAAGGGTATCTCTGTACTTAGCTTTGTTTTGTTTATCCTTATCCCTTTTATATTTATTTATTTGGCCAACACCTTTATCCAAGGTGACTTTCAACGTTTATGATACAATTGGTTACATTTCTTTTGGTTTTCCAATTGGAGCACAGATAGGTCAAGTATGGTCACACTGTGTCAGTAGCAGGATTTAAACCCACAACCTCAGGGTTTGAACTCCAAAGCTTTAATCGCTACACCACACTGCCTACTTGAAAAACAACCTCACAGCATGATGCCGCCACCATGATGATTCACTGTTGGAATGTTATCGCAGAGATGATGAGTGGTGTCTGGTCCCGTCTTGACTTAACACTGAGGCTAAACAGTTCAATCTTGGTTTCATCAAACCAGAGAATCTTGTTTCTCATAGTCTGAGAGTCCCTTAGGTTCTTTTTTGCAAACTCTAAGTGGGCTTTCATGTGCCATCTGACCTCTCTGCCATAAAGCCCAGTTGTATTGATTTATAAATAAAGTTTACTGTCAGATCAACTGTCCTGGTTCTGATGATTGTCCAGGAGTGTCTTCCTGTTGTCATTTACTACATTTCCATTCACATCTTGAATTAAATTCATATGCATTAGCTTAAGGCGCAAAAACAGATGGTAACAATGATTCTAAACTCCCATAAGAATTACCAGTGAGACTACCAGGAAAAAAAATCCTAGCAAAATACATAAATTACTCTATTTTCCCGTGTTGTAAACTGCAATCAATTAATTGAATTTTCTCATCCATCAGTTATCATAACAGGAAAGAAATGCCAGGCGCATTCCCAGGGCTTTTAATTAAATGTTGCCAAAATGAATATTTTATCGAGGTGCCCTAAATGACTGCTTTATGATAAGTGAACTCAGACATTTTAATTGTGAGCCAGCATCATTCTTTTGTTACAATAAACAAACAAACCTTCTTCTTTCGCAAAGCCAGTGGCTTGTGGGGAACCACCTGGTTGACACTTACCTAAATTGTGACGGCTCCTCCATTCAAGTGATCTCACTTCAAGATGCAAATGAACTTATTATAATTTATTATATACTATCTAAAATTCCTCAAAGGTGCGAGTGAGCTTGTCCTGTACTGGAATGACATCCTGTCGAGGGCTGGTTTTTGCCTTGCAAGTGATGGCTTTTCTTGCCTCTTTATATGGATTTAGCAGTTTTTGATTAGTGATTTGATGATGTGGTATTTTTGGCTTCCAAGATTTGGATATACTATTGAAACCTCAGTGCAATTAGATAGTGATTCTTAACAATTTAGGGAGCTTAGAATTTTTTCAGTTTTTCTTTGATTCTTGTGTTATGTATTGGGTTTGGTTGCCTGTTATCTCTGCTCTTCTGTCTGAAGACCCCTGGCTTTGGTTGCTAAGCCTTGAAATTTTGCCTTTTGATTTGCCCATTTTCATTATGGCAAGCACATCCTTTTTGTATCTGATTTCTGTTTACTAATACAACTAATAAAACCATGAAACAATTTTAGTTCAAGATTAATTAATGCATGTAAGCATGCCAAGCACCACTGAGAATCAAACATACAGTAAGGCTTACAAACAGCTGTGAGAGTGAAGGAATTAAAACTTCCAGTGAACTGCCAGTGCAGATGAGGCTCTGGTGCTGATCTCTGGTTATTGGTGTTACATCCCTTACTCAGAATAATTTATGATGTGCCATTTGATGCCAGAGGCCAAGGTGTGAGTGGACAATCTTGCTGTTTTGGCTGTGACCACACTGCCTCCAAGGGGACTTGACTGAAACTAAGCAGGATTTGCAGATGGAGACTACACAAACCTTGAAGTGAATCACGTGCTACTTTCCAGATTTTATTTCCTGAGCACACACAGAGTGATAAAACATTATAAAGTTTTTTTGGCTTTCAAAGATACAGTATTAATTTTTTGGATCAAAGTTGGTATGTCACTGTTGCATATGGTAAGTTATGTTTGTCCCTACATGCCAAACTTTACTAAAAAGAGACTGTTTATATTAACAATCTGTAATTGTCCCATTCCTGATATTCACCATTACTTTTACCAATACAAATTACCATTATCATTACAAATTGTCGATACTAGATGTTTTTAGGTCTTCCAACACAGTTAGATGCAGGGTACACGAGTGACAAATTACACTTGCTTTTAGCTTATTTAGTTTATCTTGGCAATAATGTTGTCCAATGCCAACTGACATTGTGTGAAAAAGAATTGCCCCCTAACTAAATCATCCCCATTAAATGGAGTCAACTGGCAGAAACTACCATACCTGATTACAGTAAGTCCTGCTAAATTCAATTTTTTTCTTATTATCACGCTTATCATCAGAGTCAAGTTACTAGCCCAAAGACTCAGCAAGCACATAATGCCCCATTCAAAGGACACTTCTGATTGATCAGAAAAAAGTTGAAATCTATCAGTCAGGTAAAGGCTATAAACACATGAGCCAGAAGTGAATCTTCCCATGAGTGGTATTTTCTGGGAGTGTGGTTTTCTTGGGTAATGTACAGGTGTTGTAACTAGTGATGAGTGGTCCCCTCTAAATTTGAAGTCAGTGGGGAATGAGAAACTAAACTAGTTTTGAGTGGATTATAATGGTGCAGTGATCTTTTAAGTGCTTGTCAGGGCTAAGAAAACATCTGCCAACTATGCTTGAAAGATTATTGTAGTCAAAAATGTGACCTGAGCTGTAAGGCAGCAGTGCTAACCACTGTGCCACCATCCCTCCCTGAGATTATATAACATTCCAAGTCCACAATATTTTGAGTCTTTTATCTCTCCCTGCGTCTCCTGAGCTCATATCACTATGACTGACTAACACCCACAGAGCCTGTGATACAAGAGATCAATATTATACACTCAGTGGGCTGTCAATAACTGAGCTGCCTACATAGTGAGGAACATAACATGCCTAATCCAGCAGGAAAGACATAACATGCAATGAATCTGTATAGAACATTTCTATGTAAAACATTTTCATAATATTCTCATTATGGTTAGCTAATGTACACCTCAAATGAAAAAACTGTTGAGCTGTGTATTTATGTGCACAGTTCTGATCGAGCCATGATATACAGTGTAATGTTGAGTGAAGTTTTTTTTTTTTTCAAGCGCATGCGGTGTACAAATCTGTCAGAAGTACCAATCAGATAGTGACATCACAAATGCATGTATATGGCAGAAATTATTTACGCATGCACAAAACAGATTGGGCAGCACCATGAAATCTGAAATAGAGTATAGTTAAAGTATACATTCATGAAAGTTCTGCTTTTGTACAATGCAAATCAGGCAAGTAGTGCAAATTGTGTAGTGACATCCCTATCAAGCATTACTACTTCAACTCTGCGATGTCACATTGGCTTTGCAAAGCATCTTGGGGCACTGGGAAAAAATAAGTTGACTGCACTGTGGATTTTCTGGGAAATATTTGGTGTAAATCAAGTTCAAATTTACTGTTAACTGTTTCACAAATTTTGTCAATCAACATTAGTCATGACCGTTTAAATCTGTCATAACAGAAAAGGTAAACAAACAATATTGAAGCAAAAATGGTAAAGGTAATCTGGACAGAGCTGAGATCAAAGAGCACAAAAAGACTGATACTCAGATTAAAGGCAATAGACAGGCACAAAGTCAGGACAAAGGTTGGTCAAAAACAAAAGTCCAAAAACCCTTGAAAAAAATTTCACGAGAAATCAACTTTATCTCACTAAAAAAGGTAATTTCTTTGCCAACAGTTACACACAATACAGCTTGACCTTAATAGGATGACACAGACAGCAACCAAGCACAATAACATAATATGAACTCACATACAACATGTCACCTACCACCATGTGATGTCACAGAAACCAAAAATACAAAATAACTGAGAGCTAATGCTATGGTAAAATTAATAAGTAAATAATCAAAATATTATTGTTAATATGTTTGATTGTGAAGGAATAGGGGACCTGTTGAGCTGCAGGCCAGCAATTTGTTTTCTGTGAGCAGACCAAATGTTTCCTGCTAATGAACCTAGAAAGAGAGACCTTGTGCAGGCAGGACATAGAAGGCTTCAAGGTGCTTGATATCAAGTCCATTTTTTTATTTAAATAGAATTAACAACTGTTTGAGCAACGGAGGGAAAGATTAGATTTTAAGGGGGCTTCCATAAGCATCTTCCCCAAATGGGCAGAGGCCTGCTACACATTAGTCTGTTTAACCTTCTATCAAAAGCTGAATGTTTGCAAACAATCATGGTAAAGTTCTTCACAGTTGTTACCAGAATAACTCTTACTTTGTTCCTTTTTGTATTTCCTAACAAAATTCAAAACATTGATCAAAATCTTTGTCAACTCCTATCATAAAAGTAAATGTTTTATTTTTTTTTTGTATTTCATTAGTCCTCAGCTATGCGCTTCTTATTTTGAAGTGGAAATCCAAATTCAAGCAGCTCTTGTGGCTAGCAGTAGGAGCTGTTGCTGTTAACAACTTATCAAAGCCCAAGAGGAATAAAACAAAAATATAAAAGCAAATAACAGCAGTCCATATTCCAAAAGTAACAGTAAAACAGTTAAATAAACCCAACAAATACTGCAGTAATAACACATTTAAAAATTAAACCACAATAATCCACGAATGCACTAAAGAGATCCTAACATTTTACAATTTGAATGAATGTTTTCATAGGCAAACATATAGCCTCACTGGTTTTGGCACTTTATAATCTTGACCATGGGATCTGCTGAAGGTGACAATGGGCTAGGTGATAGGTAAAGTGAGGTGACAAGGTCTTCAGCACAGGAGTCTAAACCCATGCTATGTGGTGATGGAGACAGTCTGTAAACATGGAGGTCTTGTCCTAACGAGGAGTTAAGAGGCCGGTAACCTTGTTAAAGAATGGACTGTAATCTAAACTGACAGTCAAACAATTAGGAGACATGAGCAAAATGAGTAAATTAGGTCATCAGTCAAAATACAAATACAAAAATTGAACAAGAAACAAATGGATTCAAAAATAAACACACACAAAAGTAATAATTGTATTAAACACTTTTTTGCTGTGCAATGGGGGCTAATAAGCTCAAACTGCCAAGTAACTGCCATTGCCAAGCAACTTTCCAAGAGGGATATGTGGTCAAACAACATAATTAGGATATATTGTATCCCAGTGAAAGTTAGCGGTCTTAGCATTACAGGTCAGCTGTGAAGTTTTGTATTGTGTGCCCTCAAACTGGCTGAAGATACTATAGTGTCTTGTGATAATAGGTTTATAAAGTACCATGCAGTTTCTTCAAACATAGGCTGGGTGTGGAGCTTCGACTGCTAATATGTGTTATTGCTTACTGTGGTCACGTATACCTTTGGCTCTCATTGCATATCTCCATATGTGAGCACACCTGCTAGTGCCCAATTACTCCCAGTGGGGCCTACTGAACCACATGAAGCAGCTCTTCCCTCCATCACAGTGTGCTGATTCTCTTAAGACAGGCAGGGGGCTTTAATTGCTGTTTAGCGGAACTTCTTGATGTGAGCTGAGTACACAGACAGTGAACAACAGGCAGCTGTCACAATGCGTGTGCTGCCTTCACAGCTGCAGCGCAAAGGAAGAGCAGTGTACAGAGCACCTGCTTCAATAATGGCATTGACATTTCTCATTCTTTCTCCAGAGTTCAGACACCATCCAGCCTCTCACCAAAATTGAGGACTAGAATCTGCCTCTTTGGAAGCAAAATTTCCAGAGCAGCAGGTGTCTCATTCATGTTGGTGGCACATAGCAGGCATCATGAAGATGATTTAGTGTCCTCATTTCCCACCCTTTCTCATCGGCCTGCAGCAGGACAACTTGTTTATGGAAAATGAAAATAAATTATCCATTTTCAGTGAGCCCTGTAGGCATTATATCTCCTCTGCCCAGTCAGAGAAACATAAAACATTTCACAAGGCCTGATGAAAAACCAACACGTGAGTTAGCCTTTTCAAAAACAATTTTCTGGTTTATCTTATCTTTTGTGTGATGTCACATGTCTGTGTGGTTGTGTTCTTTGTTTTTTCTTTATTAGAGAAATCAATTAGTGGCCAATTTAGAGGGAATTAAGTAATTTATTTCGGCTAAATTTGCTCCCTTGCTTCTTTCTATTTATGTAGATTTTTTATTTTTATTGTGATGCCATTGGAAGTACAGTATGTGGTGTTGGTAGGTTTTTATGGACTGTCACATGAAAACTATTGCCAGTTTATGTGAAAACTAGAAAGCAAAGTGCGTGATATGAGTAAGAAACAATTCCAAAACATAATTGATTGTTCCAGAATGCAAATTCACATGGGGTCATTTGTATTGGGTATTGGTTGGTAACACGGAGTCATATCATTGCAACATGCTGATCTGAAAAGGGTATTGCAGTAGATGAGAAAAATGTGTAACAGTAATGTACATATTGTCTGGTAGTACCTACCTCTAAAACCCTACAAACTCCTGGTAAATCATATGTTGGGAAAAAAAAATCCTGATTATTTATCCTGATCATGGGGCCTAGAGCATAAGGGGTGGGATGTATAAGGAGCCACATCATGGGGTCAACATTAGATGGACTTTTTTCTTTGTGCTAAGTATTTTTTGCTATGATGAAAATGTAAGTAGTTAAAAGTGCACTCTGGTAAGTGGCAAGTAGTTGTACTTTGGATGTAGTTTATCCTGAGCTTGTGTGGGGAAAGAGATCAAAATTGGCTTCGGACGGAGAAAAAGTCTCAGTAGACTTTTAGAATATTACCAGAATGAGGAGGTGAAACTTGCATACATACATGCATATGTGTGTGTTAGCGTGAGCAATTAGATATAGTGTTGTATCTGCAAATAGTATGTCATGTGGCACATGTCACAGCGAAGGTATAATTGGAGATTTCAAGGTAGTATCAGTTTGGATTAATCTGGGTTCCCCTACAAGGAGACAAAACTGTACGGCAGACGCTACAGGTCGTCTTCTTTCTTTTGACCATCTACTGACTAGAAATAGAAAGAGCACCATATCGATAATGTCCAATTTAAATGAATAACAGAGGTGTTGGGAAGAGGTGGCGAACTGCGTATTTATTTGACTATTTGTTGAATTTGGAATTTCCTTCCTGGAATGTCAAACTTTATTGAAATTGTTTTTATTTCTTTTACTGTATATCTTATTATGCAATTACATATATGTAAATAATCATTTATTTTTCATTTTTGTCATTGCTTGTTGACTGTTTTTGAAAGATT
This sequence comes from Erpetoichthys calabaricus, assembly GCF_900747795.2. NCBI lineage: Eukaryota > Metazoa > Chordata > Cladistia > Polypteriformes > Polypteridae > Erpetoichthys > Erpetoichthys calabaricus. The sequence continues at coordinate 29,117,626 of NC_041400.2, read as the reverse complement.
GCATGACACTGAACTGAACCTTTTAATAGAGGCATATGCAGCAATAATGAACAGCTATTTTGAACCACTATTTTAATTGTCTGTGTCTCTTCCTCACCCACTGGTTTACTCAGTCATGAACTACAAGATGCCCAGGGTATAGTGTGTGCAGGAGTTCCAATGAACGGAGCAGACTGCAGTTGGCATTCCAGGAGGAAAAGGTTAAATTAATAGGTAAATGGCAAAAGAGACTTAAGAATTTTGAACTGGCAAAAATATGAACATTTCTAAATTTCATATAAATGTAAATCTCATACTAATACTCTTCTCTAAATGCAGAATATAATAAAAAATGCTGGTTAATTAAACAGTGAGATCAGTGAGAGGTAAAATAAGTCACTGATTGTGCAAGTGTTTGGAACAAAAACCTGGAGCCATCAGGGTCCTGTAGGACTAGGATTGGACACCAAGACACTAGGGCTTCCTCCATGATAGTTACTTCTTAGCAACCACTGTTAAAGGGGCAATTCTTTTTATCTAAGGACCACCGTCAATAGGATAGCATGAGTTCTGAATGGTGGAGAAAGCCTGGATTAACAAATAGAGACAAATGGCACTACACCTAGGAGTCACTTTAGTATTAAATGTATCCCTGAATAATGTTTTGAGTGTGGTCTTGAGCCATCCTGAAACCAGAATAACACAAAAGACTTATCTTCAACAAAAATAAAAGAACAAGGGAGATGTGGAAGTAACCCCCGAGGAAGACAGGAATAGTTCAATCAATCAGTCTTTATTCAGTCACAGATGAGTACATGAATTCCACATTGCAAGGCAGAAGAGCAAAGTTTCCCTGTTTCAATCTGCTTTTAATATTCATTTTCCTTCTTCCCCATACTTATGAAACAGCATCTAAGCATTTCATCTTATATACGCAAATCAGCCAACCATTTCTTTTTTGTGTACATGTCAAGAGAGGCCCCATATAAGGAAAGGCCATCTTTTCTGTGTCTAACAGACACATTCCTAAAGAAGGAAGTTGTCCTAGGTCAGCTTACTGCAACCTGTCTTATGACAGATGCCTGTATGAATAACCTGCCGTTATAATAAAACAGCTTTTAACCCTTAGTTTCTTCCAAGCAGTTAAATTTTCTTTCACAGAGAACACAAGGTAATTAAATTGATAAATGCCTCTCTGGGCATGTGCAATTGGGTAAATCAGTGTATTTCGGTTTATTTCTTTCTAGCGCTTTTCACTGTTTACAGACTCAGAGTCTTCTTCTTCTTTTTTCGGCTGCTTCCGTTAGGGGTTGCCACAGCGGATCGTCTTCTTCCATATCTTTCTGTCCTCTGCATCTTGCTCTGTTACACCCATCACCTGCGTGTCCTCTCTCACAACATCCATAAACTTTTGCTTAGGCCTTCCTCTTTTCCTCTTCCCTGCTTGCTCTATCCTTAGCGTCCTTCTCCCAATATACCCAGCATATTCTCCTCTGCACATGTCCAAACCAACGTAATCTCGCATCTCTGACTTTGTCTCCCAACCGTCCAACTTGAACTGACCCTCTAATGTACTCATTTCTAATCCTATCCATCCTCGTCACACCCAATGCAAATCTTAGCATCTTTAACTCTGCCACCTCCAGCTCTGTTTCCTGCTTTCTGGTCAGTGCCACCATCTCCAACCCATATAACATAGCTAGTCTCACTACCGTCCTGTAGACCTTCCCTTTCACTCTTACTGATACCCGTCTGTCACAAATCACTCCTGACACTCTTCTCCACCCATTCCAACCTGCCTGCACTCTCTTTTTTACTTCTCTTCCACAATCTTCATTACTCTGTACTGTTGATCCCAAGTATTTAAACTCAACCACCTTCGCCAACACTACTTCCTGCATCCTCACCATTCCACTGACCTCCCTCTCATTTACACACATGTATTCTGTCTTGTTCCTACTGACCTAAATTCCTCTCCTCTCTGGAGCATATCTCCACCTCTCCAGGGTCTCCTCAGCTTGCTCCCTACTATCGCTACAGATCACAATTTCATCAGCAAACTTCATAGTCCATGGGGACTCCTGTCTAATCTCGTCTGTCAACCTGTCCATCACCATTGCAAATAAGAAAGGGCTCAGAGCCAATCCCTGATGTAATCCCACCTCCAACTTGAATGCACCCGTCACACCACAGACCTTGCCACTGTCACACTTCCCTTGTACATATTCTGTACAACTCTTACGTACTTCTCTGCCACTCCCGACTTCCTCATACAATACCACAGCTCCTCTCGAGGCACCCTGTCATATGCTTTCTCCTGGTCCACAAAGACGCAATGCAACTCCTTCTGGCCTTCTCTAAACTTCTCTATCAACATCCTCAGAGCAAACATTGCATCTGTGGTGCTCTTTCTTGGCATGAAACTATACTGCTGATCACTAATCATCACCTAATTTCTTAACCTAGCTTCCACTACTCTTTCCCATTACTTCATGCTGTGGCTCATCAATTTTATTCCCCTGTAGTTACTGCAGTCCTGCATATCCCCCTTATTCTTAAATATCGGCACCAGTCCACTTCTTCTCCACTCCTCAGGCATCCTCTCACTTTCCAAGATTCCATTAAACAATCTGGTTAATAACTCCACTGCCATCTCTCCTAAACACCTCCATGCTTCCATAGATATGTCATCTGGACCAACGGCCTTTCCATTTTTCATCCTCTTCATAGCTGTCCTTACTTCCTCCTTGCTAATCCGTTGCAATTCCTGATTCACTGTCTCCACATCATCCAACCTCTTCTCTCTCTCGTTCTCTTCATTCATCAGCCTCTCAAAGTACTCTTTCCATCTGCTCAACACACTCTCCTTGCTTGTGAGTACGTTTCCATCTTTATCCTTTATCACCCTAACCTGCGGCACATCTTTCCCAGCTTGGTCCCTCTGTCTAGCCAATTGGTACAGGTCCTTTTCTCCCTTCTTAGTGTCCAACCTCTCATACAACTCATCATACACTATTTCTTTAGCCTTCGCCACCTCTCTCTTCACCTTGCGCCTTATCTCCTTGTACTCTTGTCTACTTTTTGCATCTCTCTGACTATCCCACTTCTTTTTTGCCATCCTCTTCCTCTGTATACTCTCCTGTACATCCTCATTCCACCACCAGGTTTCCTTTTCCTCCTTCCTCTTTCCAGATGTCATGCCAAGCACCCTTCTTGCTGTCACCTTTACTATATCTGCTGTAGTTTCCCAGCTGTCTGGTAACTCTTCACTGCCACCCAGTGCCTGTCTCACCTCCTCCCTAAACTCAACCTTGCAGTCTTCCTTTTTCAACTTCCACCATTTGATCCTTGGCTTTGCCCTGACTCTCTTCCTCTTCTTGATCTCCAGCGTCATCCTATAGACCACCATCCTATGCTGCTTAACTACACTTTCCCCTGCCACCACTTTGCAGTCTTCAATCTCCTTCAGATCAACTCTTCTGCATAGGATGTCATCTACCTGTGTGCATCTTCTGCCACTCTTGTACGTAACCCTATGTCCCTCCCTCTTCTTAAAAGATGTATTCACCACAGCCATGTCCATCCTTTTGGCAAAATCCACTATTCTCTGACCTTCTTCATTCCTCTCCTTGACACCATACCTACCCATCACCTCCTCATCTCCACTGTTCCCTTCACCAACATGCCCATTGAAATACACTCCAATCACCACTTTCTGTCCCTTGGGTATACTGTTCATCACTTCATCCAACTCAGTCCAAAAATCTTTTTTCTCACCCATTGCACACCCAACTTGCGGTGCATATGCACTAACAACATTCATCATCACACCTCCAATTTCCAGCTTCATAATCATTACTCTGCCTGACACTGTTTTCACCTCCAAAACACTCTTGACATACTGTTCCTTCAGAATAACTCCTACCCCATTTCTCCTCCCATCCACACCATGATTGAACAATTTGAATCCACCTGGCCTTACTCCCCTTCCATTTAGTCTCTTGCACACACAATATATCAACCTTCCTTCTCTCCGTCATATCTGCTAACTCTCTCCCCTTACCAGTCATACTGCCAAAATTCAAAGTTCCTACCGTCAGTTCCACTCTCCCCTGTGGCTGGGTTGTGCTTGCACAAATTTAAAACTATAATGCATAAATTGCTAAGTATTACAACAATGATCTACATGAACACTTAGACTACATTAAGCACACAGTTAAAACTAAGCAATTTCATTGGGAATAACATACATATCATGACATTATAATTTAATTAGTACTATAATTGTGATGTGGTTGGTTGACAACACTGGGGATAAAAATAGAGACTCCAGTCAACAGCACTACTGGAGAACATAAACTTCTGGAGCCCTTGGTGCATTATATCAGGTCATGTGTCTCATCTGTCAGGTAGATGGGGTGTCCACTTGCTCACTACAACTACAACACAGCAACATTTATTTATATTGCACATTTTCATGCAAATAATGTACCTTAAAGTACTTTGTAAGATATGAAAGATAAAGTTACAAAAGATTTGGTGAGAATATTAATGAATAACTATAAAGCATCCCTTACATTCACTCCCCCTCTCATCTTTCTCTTTCTTTCAGTTCTCTTATTCTACAACCAGTTGAGCTCTGGACAACTGCAGATCAAGTTTACTTACTTTAAACCTATCCCAGGGTTTAAAGCAAGTCATCCTAAGATTCTGTTTCTGGTTTGGGATGGTCCCACATTAGCTCCAGGCATGCTGCTGCAACTTGAAGGGACTTGCATCCTGTTTTCTAAAGAGACAGGTATCACTATCCAATTGTACCCACTAGCACACTGGGAAAATATGGCACTTTTACTGGCAGGATGCACATCCTTTTTTATGATGGTGGCCTGTCTCTAGCTCTTCCCAACGTACTTTCAGCACCTACCCACTGCCCCATTATGGTGTCAATGTTATTACATTTAGCTATTGACTTTTGTTGCCATTGCAAAAGCATGTTTTAACAGAACAAAATCCTATTACATACCACCTCATGCTGCCTGCATCCTCAGCATTGACTGCATATTTTTATTATTTTAACAGTACAGTGAACTGCAGTTCTACTTAAGAAGCTTCTAGCTTTGCTCACGTCACACACAAATAAACCTGTAAGCAGAGGGTGCATGCTGCTTTGTCTCATCTGATGGACTGGCTTTCCTTTATCACAGCAGAGTTCTTTCTTGTCGGGTGGTTTGTGTGATTTACTCTTTATTTTCCTGTCTTTCCTTTGTTCATGGTTAATTTACGCATCTAAAATGCTGAAGTGTTTATTCTATAGCTTTTGACACTATGGTAACAGGAGTGAACAGCACGTCTGACAACAGTAATGTTTTAAATGAATCATAGATTTGTTTAACTGTGCATCTCACTCCTTTTCACAGTTCATGTTGTTCAGTTAGTAAAATATTTTTCCTCTAGTCTTACTTGTAGGAGCCATTTTTATTACAATCCTGATTTTAATAAATTAGATTTTATTTCAAGTATTTGAGAATTAATTTGAGTGCTTGGATTGTTACAAAAAGCCAGGCATTAGTTGATTAAGGTACTCTAGTGTACTGATCTGGTAAAAAAGCAATAATTTTCTGAAAAAAATGTTTATCAGGGATATAAGATTGTCTTTTCCTTTAATGTATGAAAACATGTAAAATATAAGGTCATGCAATAGTGGACAGCATGCAAGGTACTGCCATATTACACAAGAAAAAGCAGCCAATCAGCATCTGCGTCCATATTCTTTTCCTATTCTTGTCTACTGTGGAGCCGGTGAGTGGTGACATGTTGGATGTTGGTTGCATATACTAGTAAGAATTTCACTGTACTCTGCATACATAACATTACTACTACTGTACCTATGGGATGACCTGTGATCCCCATTTTATAGAACAACATTTTGTTGTTGCAGAGTCCTAGGCAGTCATGTTTAACCACTTATGCAAAACAGAAAGAGGTATTTTTGAGCACGGCAGATGAGATATGTTGTTCCTTCTCAGTGGCCATTTCTGTATCTACAAATAGAACTTTTTTAGACCAGGGTGTTGCAATTATGGAGTCATTTTTTGCTTGTTTGAAAAGTCTTTCCTTTTACATGACACCTGGATACCACTTGACTCACTCTTCTCAATCTACATGCTTCCATTAGGTCAGATTATCTCGGGACATAACGTGAGCTACCACAGCTATGCTGATGACACACAGCTGTATTTATCAATAGCACCTGATGACCCCAAATCTCTTGATTCGCTAACACAATGTCTAACCTGTATCTCAGAATGGATGAATAGTAACTTTCTCAAATTAAATAAAGAAAAAACCGAAATCTTAGTGATTGGCAATAATGGATACAATGAGGCTATTAGAAATAAACTGGATGCATTAGGATTAAAAGTCAAATCGGAGGTAAAAAGCTTAGGGGTAACCGTTGATTGTAATCTGAATTTTAAATCGCATATTAATAAAATCACTAGGACAGCATTTTTTCACCTAAGGAACATAGCAAAAGTTAGACCTCTTATATCATCGAAAGATGCAGAGAAATTAGTTCATGCGTTTGTCTTTAGTCGGCTAGATTACTGTAATGCACTCCTCTCAGGACTACCCAAAAAAGACATCAATCGTTTGCAGTTAGTGCAGAATGCAGCTGCTAGAATCCTTACCAGGAAAAGAAAATCCGAACACATTTCTCCAGTTTTGATGTCACTACACTGGTTACCTGTGTCATTCAGAATTGACTTTAAAATTCTGCTTATGGTTTATAAAGCTTTAAATAATCTCGCCCCGTCTTATATATCGGAATGTCTGACACCTTATATTCCAAATCGCAACCTCAGATCCTCAACTGAGTGTCTCCTTAGAATTCCAAGAGCAAAACTTAAAAGAAGTGGTGAGGCGGCCTTCTGCTGTTATGCACCTAAAATCTGGAATAGCCTGCCAGTAGGAATTCGCCAGGCTAATACAGTGGAGCACTTTAAAAAACTACTGAAAACACATTACTTTAACATGGCCTTCTCATAACTTCACTGTAATTTAATCCTGACACTCTGTATATCCAATTCATTATAATAACTATTCATTCAAAATTTGTACTAACCCCTACTCTCTCTTCTGTTTTCTTTTCCGGTGTCCTATTGGTGGTGGCTTGTGCCACCACCATCTACCCAAAGCACCATGATGTTCCAACAATGATGGATGGATTAAAAGCCAGAAGTCTGTATAACCATCAGCATCAAGTGACTCCGTGAGAACCCTAACTACAAAGAGGACTATTTCATTTATGTTAGGTAGAATGCCCAAAGGGGACTGGGCGGTCTCGTGGCCTGGAACCCCTACAGATTTTATTTTTTTCTCCAGCCTTCTGGAGTTTTTTTTTGTTTTTTCTGTCCACCCTGGCCATCGGACCTTACTCCTTTCTATGTTAACTAATGTTGTCTTATTTTAATTTCTTATTTGTCTTTTATTCTTCTTTTCTTCATTATGTAAAGCACTTTGAGCTACTTTTTGTATGAAAATGTGCTATATAAATAAATGTTGTTGTTGTTGTTGTTGTTGATATTCTGTTGGTCTGCTTTAGCTCAAGGCATGTGCAGTCCTGCCATCTGTACCAGAGTGCTGTGGATCCTTTCAGGACTCAAGTGCTTTCTGCTAGTGTATCCAGCCATAACCATTCTGTGGCATCTTGAATGTCTATAAGGCTTACCATCACACAACACTACCTGCACTCCCACAGTGGCACACACAGAGACTTTCCAACTGCATGTGTGGCATTCTGTTTTCCCTGGAGATCTGCTGTGGGACTTTAGTTTTCTCTATTCCTAGGCAAATTCTTGATAGCTGGGAACACATTCACTACTTACAGTATATGTCAGAATTGTGCAAGTAAAAGATACATAGTTTTGGTCTTTTTTGTTTATACCATTTTTAGTTACATATCACCATCATGTTGTGCATTTTTAATTCAGTTTTGTGTTGTTAGGCATGGGGTGTATGCATTGTATGATAAATGACATTATGGTGACCATCTTATATAAGATTGTCTCACCTTCTTAAGAGTGTCTGAATTTTGTGTAAAAGTAAATAAGGATCAGACTTTACATGAGATTTAATGCTTCTGCAAATGTATTTATTTCTGGATATGGTTCTGACTTTGCTTTACTTAGTGCTGGTCTGTGAACCTTGGCTAGCGGCCTTTATTCCTAGTGTACTAAGTGCAGTGTGCTTTGACTAATGATCCTCCTGATTTGTTAAACACAATGGGATTTTGTCCATGAAGTGGTGACAATATGTATTTTTCTAAAGATAATATCTCTATCACTTCTCTGTCTCTGTGTGTCTGTGTGTGTAAATATATACAATGTCTATAAAAACGCTCCCCCACTTGGACGTTTTCACATTTTACCATTACACAACATTGAATCCCAGTGGATTTAATTTTACTTTTTTGACACAGATCAACAGAAAATGATTCTTTAATGTCAATGTGAAAACCAAGTGGTCTAAATTAATTAGAAACATAGTGAAGATTAAGGGGAACTGCATTTAGGACTGAGGCCAGAAAGCACTTCTTTACTCAAAGAGTTGTCAGAATCTTAAACAAACTATTGAGCCATGTAGTTGAAGCAGAAATACTGACAAACTTTAAGAAGTATCTGGATGAGATATTGGGACAGTTTAGCTATTGGGTAAACAAACAAGCTGATGAGCTGAATGGTCTCCTCCTGTTTGCCAAATTTCTTATATCTGATGAAACCAAAATTTTATTTTTTGACCATCAGACTAAAGACCTTGTTACAATGCACATTATCAAGAATGAACTATGGTGGTGTCAGCATCATGGTCTAGGGATACTTCTCTGCTGTAAGGACTGGAAGGCTTGTCAGGGTAAAGGAGAAAATGACTGCAGTGAAGTACTGGGAAATCCTGGGGGAAAACCTGATGCAATTTGCAAAACAAACCTGTTGCTTGGGAGAATAATTGTTTTTCAGCAAGAATAAAGCCAAAGAGACATATCAATGGTTTAAAAACAGTAATGTTATTGTTCTGGATTGGTCAAGAGGCCAGAAATCAATCCAATTAAGAATTTGTTGTTGGACTTGAAAAAGACTGTTCACTCACGATCCCCATGAGCACACAAACTCAGGGCTTTTAAAGCTGACGAAAGTGCATCTATACTGACTTGAAGGGGCAGAATACCTATGTGACCAACAAAAATCCAGAGTGTTTGGTCCTCTAATGGCGAGGACTTTCTAGTAAGACAGCAGTTTCAGGATTCAAAGGAAAAGACTTTTAATACCCTGTCAATGCCTGCACATCTCAACTACCTGTTCCCAGATAATCTGTCATTGCTACGACTTCCTATTTCTGATAATCAAAACTGGTATTATGCAGAAGCAGATAAACGCCAGCCAGGTGCGTGTTGATTGAGCTGACAAAAGTGCTAGCACTAAGGAGAAGGATAATGGAGCTGCTGCCGTACGTTCAGGCCTCTGCGCTAATCTTTATATCTGAATTAAGATCGATTCAACGTGATAACGGAAAGATTAAATTAGACCAAGATGAGAAAGGAATTTTCAGTCGATTGTGTTCTAAATCAGGCAGCTTGTGCCGAAGCCTAAATGACGCATCGCTGTAATTACTTGTCAGGTGTTGTTCAGGATATGACAAGCAGGACAGAGCTGTCACCGATGAATAGCTTTTGGATCTTATCATTCTGTGTACAAAGTGCATTATTATCACAAAATTAATTGCCTTCTGGGGGAGTGCAGCACTGCTTAAAGAAGGTGGGAGGCTCTAATCACAGAAGAAAGTCATTGCTAAGCCTGCTTTGGGAAAATAGTCATTGCCATAATGAGCAATAGGCCACACATTTTTTAAATCTTTGTCTTATTCAGTTAATATTACTGATGTAAATGTAGTGGTCATGAAACCCCTGAATGACTGAGGTCTTCACATTATGGGCTGACAGGCAGGGTGGCCTGGAAGCTAAAGCTTTAGATTATAGACCACAAGAATGCAGATTCAACCCTCACTGTGTTGCTACCCTGGGTGAGTTACTTGCATGCACTAACATTGCACATGTATGGAAACAATCAGGGTGGATGTGTAAAATGCGATCGAGTGTAAAAAAATAGTAATGGAAAAAAAGTTTAAAGAAACAAATATTGATAAGGTCCTTTATTTTTATTTTGACTATGGAAACACACGTAAATCGATAAGGGGCAAATAAAAACAAGAAAAAAATGATATGAGAAGGATGCATCCTTGCTCACAGAGCAACTCCAATAATGCCCCCTCTCTTTCTTGTGGGTAATTTTACACTCTTCTGAGGGCCTTTCCTGGAATCATTTCTGAATTTAAGAGTCTCTTAAAAAATCCTGTTTTAAAGTGGCCGAAAAAGAAGTCTCATTGACTTAGAAGAAGTCTGGACCGAAAGAGAGGGACAAGGAGAGTGGTATGAAATAAGGACAAGGTGGTCAAGCCCAAGTTTACTTAGTGGGTTTAAAGACCATGGTGGGACTTTCTTTTCTGTTTGTTTCCAGATACATCGGTAGGTCACTTGATTTATCTATCCCATTCTCTGAGACATTAAAGCTCTATTGGTGAACTCTTTTGCATTATTGCAGGTTTGGGAATTGCCAGGACATTGTATTTTGCAGGGGTATGTTCTACCAAAAATGTAAGGTTTTTATCTCACTGACTATCACCAGGTCCATAACACACACATATACACATCTAAAGTCAGGTGAAACTTAGTTTGAATTTGAATTCTGATTTAACAGCTTCCAAAAACAGCTCTTAGGGTACAGCAATGATGCATATAATCAGAACAAGAGTCTCTAAGTGGTACAGCAGGATCATGGGTGAGTTTCTTGGCTAATGCTGAGGACTTAGTTCAGAGTAATAATCCAAAGCTTACCTGGCTGGATGAATTCTGACAAAGCAACACTCTAAGGCAGGGGTAGGCAACGTCGGTCCTGGAGTGCCACAGTATGTGCAGGTTTTTGTTCCAACCCAGTTCCTTAACGAGAACTCAATTATTGCTGATGAAGCACATATTGCTTAAGTGACATTTTAATGCTTCATTTTAGTGGTCTCGCTTGTTAAGGTTCTCCAACCTTAATTGCTTATTTCAATCTTAAACTGCTGCATTCAGTGTTTTAATTGCTCCTTATTAGCAATAAGATGTAAAACAGGTTTAGGCAATGTCAGTCCTGGTGAGCCGCAGTGGCTACAGGTTTTCATTCAGCCCAATTGCTTAATTAGAAACCAATCATTGCCAATCTCAGACCTTATTTAATTTTATGGCTTGTTAGTCTGTGCAATGTAAGGCTTTTATATCGTAGATTTTTTTCCTTTCCAAGGATATCATCCAAATGATTTGAAGCCTAAAACAGATCATTTTCAGTCTGTCACATTTTTCTATTAAGTGTTTTATTAAATCAAACCGTGCATGATGAACACACACAGATGTAATTGGAAAAAAGCTAGCTGGAGAACTGCTGGCTGCTTTGTCTTTTACATCTTATTGCTAATAAGGAGCAATTAAAACACTGAATGCAGCAGTTTAAGATTGAAATAAGCAATTAAGGTTGGAGAACCTTAACAAGCGAGACCACTAAAATGAAGCATTAAAATGTCACTTAAGCAATATGTGCTTCATCAGCAATAATTGAGTTCTCGTTAAGGAATTGGGTTGGAACAAAAACCTGCACATACTGTGGCACTCCAGGACCGACGTTGCCTACCCCTGCTCTAAGGTAAGTATTGTGAATGGCCTGAGCTGCTTCATTTTCTAGTTTGTCTCTAGAAGTTAACATCTGAAGGAGGCCTTGACTTAAAGGTCATATAAAATAACATAACTTAACAATTCAGGACTATGAGGTCCATTGGGTACACTGGAGACATTGGGAGCAAATATTTCTCTGTCTGTTTAAATGCAAGATCGACGCAGATGCAAAATCTGTAAATATGTGTCTACATTGCCCTTGTAGTCAGTAATGGCATTTTTGAACTTATTGTGAACACAAAATAAAGCCATAGATTCCAAACTATATAAAAAGATAATAAATGTATTAGAAAAATAAATGACAGCAGAAAATTACAGAGCATTGGAGATATAAAACATACTGTAAATGATAAATTAAATAAACAACCTATTGTTTCTCTGGGCATTTAAGTTTAGATGCTATCTAGTGCATGTAGTACTTAAAGGATATTTCTTCCAATTTGATAACTTTTTGTATTTCCTCCCACTCTATCCCACTCTTTCTTCTTGCCTCTCCTCCTCCCACCCACATAATCCTTGCCAATACTAGTCCTCCCAACTTTAAAACCCCATCCAGCACCCACTTTCAGAGCAGTTACGTAGATAACTTCAAGAATGCCTTTGGGACTCACTGAAGCAGTCCTGCTAAACTTTTCCTGTGACAATTTTGAACCCCATATCTTCATTAAATGGTCAGGCTATTCCCACACCACTTATACATGCTAAGGCCACTGTATATGTGCTTGTGGGACTCCTGAGGTGCTCTTAGTGGTCCTTCACTATCCTCCATCCATATTTATGTGCCAGGAGTGATTAACTCCTTGGCACCACCTGCCCAGAAATATGGGAATCCACTTATAAATGCAGTCTCTGCTGGGCCCTCCTCCATACCCTTTAGAGCCTAAATTATAGTCTTCAACTAACTGATTATGCTATATTTGCACACTACAGGAGTTCCCTCCATTTTGCAATATATATATATATATAAAACACCACATGTTATTAGGATAAAATAAAGGCTTTTTATTCTCTTCAGGCACTTCTGTACAATCCTATTTCCAGTAATGAGCCACAAAGCAATGCAAAACAATAAATCTTTCAAATCTTCGTCCTTATTTCCTGTGCTGAGTATTACCTGCTGCCTCCCGAATCTGACTCATTGATGTGAGGCTGCGGGCTCCCTTTTAAGCTGGACCCGGGAATGCTTCCAGTGCCACTCCATGTCTTCCTGGAAGCACTTCCAGGCCATAAAGAAAGTAGGGGGTTCCTCCCCCGACAGCGCCTTCTATCCTAGGCCATAAAGAAAGTAGGAAAGTCCTCCCCCGACAGCACCCTCTATCAACACCCAGGGATCCCAACAAGGTTGCACTTCCAGACTCCAACTCCCAAGCACCCCTGCAAGTGTCCCAACTGGTTTGCCATACGAGGAACACTGCCACTTGGTGTATTAGGGATGGAACATCTCCCGACTCTCATCCGCTGGTCCATCCATTATATCATGCCAGCCAGACACAAAGTTATTTTTCTGTCTCGCTGGCCACTCAATCTGTCATTCGACTTTGGCCTTCTATCCGGCTAAGAAATCATCCTCCTTCCCGGCCAGAATGCCCATTCTCCTACTGTATATTTCTTTTTAACTGCATCTTCTCCTATTTGTACTCCAAAATCAAAGAGCTAACGCCAATTTTCAGACTGTTTGACTTAAACAAAAGACAAAAACTTGCCGGTCAGTAAATAAACGTAAAGTGTGATGAGAAGGAAGTAGCCTTATTAATTTGTTTGAATCCATGTGTAAAACAGACACTGACAGCATCTGATGAAAATGATAATTGTAACATTTAACAGTAACATGATTAATAGCTGATATGCTTACTGTTTATTTTGAAATTTATCCTTGTGTGCTTGGTAAACTCCTTGAGATTAGTTTAGATTACATTACATACATTGCTTGTCCCCAAGGTGAAATTAAAGTTTTACAGAGGCTCAAGAGAAGAAGAAAAATATATATACAGTATACAGGTATATCCATCCATCCAGTTTCCAACCCGCTGAATCCAAACACAGGGTCACGGGGGTCTGCTGGAGCCAATCCCAGCCAACACAGGGCACAAGGCAGGACCCAATCCCGGGCAGGGTGCCAACCCACCGCAGTATACAGTATATATATTATAATAAACAAATAACAACCCCCAAACACAAATAAGAACATCTGGCTTGGGTAATGAAGACTTGTTGCTGTCAATAACAGGCTTATAAATAGCAGTAAGATAGCGAGACCTGTACTGATGTACAACAGGTTTACAATTGAAGGCTTTAACATTTGAATATTGTCTATCTTGCTATGTCCACAAAAGAAACATGCCATTAGATTCAAAGTTGCCTGACTGAAGACAACAGTGTTCAGAATGACTCATCTTTAGGGTTTTCACAATGGAGTGAATTATTTCTGGTGACAAGTTTAAAAATGAGCATAAACAAAATGATGCAACCCCCCCTAGTTGGATCCTTTTCACATAAGTCTCCAGTCCCTTTTCTTTTCCTTCTGTTTGTATCAGGTGTAACCTAACCAGCATTAAATAGCATCTGAAATAGGAGGTGGTATACAGTAAAATAACTCTCGATTGATAAACCAAAAATTTTACTTCATTAATGGAGTAGAGTAGCTTACCGAATAAGATGTGCTTAACTGTGTATCATAAGGTGATGGGTTCAGTTTTGGCAGTTTCTCCCCATCAGCAACAGGCTGTGTTGTTCACCACATATAATACACTCAGCAAGGTACATGCCTCCATGTCTCCTATCCACTTAGTAAACCTGCTAAACCCAGTTCAGGGCCAAGAAATAAAGAACTAATGAGGCTAACAAAGAAAGGACCAGCCCTGGACTGGGCATCAAACTATGGCGAAGCACACTCAACTGTACCCTCACTCATACTGGGTCTTTTTAGTTGGGTAGCCATGCTAATATTCCACTGTCAGTTCATTTTCTCCTATATAGCATTGTGAGGATCTGAGGGACCACCATTGCAATATTGGGTGCAAGTAAAGAATCAGCCCGGGATGAGATGCTAGTTTATTACAGGGCACTCCCTCACTGGTCCAATTTGGTGTTGTGCAGAGGCCATATTATTTTTTGACCATTACAAATGATCATTGGTCATTGGTTTCTCCTGTAGAGGTTGACTTTGAATGGTTTGAAGGAATGCTACTTAAGGAATTTTAATTTTCCTGAGCTTAATTGTCATCCTGCTTATGGTGAAGTGCATTTGGGGCCCATGGGTTTTTAAAATAAATAGTGAGGCAGCTTGGACCTCGTGAGTGTTGGTGTGAATAAAGGTTGGAGGAAAGCCTTCCGTGATGAGGCAATTTGCTAACAGTGTGCACAAAGGAAGTTAGAGCTGCTGTTCCTCATTGAGGTTCCAAGGGTCGTTTGGCACACCTGCACTTATTGGGTATTAAAGGGGTCTGAGGGTGAGAGATCAGGAGAGTAATGATGAAAAGGAAACCGAAGGAGTGAAGATAAAATCAAGAAAGAGAGAGAAAATATCAGGATCAAGGATGAGCTGGATGCAAAGGAAAGGAGGTCATGTCACAGGTAGGGTCACTCTTGCCGAGCTTTTGAGAGAAGGTGTGGCCAATCACTCTGGCAGTTAATCTACTGTCTGACACTGAAGAATGTTGGTAGGACAAAGGAGCAGGACTCAGTGGTACCAACGTATGCTGACGATTGTGGTGGGGATTAGAGCAGAAAGTTGTAGACCCTGCTCACCAACATCTCTATCTGCTGAGCAGACCCCACAGTTGAGCAGAGGAGACAGGTTTGAGAAAGGGACGCACTGGGGCATGAGATCTAGAGCAAGGAGAAAATTCCCAATCCTGACTGTGTTGTAATTCTTGATTTTATCCTAATTATTGCTTTCATTTATTTGTGGATTTTAATCTCCACACAGACATGGATTATTTATATATTTATTGATGACTTTGCACTACACTGCTCACACAGCGCCTGATTGCTGTGTGAATAAACTGCACAAAAGATTTTGTACCAGTCTTGCTTGTTTGTGTCCTCATTGCACTAGTCCACTTTGGTAGATGACTATTGATGTCCAGTACAATAATACACAAAGGCTGCAGGCATCCGGTGCATGACCTTGCCACATGTCAATGCTAATGTTAACAGGACTTTATCTTCTTCTTCTTCTTCTTTCGGCTGCTCCTGTTAGGGGTTGCCACAGCAGATCATCTTTTTCCATATCTTCATGTCCTCTGCATCTTGCTCTGTTACATCCACCACCTGCATGTCCTTTCTCACCACATCCATAAACCTCTTAGGCCTTCCTCTTTTCCCAATATACCCCAATATGTGCAGAGGAGAGTATCTCTCCTCTGCACATGTCAAAACCAAAGCAATTTTACCTCTCTGACTTTGTCTCCCAACTGTCCAACTTGAGCTGACCCTCTAATGTACTCATTTCTAATCCTGTCCATCCTTGTTACACCCAATTCAGATCTTAACATCTTTAACTCTGCCACCTCCAGCTCTGTCTCCAGCTTTCTGGTCAGTGCCACTGTCTCCAACCCATATAACATAGCTGGTCTCACTACCGTCCTGTAGACCTTCCCTTTCACTCTTGCTGATACCCATCTGTTATAAATCACTCCTGACACTCTTCTCCACCCATTCCACCCTGCCTGCACTCTCTTTTTCACTTCTCTTCCACAATCCCCGTTACTCTGTACTGTTGGTCCCAAGTATTTAAACTCATCCACCTTCGCCAACTCTACTCATTAACAGGACTTTATATTGGCATACATTTGTTTGATATCTGGTTTAAGGCTTGCTTACCTTGATGTGTGTTTTATGTAAGTTAATGTTATAAGGTTTTGACTCCACTGTTATCATATTATGGTTTAAAATCTGTGTAAGTGCTTCAAGTCCATTTTTATTGAAGAGACCTATAAGAGTATGTTGAATTTAACTGAACCACAGATACAGACAAAATATATTTATCCACTTGCAGACCCGCTTTCTTCGTTAAACAATAGCATGGGCCTAGAGGCTAAATCAGCAGCACTAGGTGTAGTGAAGACAACAGCCTTGAATGGGAAAAGTGGACACTCGCACACACATCAGCACTGAACCACTCTGAGCCAATTTACAGCATCTAATAACCCTGCCATACTTTACTAGTGATTGTATTAACTATACTTAAAAACTGACTGGCATCCAGTTCAGGCTTTGTTTCTGTTTTGTTTCCAATGCTACTAGGGTGGGTTGTAGCCCCTTTAGCCCGAAACTGGATAACGTGTACAGGTAATGGACTTAATAAATGAATACAATATTGTGGCTGCCTAAAGACTTCAGAATAATTTTAAATAAATGTTATGTATATTAAAAATAGACTAAGTAGACAAATATGGATATTTACAGAACATAACCTTTCATGACTGCTCCTCTGTTATAAGGTCTGTGGCATTATATTGTGGGTTGTCAAAGAGGTGGTAGGTTCGAATGTAGATAGGTAGTCAACAGGAAATGGAGCTGGGAGGGCTATAGTAAAAGGACAGCAGATTGGTTGCTGGCTAAAGAGATGTTTTACTCATTAGCATAAGCCCCACAGTATTGATAATATACTGTAGGTTGGCAGGTGGTAGAAGACTGTCTAACTGCAGAGTTTGTAGGCAAGCAGCCATTAGAAGACTAAGTGCCCTGGATATGTGTAGACTGTTTGATAAATAGTCATAGTAGTAGTAGTAGTATTGTTGTATGTGTGGAGTACAATGAAATTGTTATTTGCATGCAGTGGTGAGCGAAACAATTTATATTAAACTGAATTTGCAGCATATCCTTTTGTTTCACTTTCCAGAGATATTTGTGCCATTAACACAAAAGAAAGTCATTTAGACCTGTCTGGCAGCCTTCACTTACATTAATGCCATGTACATCTACCTGTCATTTAGGATTGAAGTAAAGGTCTCTAAAGATAAAAAAGAAATGACCAGACTCGTTTCCTGCCATGTGTAGGTATTGGTTGAGACTTCAGTTGTTCTTGTAGTAAGATCCTCACTTTGCCAAGTATAATGACAATTTTAGCAATCGAAATCCCTAAAGATGCAGTGAAGGCAGAGAAGAAATTTGAAGTTCCACAGCACTTGGAGAGAACACATCCTCATCCACTTGCAGGAGTCAAGAAAGCAGAAAGCACATTTGTTAGGTAACAGCTGGGTGGAGGGATACTGAGATACACAGGGCGCAGCAACTGATACTGGGATTTTCTTGTGAAAAAAGCACAGTAATGTACACAATGTTGCATTTTGGTGTGTCTTCATAAATAGGATTAATTTGATATATATTTTATATATATACTTTATATAATTGAAACTTGCCTGTCTCATACAACGCTACCTGCATCTGGATACTGAGCTAACAGAAAGGTTTGGTGGGTGGGCAGAAGGCTGGAAGAACTCCAATAAGCCACAGACAAGGGTGCCTGTATGGAATTGGTGAGGTCCAATGGCATGCCTTGGAGGCCAGAACTTGTTACTCAAGGTATACCTGACTGCATTACTCTGCAGAGGTACCAGGGCCACCAGAAGAAGCTCTGGGAAGGCATTTTAGGACCTCCTGAGACCAATTCTTATCCTGGAAGTAGTTCCTGGATGTGGTATAAAACGGCATTGGTACCACTACTTTCTAGAAAATAAGAGGTGAGCTGCGGAAAATGCTTGAATAGGCAGGAGAAAAAGAGAGTAAGAGATAATGTCAGTAAGAGTAGGCAGTTTTTTACATATGGCACAACATTTTGGCATGGATAAATGTACAGATGACTTCTCTGTGGTTCTTGCCTGCCAGTAAGGTTAATTAATGTTTACCACTTCACTTACTCCTTTAATATTTTTGTACTCTCACAATTTTCAATTCTGTTTTCTTTCGGCTTATTTGGAGTATGGTGGTGCAATGAGAGGGCCCCGTATTACCACAGTATTGATCATTTTAGGATATAGCACTATTTAAAAACATATAAGCTAGTTTTAGGCTAATTCAATTTTGTTTCCTCTCGTTCTGGTTGTCTGATTTTGTCAAATGCTGTAAAATATTGGCATATATATGGTATAAGTTCATTTATTAGTTTCCGCACAAACGAATCATACCTTAAAGTTTCAATGACTGTTTGCACCATGTGGCAACTGAGATTTGAAAAGTGTGACACCAAAAGTGCCTAGACATTTATAAAAATGCATAAATTTATTTACAGCAGTCCTGAAGTCCCTCTGTGTCAGTTAAAAAAGACTTCAGAAAAATGGTGGCAGTTTAATTTGTGCTAGAGTAAATTCCCAATGGATTTCACTAATGTAATTATTACCAGAGCATACTGGCATTTCAAGTGCACAGTTCACCAGAGATTCCAATATACCAAAGGACTTCCTTTGTTCAGTTGTTTTAATACAATTAAGCATTTGTTGATACTGTTGCCAGGAAGAGAGAGGAAAGATAAAAAGAATGGGAGAGAAAAGACTCGTCCACTTGATTACAAGTATAAAGTTTTTTGGTGGCCATTACACAAAAACATAAAAGTACTAAATTGAAGGAAACCTCACAGCCCAGAAGACTGGGTTAAAATTGCTGTCCTAACACATGTTCTCGAGTGTGAATTAATTTTTCTCAGGATACTGAATTCCCATCCCACGATGTTAGATAAGATGGTCACTCTGAATGTGTTTGTCCTGCAGTGGTTCCCATCCTATAGCCAGTGCTGCCAAGATGAGCTTTGGTGGCTCATTTCCCTGAAGTTGGATTAGTAACTATAAATTGTAGATCTATGTCATGATTGAAATACAGTAAGTGACATTGAGGAAGAAATGCAAAATGAAGGGCTGTCTGAGGCTTTAGTTCAAGCACTGTTTAACTTTCTTTACAATAATAATCTGCAGGTAATATTAGTTCTGTCAATTCATTCTTATATGTGCTTAACATAATTGCTTTCCTCTTCCATTCACTTCCACAAAAGTCAGTTTTGTTTTGTGTAATTTTATGGGTAACATACTTAAGTCAGCAGGAGAAGGGTGCAACTTCCTTTCCTCTTCCATTCATTTCCAGAGAAGTCACTTTCCTTTTTCTTTTATTTTAATGGTTACTTGAAGTAACAGGAGAAGGGTCCTGCATAAGAGCTGCTTGTGCATCAGAGTGATTGTCAGAAGAGTAAAAGAGGAGAATTCACAAAATCTACAGGCTGAAGTTGCACAGAGTGTTTTTTAGTTTTAAATTAGATGGAGTTTGCAGATTTGCCAATATTTTTCAATAGGAAATTTTGAAAAAACTTTGTACAGCAAGATCTGATTGATGTATCTCATTGAAAATTAAATTTCTTTAAAGAATAGTATGGATAATTTCATGCGGGCAAACAGATATGGCTATTGTAATAGATGCTTTGTGCATTATATGTCAACACACTTGAAAATAGGTCTTGGAAATGACCGGATTTTAATGAGATGGGTGACTGCAAATCCCATTATAGAGTTAGAACATTACAGGTTCCTTATCGTCACATGTATAAAGTACAAGTGATGTTTCTCATACAAAATTCAGAAAATGTAAGTGTTGGAGTGTCACAAGTACCAACTCTAAAAACAAATTCCACAAGGAACAGATTATTTCAGATTTCCAAGGTATTGCTACAGTGTAGCCAGGGCTTCATCCCTGGTTTATGTGTCTTTTCTTTTTATCTTTTTTTACTTTGTCTTATAAATAATATTTTGTAAATTTTGGTTATGTTTCCTTTCTGTCTTCCTTTATTACTTGTTAATGAGTTTTCTTTCAGTACTTTGTTTAGTTCTGGCGCCGCCTAGAGTGGCAGCATTTTCAGCATGTGAATTTCCCCTTGGGATTAATAAAGTACCTATCTATCTATCTATCTATCTATCTATCTATCTATCTATCTATCTATCTATCTATCTATCTATCTATCTATCTATCTATCTATCTATCTATCTATCTATCTATCTATTAAATTATTTTGTAGTATTGTACTGTGGTAATTATGTACTTAAATTTCTGGTGTGGCTAATTTGAGAATTCTTTTTTTTTATTAATTTTATTTAATTTGAGAATTCTGTGGTGAAATGGGATTTGCTAGGGCATTGACTATATCTCTCAAAAGTGTACACTGCATGCCTGCTTCATTTGAGAGGTGACAGTCTGTTCTCCTTAGTCTTTTGAAAAACACTTGTTTGCTTGTGTTGTGATAAGTAGTCAGGAACTTGACAAAAGTAGTTGTGAGGCCTCCAAATTAAGACACAAAATCAGGCCAGGACCTTTTCTCATCTGCCCACCCAAACTTAGCTAGTCACCTGACTACTACCTGCTGGCTTCAGCCCAAGCAGCCCCCAAAAATGCAAAGCTGGCTTTAAAAGTTCAAAATTCATAAAATGAAGAACAAGCCAGGCGTCCAAATGAAGTTCTCCACAGGAAAAGGCAGGCCCTGCATACAGAACTTAACATCTTAACAACTAAAGAAACTGAACAACTTATTTATAAGTCTAGACAGCATTACTATGAACACAGAGAAAAAGCTAATAAGCTTTTAGCTCAACAAATTCACAAACAAGAAGTTCACAATGCAATACCAGTAATCACCAACAAGAATGGAGAAGAAATCATCGACCATAATAAAATAATGCACACATTTAGAGATTACTATAAGTCTTTATATTCTACTGAGCCCAAAGAAGACAACACACAATCTAATGCATTTCTGGATACATCACAGATACCACAAATAGATGCTTTAAGTGCTGAGGAACTGGATAAACCTCTAACGCTAACAGAATTACTAGACGCTATAAAGTCACTACAAAGCGGGAAATCATCAGGTCCTGATGGTTACCCCGTAGAATGTTATAAGAAATTCTCCACTCAGCTAGCTCCCCTCTTATTGGCAACATTTACAGAAGCTAGAGACAACCAAATACTACCTCAAACATTTCGACTTGTTACAATGTGCATCATACAGACCAATTTCACTCCTGAATAATGATGTTAAGATACTCTCAAAAATTCTAGCTAGAAGGATGGAGAAAGTGCTGCCCTCGATAATATCACAAGATCAAACTGGATTTATTAAAGGCCGACACCTATCTTCAAATCTCCGATGCTTGTTTAATGTTATATATCCATCCATCCATTTTCCAACCCACTGAATCCGAACACAGGGTCACGGGGGTCTGCTGGAGCCAATCCCAGCCAACACAGGGCACAAGGCAGGAACCAATCCCGGGTAGGGTGCCAACCCACCGCAGTAATGTTATACAGTAATCCCTCCTCCATCGCGGGGGTTGCGTTCCAGAGCCACCCGCGAAATAAGAAAATCTGCGAAGTAGAAACCATATGTTTATATGGTTATTTTTATATTGTCATGCTTGGGTCACAGATTTGCGCAGAAACACAGGAGGTTGTAGAGAGACAGGAACGTTATTCAAACACTGCAAACAAACATTTGTCTCTTTTTCAAAAGTTTAAACTGTGCTCCATGACAAGACAGAGATAACAGTTCCGTCTCACAATTAAAAGAATGCAAACATATCTTCCTCTTCAAAGGAGTGTGCGTCAGGAGCAGTGACTGTCATAAAGACAGAGAAAGCAAACAAATCAATAGGCTTTTAAGTATGCGAAGCACCGCGGCACAAAGCTGTTGAAGGCGGCAGCTCACACCCCCTCCGTCAGGAGCAGGGAGAGAGAGATATAGAGAGAGAGAGAGACAGAGTTTGTTTTTCAGTCAAAAATCAATACGTGCCCTTCGAGCTTTTAAGTGTGCGAAGCACTGTGCAGCATGTCGTTTCAGGAAGCAGCTGCACAAAAGATAGCAACGTGAAGATAATCTTTCAGCATTTTTAGACGAGCGTCTGTATCGTCTAGGTGTGCGAACAGCCCCCCTGCTCAATCCCCATACGTCAGGATCACAGATAGTCAGCGCAAGAGAGAGAGAAAAGTAAGCAATCTAGCTTCTCAGCCATCTGCCAATAGCGTCCCTTGTATGAAATCAACTGGGCAAACCAACTGAGGAAGCATGTACCAGAAATTAAAAGACCCATTGTCCGCAGAAATCCGCGAACCAGCAAAAAATCCGCGATATATATTTAAATATGCTTACATATAAAATCCGCGATGGAGTGAAGCCGCGAAAGATGAAGCGTGATATAGCGAGGGATCACTGTATATTCACCAGCAAAATCAAACACCCCAGAGATATTACTATCATTAGACGCAGAAAAAGCATTTGATATGATTGAATGGAATTACCTTTTCACTGCATTGGAGAAATTTGGGTTTGGCCCGAATATTTGTGCATGGATCAAACTACTGTATACCAATCCAGAAGCTTCAGTTTGTATTAATAACATTTGCTCAGACTACTTTAAACTAGAACGTGGTACCAGACAAGGATGTCCCTTGTCGCCACTGTTGTTTGCAATCGCTATTGAACCACTGGCAGTTCACTGCCGAAATTCTTATCAGATAAAGGGGATTGTCAGAGAAGGACTGGAACAGAAAATTTCTCTATATGCAGGTGATATGGTTTTATATATATCAGACCCAGAAAACACTGTCCCTGCTGTTTTAACAGCACTAACAGAATTTCAAAAGATATCTGGTCTTAGAATTAATCTGAATAAAAGTATACTCTTTCCAGTGAATTCACAAGCATATAATATTAGATTAGACACCCTACCTTTTACCATAACAGATCAGTTTAAATACCTAGGGGTAAATATCACAAGTAAACATAAAGCTCTTTATCAACAAAATTTTGGCGTCTGTATGGAAAAAATTAAGCAAGACTTGCATAGATGGTCAACCCTTCATCTCACTCTAGCCCGAAGAATTAACATTGTTAAGATGAATATCCTTCCTAAACTTCTCTTTTTATTTCAAAACATTCCAATATATATCAATAAATCATTTTTTAAACAGTTAGATTCAACAATAACCTCATTCATTTGGAACTCAAAACACCCACGTATCCGAAGAGCGACCCTACAAAGACCTCAGGCAGAAGGTGGCATGGCTTTACCTAATTTTCAGTTTTATTACTGGGCAGCAAACATACAAGCCATAAAAACCTGGACACAAGTAAATGAACATACACAGGCTTGGTCCGCAATAGAAGTAAAATCCTGTAGTACTTCTTTATATTCCCTGCTCTGCTCTCCAATAAATGAAAGTTATCGCAAATATACTAATAACCCAATTGTGCTTTATTCACTCAGAATATGGAACCAAATTAGAAAGCATTTTAAGATGGAAAATCTTTTATCAGTGGCACCTCTGCAAGAGAACCACCTCTTTCAACCTTTGCAATTATATCCAGTTTTTAATACCTGGAAAAGTTTTGGGATTAAAATGCTCACAGATCTTTATATAGACAACATATTTACATCTTTTGAACAATTACGTTCAAAATTCAACCTCCCAGCTACACATTTCTTTTACTATCTTCAAATTAGAAATTTTGTTAAACAGAAATTGCCTGATTTCCCCCACCTTGCACCCTCCACAATGCTGGAAAAAATACTGGTCAATTTCGAGGAAATAAACACTATTTCCGCAATATATAAAATCTTATTAGAGTCCCTACCTTTCAAACATCCAAGAGGACATTGGGAAGAAGATCTCTTAATCAATATATCAGAAAAGGAGTGGAAGGTAGCAAAGCAGAGAATTCACTCGAGTTCTATATGCGCAAAGCATAGAATTATTCAACTAAAAATTATATATCGAGCTCATCTGTCTCGCTTAAAACTGTCCAAAATGTTTCCAGGGCAAGATCCAACCTGCGAACGCTGCAACCAAGCTCCTGCCTCACTGGGTCACATGTTCTGGGCCTGCACCAAACTAACATCATTTTGGACAAAAATTTTTAAGTGCCTCTCAGACAACCTTGGTGTCACAATCCCTCCTAACCCATTAACAGCTGTGTTTGGTGTTCTTCCAGATGGACTTGAATTGGAGAAGGACAAGCAAACGGTGATTGCATTCACTACACTTTTGGCACGCAGACTTATTTTGTTAAATTGGAAGAATCCTAATTCTCCTCTTATAAGTCAGTGGGAAACCGATATTTTATATTATTTGAAATTGGAAAAAATGAAATTCTCAGTTAGAGGATCTGTACAAAATTTTTTCAAAACCTGGCAGGATTTAATCAATATTATTTTAGAATAAGAGAAATAACTATTACCGCATTTAACTCCCTTCTCCATCTCTTATTTACATATATATTTATTCTCCATTTCTTTTGTTTAATGTTGCCTTATTAAAAAGCCTTAAGCAATTTTCCTTTAGCTAAGCTCTCCTTCTCAGGGGTGGGGTTTGATTTGTCTTCAAATTTGTTGGGTTATAAATTGATCTGTTTGTATGGAATGATTACAATGAAAATTAATAAAATAAAAATATAAAATTCATAAAATGTTCCAAAAATACATCAAAGTTGTAGCAACCGCACAATACGAATACGCGATTCCTACACTTCACCACCCGTACAGGGGGTGGACGATGTTTGAAAGTATAAGAGCACAACCATATTCGGTCCTCATCCCCTCTAGCCACGATCCCCTTCTTAACAATTTGTAGCAATAAAACACAACAGGAAATGGAACAGAAAAAATATATTAAAAGGTGCTGCTACATAAACTTAACCGGTGCTTGAGTGCTCCTAAGTGAACCCCTTCCCCAGACGCCCTTCCTGGCGCCCCGTATACTAACCCCCGGTTTGACACAGACAAAAGAAAAAGAAAAATAAATAATGAGAAAAAACTGTTCTTTGATACGTTTAGTTTCACGGAGTCCAAAGATATAGAAAGCACGAAATCCTGGAAGCAGGAAACACAACCGTCCTTTAGCGGGACGGCTTCTCTGCGGACTATCACGAAACGAAATTCAGGAATCCGACTCACCAGACGGGAGCACCCGGAGAACACCAGACCCTGGCCTCTTCTCGGGGATTCGTCCTTAAAATATTTCTTCGGGGTGGCCACCCATGAAAAGCAGACGTCCCTGGGCGAAGTAAAATCCTGAACAGTTCTAGAGCGTAGATAGTCGCTGCGATGCCTTGAAAATTGTGTCTTTGTTTCTTCCTCCTTACTTTCTCCTTACTGTCTTCCCCCTTCTTGTTCCGCCATTCCCCTTAAAAAGAGAAAGTTTCCCGCCGAAAATCCTTGCCTCTCTCGGTGGTCATGGCAACCAATACGCCGGCATCAGGCAGCTGGAGAGTGTACTCGGGCGGGATCCTCCCAGAACGGGACGTCACCAATGGTGCCTGAAGGGCTATTTAAAACACCCTCCCAGTCAACATTAAGAAGTGACGGACAATTCAGAAGGCTAACCCGACTGTCCATTATGTAGCCTTGCTACATAGTTCCCCCCCCCACAGGTTTCCCCAAGGGGGGACCGAAATATGGCTTAATGCTACTTACATTAACCGTATCTATTTTAGACTCAGAGTTAGTCCCTTTCTGTACCCGGTAATTATTCGGTCCAAGCTGCTTTAAAATAATAGCTGGTCCTACCCATTTGGGCGCAAGCTTAGAGGAAAATTTACGAGCAGCATCAGACAAGTAATGAGTTCGAACCCAGACCAAGTCTCCCCCCTCGTAGTGCACGTTCCGATGACGGGCATTATAATACTTGGCTTGTCTTGAAGTTGACCTCACTAACCTAGCCTGTACCTTCTTTCGTAACTCCTCTAGAGTTTCCAGCGTACGATATTGAGAAGTATCTGGCAAAGGGACGGATTCCACTAACCGATCAAGTGGGCCTTTGATTTGACGACCTAGGGTAACCAGTGCAGGAGTTTCACCCAATGCCTCGTGCTCTACTGTGTTAATGGCAAACCGTAATTCAGGAAGCCATTTGTCCCAGTCTTGATGACGATCTCCCACGTAGGATGCCACCATTGTTTTCAGGGTCCTGTTTACCCTCTCTGTTAGATTGCTCTGGGGATGGTATGCTGTTGTCAATTTACGTTTTACCCCCCAAGCTACATATAATCTTTCCATGATTTCACTGGTGAACTGTGGCCCACGGTCCGATACAATGAACTTAGGGACCCCCCACCGAGTAAAAATCTCATTTTTTAAGAGGGTGCAGATCCGGTGAGTCTTAGCATCGGGCAGAGCAAAAAGCTCTACCCATTTGGAAAAATAGTCCACTACCACCATCAATATAGTTTTCTTGGTGGTAGAAGATGGCAGTGGTCCCATCAAGTCGACTCCCAACATCTCCCCTGGCTCCGAAGGAATCATAGATTGAAGCTCCCCGGCTGGTTTACCAGGTGGAGTTTTATACTTTTGACAGACCTCACACCTTTTAGCATAGTCCCACACATCTCTGCGTACCGATGGCCACCATGCCACTTCTAGTAACCTCAGTAGGGTTTTTAACTTCCCCAGGTGTCCACCAAAAGGGCTATCGTGATAATAATGCAGGAATTCATGTATATATTTTTCTGGGAGTACCAGCTGGAGCTTGGTGCCCCCGCTCTTAGATGGCACGGATCTATATAGCACCCCTTGCAGCTCCCTGAAATGAATGCGGCCCGGTTCAGCCTTAGCAACACTCTCTCTGAGCTCCAAGCAGGCTGGACAAATCTCTTGTGCTTGTGCTATATCCTGTAAACTTAAAGGCAGGGCACACCACTGGCTTTGTGCCATACCCATACACACCACTCCAGTCATCTCTGGTATTCTTGACAAGGCATCGGGAACAATGTTGCTGCATCCCTTCCGGTAAAAAACTTTAAAAGTAAAAGATTGAAGGCGCAACACCCACCGGGTAAGGCGTGATGACACTTTGGGTTGATTAAAAATATACGTCAGGGCATTGTGATCCGTATATACTTCGAATTCCACCCCTTCTAGAAAATGACGCCATTTCTCTATTGCCCAAACCACTGCTAAACACTCTTTTTCAGAAGCTGAATAGTTGAGTTCAGGGCCTCTCAGACTCCTAGATGCATAGGCAATCACTCTCTCCATTCCATCCCTATTTTGCGTGAGGACTGCCCCGAGCCCTACATTGCTGGCATCAGTGTGTACTTGGTAAGTTAACTGTTGGTCTGGTTGAGCCAGGATGGGCGGGCATTGCAGTGCTGCCTTGAGTTGGTCCATTGCCTCCTGACACTCTGGGGTCCAGTTCCAGGAAATGTCTTTTTTTTTCAAGTGGTTGAGCGGGGCTGCTATGTCAGCCATCCGTGGGATAAACTTATGATACCAGCCCACAAGACCAAGAAACCTTTGCAAACTTTTCAGATCAGAGGGTGGAGGGTAGTTTTGAATAGCTGAGGTTTTCTTAGGATCAACCTCAACGCCCTTTCCTGATACTACATGCCCTAAAAAATGAATCTGCGGTTGTGCAAGGCGACACTTCTTCACATTTAATGTCAGTCGGGCTTGCCCCAGCCGCTAAAAGACAAGGTCCAAATCCTGGAGGTGTTGGTGAAGGTCAGGGGAGAAAACAATAATATCGTCTATATAGACAAAGCATATCTTCCCGATCAACCCACGCAAAACCTGCTCCATCAAACGCTGGAAACTTGCACCCGCATTCTTCAGGCCAAAAGGCAAGACCCGAAATTGGAACAAACCCTCCGGAGTGGAAACCGCAGTCTTATGTATGCTGCCCTCTCGTAAATTTTCCTCTAAGCTTGCGCCCAAATGGGTAGGACCAGCTATTATTTTAAAGCAGCTTGGACCGAATAATTACCGGGTACAGAAAGGGACTAACTCTGAGTCTAAAATAGATACGGTTAATGTAAGTAGCATTAAGCCATATTTCGGTCCCCCCTTGGGGAAACCTGTGGGGGGGAACTATGTAGCAAGGCTACATAATGGACAGTCGGGTTAGCCTTCTGAATTGTCCGTCACTTCTTAATGTTGACTGGGAGGGTGTTTTAAATAGCCCTTCAGGCACCATTGGCGACGTCCCGTTCTGGGAGGATCCCGCCCGAGTACACTCTCCAGCTCCCCGAAGAAATATTTTAAGGACGAATCCCCGAGAAGAGGCCAGGGTCTGGTGTTCTCCGGGTGCTCCCGTCTGGTGAGTTGGATTCCTGAATTTCGTTTCGTGATAGTCCGCAGAGAAGCCGTCCCGCTAAAGGACGGTTGTGTTTCCTGCTTCCAGGATTTCGTGCTTTCTATATCTTTGGACTCCGTGAAACTAAACGTATCAAAGAACAGTTTTTTCTCATTATTTATTTTTCTTTTTCTTTTGTCTGTGTCAAACCGGGGGTTAGTATACGGGGCGCCAGGAAGGGCGTCTGGGGAAGGGGTTCACTTAGGAGCACTCAAGCACCGGTTAAGTTTATGTAGCAGCACCTTTTAATATATTTTTTCTGTTCCATTTCCTGTTGTGTTTTATTGCTACAAATTGTTAAGAAGGGGATCGTGGCTAGAGGGGATGAGGACCGAATATGGTTGTGCTCTTATACTTTCAAACATCGTCCACCCCCTGTACGGGTGGTGAAGTGTAGGAATCGCGTATTCGTATTGTGCGGTTGCTACAGAGTGGTGCCCTCTGCCATTCGCACTTGCCAATAACCACTGCGTAGATCTAATGTACTAAAGATGGCTGCTCCGTGCAGGGATTCCAAAATTTCCTGTACCTGAGGCATGGGGTATGCATCTAAGAGTGTCTTGGCATTAAGTCCCCTGTAGTCCACACAGAATCTGTATGTACCATCTGCTTTCTTTATCAAAACTACAGGTGCCGCCCATGCTGACGATGAAGGCTCAATGATCCCTTGTTCCAACATCTTGCCGATATGTTCTTTAATAATCCCTTTTCTAAGGGGCGAGACTCGATAAGAGCGATGACGCACCGGAACCTCGTTCACCGTATGGATGTCGTGTGTAACCACCCGTGTTTCCCCCAAATTCTCCGTCCATACATTCGGCCATCGGCGTAGCAGAGGTTTGACTTCATCCAGCTGGTTTGACACAATATCCGGATCTTTGGTCTCACAGGCCTCCACCTCTGCAGCATAAAATCCCAAGTATGCCCCATGCAGTTCTTCCCGGACCTTTGTTACAAAAGGATGTTCCCCACTGCCTGGCACCAAGTATTTTCTATGATGGAAATGAATGGTCATCTTTACTGCAGTGATAGAGTCTAGGCCCAGGAGCAAAGGCAATGACAGGTGCGCATCCTCTAGGATATAGGTTTCCATCCTCCAAGCTACATTATGGAGTAAATACCTCAGCGAGACCTTACCCAGGGCCCGGTGCTCCGTCCCATCGGCCATAATAAACTTAATGGTCGAGGTAGCCAGAAGTTTTTCGTTCTGTCTGGCTATTTTGTTCCACCAGCTTTTCTGCATTAATGTGAAATGGCTACCTGTATCTACTACTGCGTCCACACACCAGCCTCGAATATGGACTGGGAGCACTAAGAGGGTAGCTAGAGTGGATACCACTGAGACACCTGCCTCAGTCTGTCCACCTTTTGATTGCTTGGCTGCCTTGGTGGTTTGGGTTTCCTTTTTACTGGCATGAACTTTCTCCCAGTAGCCCTTGTTAGATGCCCAATCACGTTCGACTGCACACCCGACCTTTACCAAACCATCCACGGTGGTCACAATCCCTCTCAGTCCCCCAGCCAAACGGGGGTTACAGGCATTTAATATTCGACGCACTACTTCCTCTTCCTTCATCTCGGGTCGCCATCTCAAACATAGAGCCCTATAGTCATAGGCAAAATCTCGGATGCTTTGTGTTGGAGTTTGCACCATGAGCCGAAGTTTTTCTTCTAATTCAGTAATTAAAAGGTGCTGCTACAAAGTGTCTCACAACGAAGAGAACTGTTAAACTGGCTTGTAGAGACAAGTCAAACAAGGTATTTTTATAAACAAACAATATTTATTAGCAAAATTTAGGAAAACAAGGCAAAATAGTCAAAAGAAACAGCAAAAAAAGCATTTTGAGGTAACTAAGTACAATCCACAATCCAAAGGTAGCAATCCAATTTCAGAAGCAGCAAAAATCACCAAAATACAAGAAATATCAGAAGGAAACCATACTTACGATAATGACCTCCAAACAAGACTGAATGCAGCAATACTGAGTTTTCTTTCTGGGACCAAGCGCCTCCTGGGGCTACACCCACAAAGTAAATGGAATGGCAACGCATTTAAAAAAAACAGTATATCATTCACAAGTTATAAATAAATCAAACAGAAAAATGAAGCAATCATTAAAAATGGTTAAAAATTAACAAATGCAACCATAAAATAGAAAAAAATATGAGACTGTGACACAACATCTTAGACTGCACTGGTGAGTTCTTTGCATATGGAGACACAGCAGAAAGTTTCCAGAATCTGCCCAAGTAAGCAGCTCTCTTCTGCTTTTAGTAGTGTTTTGACCCCTGCTCTTGTAACTCATAGTAGCAGCATACAGTGAGACTGCAAGACTGTCCTAAATAGTCAACTTGGCAAACAGGCTAACGCTTAAATCCCTAAGAAAACCTCTAGATCAATGAGCCCTGCTAAATACACCCATCAATTAGTCATTCTTTATATTATAGAGAGCTATTAAAAACCCACACAATCGCAAAGCACTTTACAAAGCAAAGAAGACAACAATAGACTATGAAACTGGGCAGAACAATAAAAGCATGGAAATTTACAAAAAATGTGAGAGACATTTGTGTAAGGAACAACAGAAGCTATTCTTAGTATTAGGACCACTTGCACTCTTTCCTATACGATATAAAAAATGAGAATGTGACACAATCACATACACATATGCTGTTTATCCAGCCATCCATTTTCAAACCTGATTAATCTACTGTCACACCAGGATAATTTAAATTCATTATGTTTTAGTTATCAGTTGAACATTTCCCTTCTTTCCTGATATTTTTATACTCAAGCCCAAAAAAAACTGCTGTCAGACGCCTGATTTGAACCAAATGCAGTGAACACAATTAACATCATTATCATGGGGATTCCTTCTGAATAATAAATAATCTTAAAAACTCAGCTGGTGACATAGGAAGCTATAAATTCCAACACCATGCAATTGACATCAACATTGCTTATTCTGCATCAGCTTTCCAAACACTGTGCCAGCCCTGTTATTAATTTCACAATGAACTTTCATTTAGATTCTTGATTGTCTAGCATGTTCTCATTAGGTCTGTCCACAGAACTACAGGTTTCAAAGTGTTATTAACATTAATCTTCAGAATGTGCCCATACAGTACCCGCTTATTTTAATTTAATTCTGGTGCTCAAGCACCTGTCAAACAGTAATAGACTGCATATCATCAGTGCTATAATGAATCTGATTTACCTTGTCCTGTTTTTGCATTTTGGTTTCTTGTTGTTTAACATCGTATGCTTTGTAAAATAACATAACATAGCATTCCCATAACCCCTTAGTCCAGTTCTGGTTTGCTGGAGCCCCTAGCCCATTTCAGTAGCACTGGGTCTATCACAGGGTCCACAGTCACTCACCTCCACTCAACATTACAAGCAGATCTTTTAGGAATGTGGGAGAGAACCTCACAGAGACAAAGGGAGAATGTGTAAAATCCCACTCAGGAAACACTCCTATGATTTAGATTAGATTGGATTAGATAAACTTTATTGGGGAAATTCAGAATTTGAATATGATTTGAACCCAGAAAGCCCCAGTCCAGGAGACAGTGGCATGAACTACTGTACCAACACTGCATCTGCTTTAAAATAACAGACTGATTGATTGATTAATTGATACATGAATACTTACTAGAACATTAGAATAATCTAGACAAGTACAGGCCATTTAGCCCAATAAAGCTTGGCAGTCCTATCCACTTAATTCTTCTAAAAAAACATCAAGTCTAGTTTTGAAAGCCCCTAGAGTCTGATGACACACATGCATTCCTCCATTTTTCAAACCTGCCTATTCCAATTCAAGGTTGAGTGGCTGGTGCCTCTCTTGGCAGCAGTCCATAGCAGGGTTCACTCACACAGAAATCCTCACATACTTGTACCAGGCCAGCCTAGAGCTGTCATTTAAAATAATACAAATGTCTTTGTGAATGCTGAACAGAGAGTGCTTCTTGGCATTTTGCAATTTTTCTTCTTGTTTTATAGCCAAAGCCATATCTGTAACATGAATGGATGCTTTGTCCTTGTAATTATATTTTAATTTATTTTCACTACCTGTTGAATCTAAAATGGGATTGTTAGATAGCTGAATAGCACATTCTGGTATTATGCCACTGAACATTTTTCTGTCCCTTTACTGCCATCTTATACATCCACAATTATTTCTTTTAGTTATGAATGAAAAAAATGACTCATTGTGCTGTGATTTATCTTATTTTTAGCCTAGGCAATTGAATCGTGCTGAATCTTTGAGCAAAACGAAAAATTCCTGATATTTGGTGATTGTGGGTGAGTGAACAAGGCGGCAGCAGAGGATGAAAAGCTGCAAATCACAATTTAGCTAATTACTTGACTGAGTCGATTCAGGTATGTTACCGCATTAGAGAGAACAGAGTCTCTTGGTTTTGCATCTTAATTCCTTATTAATTTCAAAACATCTGGCAAATTTGGCTTTTACTAGCATTATATTTTTTGAATTGATCAGTGGCCAAAAATCTCTACTGAATAATTTATGGTTTCATATCTTAACACAATAAAATGTGAAAACGTCCATTTGATTGTGAAAGTGAAAAATGTGTTTCAGGCTAAATACCTGAAATTCCAGAGTAAAGAAAATGTGCTTTGCTGTACCAAGGGAGTAAGCTAAGCTTTGAATGAAGGCAGTTAAATCAGTATTTTCCTTATTTTAGTGCTAAAATTGCATGAAAAAAAGCCTCTTATATCAGCATTAAACATTGACAACACAAGTGAGGAATGTGCTATTGTCTGACGTATCCAGCAAAAAGTGAACATGACCATTAGAGGTCCCAAATACCAGTATAACATCTGAGAAAGATGAGAAGACCTTAGAATTCATCCTGCAGACTATGACCAGCCATGGAGATAGGCAGTGGACATTCTTTTCTTGGCAGAAGGAGAAAGAAAACGTTTTTTTTTGTGAGGACCAACACTTTTACAGCTAGTAACATAGACACTGTTAACACTATATTATAATTCTATGTTAACATAAAAGATACATTCTCACTGATGTTATTTAGTAATATAATAGATATTATTATTTTATTGTTTCTTTTTTCTCCACGTTGATACTGTTGATACACTAACTAGTGTACCTTACTGATATTATAGACATGTATTAATATAACAGACACATATTATATTGCACTTCTCCCCTGTTTTCTACCTGTTTACTTTTTTTATGATAGATATTATTTACAAGTGGAAATTCATGAATTCTTTGTCATGCTCTAATGCTTCTTTGCACTTGTTTGGATAACAAAGGCCTTTTGCAAGTTAATTTCAAAGTCACTATTTAGAGTAGCTTTCAGATAAGATACTTGACTAGTTTTGATGCCGTCTTGTCCTTTGCAAGTTCTGACTCATCCTCATTATTTTATACATTTTGGTAAGTGACCAAATTTTTGACAGATCCCAAGCTACCATACTATGATGTTCTTTAGCATCTATTTTTGCATTTAGAGATTTTTCCAATCATAATTTGGAAGCTGTCAAAATTCAACTGCTTGTGAATTTCCCCTTCAGATTAATAAAGTATCTATCTATCTATCTATCTATCTATCTATCTATCTATCTATCTATCTATCTATCTATCTATCTATCTATCTATCTATCTATCTATCTAGTCTTGATGCAATCTTGGACTATTACAGTTCTTAATGAATCATTTTCTTCCTACAAATAACTGAGCAGTACTCTCTAACAGAATAAGAGAACCCAGTTCTGTGTAATTAGTGTTCTCCACAACTTTAAACCTGGCCCATTTGTATTTCAGCTTGCTCTTCTAACCATGTCCTCTTTCTCTGATCCAACTCTGTGCAACACTTTGGAGAGCAGGAACTCATAGCTGCACACCAGCTAAGAAGATAACGATAACTTTGCCCTGTATACTGAACTCAAAGAGTAGGGTGTTGTTAGAAGTACACTATTTTGCCAAACGTACTGGGACTCCCCTCCAAACCATTGAATTCAGGTGTTCCAATCACTTCCAAGTCCACAGGTGTATTAAATCAAACACCTAGGCATGCAGACTGCTTCTACAAACATTTGTGAAAGAATGGGTGTGACACCCCGTGTAGTGGGAATTGAGGTCACCAGCCTACACTCTAGGTGTCTAGTATGTGGGAGCGAGCGTGACCAGGATGATGGTGTAAGACAGGGAGACACGGACACAAAAAGGGTTGGGTTTTTTTGAAAAATAAAGTGAGGTTTTATTTACAGGTGCACTTAAAGAAAACAAAAAGTAATGTCCTGCGGAATTTATATATTAATCCACAGTCCAATACCGCAAAGGACACACAAAAACAGTAAGTAAATGGAGCCCAAAAATAGTGACTATATACAGTATTTATAGTGTTGACTGAAAGTTCCAAATGAAAAAGAATACTGCATACAAACTAGTGAAAACCATATATACACGAACCAAAATGAAGCTGTCTTCCTCCACAGTGCTCCAAGTCAGGAAGCTGCTCCTTCCAACAGTGTAAAATACAGGATTCACCAAAAACAACAATATTCAAAAATACAGAAAAAGTGTATATACAAAAATAAACAGTGCACCAATAACCACAACCCAATAAATACCTCCACCAAAGTTAATCCAGAGATATTTATATATATATATATATATCTATATATAAAAGAAAATCCTGGAATGGAAAGCAAATGCAAGGCTACGATACGTGATAATCTCGAAAGACATTTTAAAGACCTGTGAGACCAAGGAGACTTGCCACGGTGCATCTCGCGGGGACCGTAAACATGAGACTTGGTGCCAAGAGATTGTCCCAGGGCTGTAGCAAAAAGGACAGCGGCTGTACAGGCTTTAAAAAGATCGAGGGGCAGCGCGACAGCAGCTACCCCAACCGAATGCGAGCAGCGTTATACATCCTGCAAGAAAGAATTCAACCACGCCCGGGGCCAGAAATAAAAAACAGGTATTGCTTTTACAACGTCACGCGAGGCCAGGCAGTGAGCCATCATTTAAAACAAGTCAACAGACCTCTAAGCTAGCAGTTGTTGGATTGCTTTTGGCAGGCAAGCATCATGTGCTCCGAGCTCTTAAAACAACGACATGTGACAGGCAGAAGAGGAAGCTAGCAAGCAGCAAAAAGACAGCAAATGATCCAAAGGCATATCCTTAGCGTACGTTCAGCCGCAACATCCTTCACAACACGAGCAGTATTATACATCTGGGAAGAAAGAGATGTAACCAGGCACGTGGCAGGAAATAAAGAAACAAGTATTGTTTTTACAAAAGTTTTTAAAGTAAAAGTGAAAATAATGCATATGTAACAATTCACAAGAAAATAACAAGCTCTTTAAATTGTAGATTGCCTGCCTAAGGTAAAGTCATCCCTCATGAATGGGGACGTGGGAATGAGGGGTCCTTTCATCGGATTAGCGCTATTTCAGATGTTGAATGGCAAAATGGGGGAGGCAGCTTTGATGAATGAGGTCTCCAGGACTTAAAACAAATCCAAATCATATTATGTGATATCATCTAATGTGAAATTCTACTCCGTACTTCTAGAATTTTTATTTTTACACTGTATTGAAGATTTATTCTGTTCTATGTATTGTACTGTATTGTATTGACCCCCTTCTTTTTGACACCCACTGCACGCCCAACCTACCTGGAAAGGGGTCTCTCTTTGAACTGCCTTTCCCTAGGTTTCTTCCATTTTTTTCCCTACAAGGGTTTTTTTTTTGGGAGTTTTTTCTGGTCTTCTTAGAGTGTCAAGGCTGGGGGGCTGTCAAAAGGCAGGGCCTGATAAAGCCCATTGCGGCACTTCTTGTGTGGTAAACCAAACACAGGGGTTGGCGAGCGAAGCGAGCAGGGTGCGGAGCCCCCTAGTATAATATATATACAAGAAAAAATATTTACAATAAGCAAGGCACAAGCCGTAATGCTTTGTAAATTCAAAACACTATTCTACCAAGTACCTTTCTCTAAGACGATCTAGTCAGAAAGAACCCCCTCTAGAGGCCATGATTCCCTTTTGTATTCGGCGCCCCTGCGCTGACCAATTAAACTGCTTTACGTCATCCCTCCCGAGGTACGCGATGACGTGAACGCGTTTGCGAGAAGCGGCGTCTCCTGTCCCGCATAATTACTATATTATAGCTGTGCCGGCCTTTGAGACACTGACTGCACTTCTGCCTTAAGTTAAAGTAAGCACTTTTACATTTTTTCCTCCTTCCCTGAGCTATAGCTCAGACAACTACAAACATGGGATTCCTTTTCTAAACCGCGGTATACTAATACTACGACACTTCACACTTTCTTTTACTCCTTTAGTTATGAGATCGCGGGAGGCACACGCAGGAGTGGAGGACCGACAATACCATCCCGGCCAGTTAATGGCAGGGCCGTCTCTCCAGTCTACATGAGACCCACCGCGACGCTCCCCAAAAGGCACTAATATAGTCAGTGAAGACGTCTGTTTGCATTATATAAAAAGGAAAAAGGCAAGTTTCCTTTCTTTATACTTTTTTAACCATTTTTTTCTCAAACAAATGCCTCTCTCAACACCATGCAGAGGACACTTAACTATCCATCCATCCATCCATTTTCCAACCCGCTGAATCCGAACACAGGGTCACGGGGGTCTGCTGGAGCCAATCCCAGCCAACACTGGGCACAAGGCAGGAACCAATCCCGGGCAGGGTGCCAGCCCACCGCAGGACACACACAAACACACCCACACACCAAGCACACACTAGGGCCAATTTAGAATCGCCAATCCACCAAACCTGCATGTCTTTGGACTGTGGGAGGAAACCGGAGCGCCCGGAGGAAACCCACGCAGACACGGGGGACACTTAACTAATTTTATTTAATTACAGGTAATGCCAGTAAGGCACATTACCACAATGGGTCGCTTTCAGGAGCTCAGTGAATTAAAGCGTGGTACTGTGATAGGATGCCATCTGTGCAATATGTTCATTCATGAAATTTCCTTACTACTAAATATTTCACGATCAACTGTTAGTGGAATTATAACAAAGTGGAAGCAATTGGAAGCAACAGCAACTCAGCCACAAAGTGGTAGGCTATGTAAAATCACAGAGGGGGGACAGCACATGCTGAGGCGTACAGTGTGCAGAAGTCACCAACTTTCTGCAGAATCAATAGCTACAGACCTCCAAACTTCATGTGGCCTCCAGATTAGCTCAAGAACATTGCATAGAGAGCTTCATGGAATGGATTTCCATGGCCGAGCAGCTGCATCCAAGCCTTACATCACCAAGTGCAATGAAGTGTCGGATAAAGTGGTGTAAAGCACACCACCACTGGACTCGAGCAGTGGAGACGTGTCCTCTGGAGTGACAAATCACGCTTCTCTGTCTGGCAATCCAATGGACAAGTCTGGGTTTGGCGGTTGCCAGGAGAACAGTACTTGCCTGACTGCATTGTGCCAAGTCTAAAGTTTGGTGGAGGGGGGATTATGGTGTGGGGTTGTTTTTCAGGGGTTCGGCTTGCCCCTTAGTTCCAGTGAAAGGAACTCTTAATGCTTAATCATAACAAAGCCATTTTGGACAATTTCATGCTCCCAACTTTGTGGGTACAGTTTGGGGATGGCCCCTTCCTGTTCCAACATGACTACGTACCAGTGCACAAAGCAAAGTCTATAAAGAAATGGATTAGCGAGTTTGGTGTGGAGTAACTTGACTGGCCTGCACAGAGTCCTGACCTCAACTCAATAGAACACCTTTGGGATGAATTTGAGCAGTGACTGCGAGCCAGGCCTTCTCATCCAACATTAGTGCATGACCTCACAAATGCTCTCCTAGAAGAATAGTAAAAAATTCCCATAAACACACTCCTAAACCTTGTGGAAAGCCTTCCCAGAAGAGTTGAAGCTGTTACAGCTGCAGAGGGTGGGCTAACTCCATATTAAAGCCTATGTATTAATAATGGGATGTCATTAAAGTTCATGTGTGTGTAAAGGCAGGCGTCCCAATACTTTTGGTAATATAGTGTACTTCACACACTTAGATATAGTGGAAAAAATATTCCTTTCCAAATCCAGTTTTTTCCACATGGTTTACCCCCAACCCCATATATGCTGTTTAATAAAATTCATTTCTTCTCCCTGTTTATCTAACACATTGGGGAAAAAAAAGTGTGGGCTTTGAGGATGCATAATTATTATATCAAATGACCACCAGGTTGGACAGGGCCAGAGCAATCCATTTATGGTCTTCCTGGTAGGGGGGGGGGTCATCATTCACATGCTACACATTCTTATTAAATCTGAATAAAATAAGCTTACAAGATGAATACACCCATGGCATCTACCATTGGTCAGATAGATCACCCTCCTCTCTCTTATTCACTGATTGATGCCTTTTTCATAAATTTCTGATTAAAACAGACATATGACCTTACATTACAATATTTGTGCCTTCACTTTTCTGACCAGATAGAAGCCTCGTAAATATAAAAAACTGTGGCAGAAGTGGGTATCCAAATATTTCTTTTAGAACTGAAGGAAAAAAAAAACACTGCAGATTTATTTTGAAGAAATTGTATACATTGAATGGCGTCCGTCACTTGATTTTAATGAAGAGTGACACTGGTTTTGACTGTGTGCTAAAAACAATATTACATTTTCAATTATTTAAGTCAAAGGCGAGGTCACAAGACAGATTAAATCCATCTCACTGTGGCTTTATGACGTATCCTTGACAATCACTTTATTTTGTGGAAAACCAATTTCACTGGCTGTCTTTACCAGTATATATATGACTTGAAACCAGCAAACAGTGGAAAAAAGTCATGGCGGCGAGCTTCATTTTTCTTGCTGTATTGACCTGACGTTTAATCATTCCCCAAGCATGCCGACAGCCCTTGTCACACATTGCATAATCTACATGAGCACCTTCTCAACATCTATATTCATTCCATAGCCTGGAGAAAAAGACTCCGACTGGTAACGCTTTTGGACTGCATTCACAATGCATGTAGCCGATGAAATTGACTTTTTTTTTCCTTCAAGAAATAGAGATATTTAGCTGGTTCTGAGAAGAAAAAGTATCTGTGGCTAAATTTTATTACCACAATATTTTAGCCATCTTTCAAGATACTAGTTAAGAGTAAGTGATTAATATAATTGCTTGTCCTGTTCAGGTATCTTAGTAATAATTAAATTTATTGTAATAGGAAAGAATTCTAGATGCTCTCAAACCATCCTTATAAAAATAACACAAAGCAGACCATAAAGTAAAAGTTCAATTGAAGGGTTTAAAAGCAATAAAAACTAACCAGAAAGAAAAATAATAAGTAACTCCAGTCTTTTAGGACCCTCCTATAGCAGCCCCAGATGTCCCTGCCCCAGCTCACATTGAAAGCACTAGACAAGCCCTAGGTATCCTATCTAACGTGACATACGGTACGTGCAGCAGGTCCCCCTATATAATGCAAACGACTTCTTGCCACAATCTTTCATGCTGAAGGATTCTGATTAAACTCTCTGTCATCCCTCATGGTATCTTTAAGCCAGGGTTCCACAGTTTTAAATTTCTTTTTTATGTTTTTTCTGTTCCTTTTTTATTAGTTAATTATAATTGTTTCTGTTTGTATTCTTATTTATAGTTATTATTTTTGTAAATATTTATTAGCTATTAGTTTTATTTTCTTATTATTTATTAATTGATTTCTGTGAAAATCAAGTTCTCCTTGTGTTTTGGGGGTTGACCCCCAAGCAAAGGGGCCACCATTACCTAATCACTAACGAACTACCACCCCTAGCCTATAAAGGCAGACTAGAAAAGTGAAGTTCTCTGCGCTACATTCAAATGCACTATGGTGGAATTGTTTGTTATTGTGAGTATTGCACGTCTATTTTTTTTTTTTTTTTTTTTTTTTACATTTTTGCTCTGTAATTGGATTTCATTTATTATATTGGAACTTGGTCACTGTAAATTGCCTTTTGCTCTTTTTGAATATTTAATGGTTTTTTCTCTATTCTTTGTCAATAAATCACCTTTTTATAAAGTTTCCTTTGGTAACCCATTTTTGAACAAGCCAGGGGTTGACAGTTATCCCCTCCCATATGGGTAATTCTGATTAATTATGGGAAATTGCAAATATTTTTGAGCCAAAGTCTCATTTGTTATGTGTAAGTCAGGGTTTCCCCTCTAGCTCACACTTAAAATTTATTTTTTTATGTCCATATTGTTGTTTTTTGACTCGTTATCATTGTTTATGTGAATATTGTTATTTTTTGTTTTATTTGCCTTGTTTTATGTAGCTCCTTTGTGCCTATGTTCCTAGGATTTTTCGGTGGACCACCAAGGGTTGAAGCCACCAATACCTAAACCCAAGGAGTAACCCCCAGCTTGCCCTTAAATGCATGCTGGGATAGCAAGTTCCTTGCGGGTCAGTGAAATATGCTTTAGAAGTGAGTTCTGGATGCAAGTACTTACCTCTTGGATTTCGGACCACTTTGATGGGTTAGTGTCCTCTTGCCACTTTAGCTGTGGTGGTGACGGCCTACCTGCAGCTCACAGAAGCAACCTTCCAGGGGAGCAGCAGAGTCAGGTGACTCAGGTATCAGAGCAGCCAAAGAAAAAATATTACACATTA
The DNA here is from genome assembly GCF_900747795.2 of Erpetoichthys calabaricus. Classification (NCBI taxonomy): domain Eukaryota; kingdom Metazoa; phylum Chordata; class Cladistia; order Polypteriformes; family Polypteridae; genus Erpetoichthys; species Erpetoichthys calabaricus. Next base: position 29,076,097 of record NC_041400.2, on the reverse strand, counting down.
CAACAGACAATATTACTCTCTTCACCATCTGATGTGCCCCCCAAACATGCTTGTTTCTGTTGTCTGAATCACTGGGAAAATTGACATAAAAAAAGGAATGTACAGTAGGTGTTAGTCAGAGGGGAGACTCTAGCTTACACAAAGGAGTGGATCTATCATCAGGGTGTTTGGGTTGCATGCCTGAGGGCCTTTGATGGTAAGGGGCCTTTTTACCGATGGCCCCAGCCTGCCTAATGAAGCAATTGACTACTGAATGAAATCAAGATTTTAAATGACCCATTGTCTGTGCGCTTCATTGTTAAAAGTAACTTTCTGGTAAGGGGCAAAGTCACAAAGGGGCATGTGGGTGTCTTACTCCAGCCCTGTTAACACACAATACCCATTTGGCTGAGTATATGTTGAAGCCACCCTGTAAAACAGGAATTCAGACTGGCTCCGAGTGTCTCTTATGAGGGCAGGCTGGTCAGATTGTGGCCTTCTATGTGGCCTAATTTTTAATGCCTTAAAAGTTTGCCATTTTGTGTACTGCCGAATCACAACACCACATTGGCCTTTTCCTAATTGTATTCTTCTGGACAATTTACTTGCTGGACACTCCTTAGTACTCCTACAAGTTATCTGTTGCTGGCATGGCAACGTGTTGTTTTTGTCACAGATTTTTATTTTTGATATTGTCAAAGATCATGCCCCTGTCTTTGCATACCCCCTTCAGTCTGCAGTTCAAGTTATGAACAGGAACCAAAGTATATGGTCCTTGTTGAAAGAACAGAGCATTTCAGGCATTCTCTCTTTTTGTTGTCTTCTCTGTACATATCTTCTCACAGATTAATCTATGTGTCCTCTCCACACTGACTCAATGTCTCAAGCCCTTTAAGCTCATCTTCTAAACTTAGAAGATCTCTGCCCTCATAGGTGCTGTTTTATCTTCCTGTCTGCCAGTTTTCTTCAGGCAGAGGACAAGAAATATCACAAGCATATGGTATGATGGACAAAACTCATTTCTAGACTACTGAGATATGCCTGTGTATAATGTGCAGTGTCTCACTTGTTTGTGTTCTCCATCCATCTATCATTTAACCTGATTTTCCAGGTTTGGTGGCTGGGGCCTGTAGCAGCATCATAGGAGTCAAAGTGAGAAGCAACTCTGAGCAGTGCTCTGTCCTATATCAGGGCACACACATACACATTCAGTCATGCACAGCTAATTTAGACTCATCAGTAACTGCTTTGGAATGTGTGAGGAAATGATAGTGAAATCATAGTAGATGTGGATAATGCACACTCATATAACACTATTGTGAAAGAGTTAACAAGTCATACATGGCTGCAAAAATTTGAAATAGCAGCAAAGAACTGGTACCAGCATAGCCTTGAACATGGAGTAAGTTACCAAATAATGCAATTGACAGAAGCACCTTTTGGACCTCAGATTTAATCTTAATAACATTTGCGAAACATTAAGGGAATAAGAAGTAATGACCTATATTGGTGTAAATCGCTTGTTATTGTCCAAACTCTTCTAATACACTCTTATTTCATATTTAATATGGTTACAGTTTCTTTTGGATAAGTGGACAATGTAAAGTGTTTCATTGCAAAGGTAGGATCTTTCCTTTTTCAAATCATATGGCAGCCCACTAACAGCATCAGTAAAAACTAGAAAGGTCAAGAGAGATTATAAAGGAAAGAAAGTCCTCCACCCCACCTGTAGGAACCAAACCACCAGGCTTCCTTGATTTCAATTAGGATCCAAGTTGATTAATAGCACAGGCTAACATATTGATTGGTGGTGGCAATGATCAATGGCATTTCACTGTGGCTACAGTCACCTGTGTTGTTTTGTTCTTTCGCTTAGTTGATTGACTTTCAGGACTTGATAGAACATGTTTTCAATCCTTTTACTTTTTCTGAGTAGAACAGTTCACACTTATTATGGCCGCAGTATGGCCTCCATAGTTAAATCGTGCTGAGCATCTGGTTTTGTGAAAGCTTAATTGTGCTTACATTTAAGTAAATCTAGGCAAAAAATTGACTGTTTGAAAAAGTTGTAAGTAAAAGTGATGTTCTACATAAATAAATATTCATTGATTTACAGAGCCTGCAAAATTCACTTGAAGGTTATGGGTTTGCTGGAGCCCATTAGAGCAGTAGTCCATTCAAGGCAAAAACTAACCCTATGTATGTATGAGAATGTAGTCTCATTAACACTTGCAAACAGGCTGTAACCATACTAGGGATAAATCTGTGGAACGAACCCATGTGAAACTTTGCTTTTACATTTAGCCTCAGTAAAGGGTGAAGTAACAACAAATGCGTGTTACTAAATATTGGAATTATAAAAGTCTGATTTTTATTTAATTAATTGATATTTCATTTTTCTATTAATAACAGCACCAGAATGTTCTAAGGTATTTTTGACTTCGAACATAGAAGTACCTTATCCGATTTATCGACCATTAAGACAATGTATTTTTAATGGAAAATCAATATGCTATACGCATCTACTGTAATTAAGAGACTTCACCCATGCCATAGGTCTTCTTGAATCACTGCCTGAATGTTACATGTAAATGTACATGTCCACATCTCCCTTACCGGAGATTGCCAGTCCAAGCCCATCCATCCATTTTCCAACCCGCTGAATCTGAACACAGGGTCACGGGGGTCTGCTGTAGCCAATCCCAGCCAACACAGGGCACAAGGCAGGAACCAATCCCGGGCAGGGTGCCAACCCACCGCAGGACAGTCCAAGCCCAATAATGTGAATTAAATAATTAAGCAATTTTAAAAGGTCTACCTGGAATAACATTCAGGTGTGAGTGATATGAGTGATATTCAGTTCAGTAAATGCAATGTAATTACATGTATTAGTAAAATGCATAATATATCTGCTCTATATATATAAAATCCTAAGCCTAAAAGTGCAACGATTTTATGTGGTTTTTATGTCACTTTTTTGTCACGCTTTAAATTGGGCTTATTTTAAAACCTACATATATATATTTGGTATCATTCTTTTCAGAATTTATCAAACTTTAAGATAGATAGATAGATAGATAGATAGATACTTTATTAACCCTTTAACCGCCAACTCCCTAAATATTCCCCACGCCAGGCGAAATCTGAATAATTTTTGTTTTTTTACTTTTTTACATTTTTTTTACATTTTTTACATTTATTCAAGCAGTATTGACCACTAAATGTTGTGTAAGTTCTAGAAATGGGCAAACACATAATAAAACACAAAATGTACCTTTTCTCAGGCTTCCACAACCATAAACTTTCATCAACTGTAACTGACGGTCCTGGCATGTAGGGCAACTGAAATGCTTCAAATAAATGGTCAATCAAAGGACGTAGCTTGAACAAGCGGTCGCGGTTTGGATCTTTCTTATCTGGCTCATTTCTGTTGTCATTCAAATGAAATAATTTCAGCAGCAAAGAGAATCGGTTACGTGTCATGATAGCTGCAAAAATAGGTGTTGCATACATAGGATCTGTAGACCAGTACATCTCAATATCTGGTTTTCTGATTATTCCCATCAACATCAAAATCCCAATGAATTTTTTCATTTCGTTTTCATCAGTGTCTACCCAAGCACGAACACGGGAATGTGGAGGTAAATTGGGATTTTTCTCAATAAACTGTGCTGCATACAGATTTGTCTGATGAGCAAAATGTCTGATCAAATCAGGTGACACAAACAGCTCATAAAACTGCTCAGCAGTGTAATTGTTTACATCAACAGTAAAGCCACACGTTGCCTCAAAGGGATGCAGAAAACGTAGTTCACCTCGGGCAGCAGTCCAGTTGAGATGCTGGGGATACACCCACTCATCGCTGTCATCCGATGCGCCGTCATTCACAGTATCATGCAGCGCACGTTGCTGATCATCATTGTCGCTAAAATCTTCTTCAGAACTGCTACGATCATGATCAGAATTATTGTCCAAAATCGCCTGCAAAACCTCACTTGAAGTCAGTTTACGTTTCGCCATATTCACAGCTTTCACTTTCGAATCACATCACGTGATCGGCCAATACAAGCGCAGAGTTGTCGAAATACAACGTAGTAATAATACCCACGCCAAACTGTCAGTTATACTACGCGCCAGGCATTCACATAACAGCAGGCAAATGTGCCGGATAATTCCGGCAGTAAGGTGTCAGCATTAAAGCTACGATGCCGGATATATCCGGCAGAGGGCGGTTAAGAGGTTAATCCCAAGGGGAAATTCACAATTTAAAAAATTTTTTTTTTATTCAAAATTTAATGGGATGTTGTTAGATTTTCAGATTCTTGTTCCATTTTTAAATTATAAACTAAAATATCAAGAACTCACATCCCACGAGACAAGTAGTTTGTGCCAACAGATTTAACCACGTCTGGGGCTGGAAATAAAAGACAAAGAGTAGATGACAAAGACAGCTGCTGTACAGGCTTTTAAATGTTCGAAGCGCCATGCGAGATGCAGATAACGTGGCACTGCAGCAGCATTCCAGCAGCTGATCAAGCAAAGAGAAGGTAAAAAAAAAAAAAAAAACTTTGTTTCCCATTGTATCACCATTTAAGTTTGATTGCGTCTAGTTGGGGTGCGTTCAGCCCCCCTCTTCACAACATGAGCGGCAGAGACGCGAAGTGGCTGGCAAGTAGTGCAAGCATGGGGGATTGGCAAGCGAAGCGAGCAGGGGGTAAGCCCCCTAGTACAGTGTATTTTTATTATCACATAGTTAAACACCTAGCTCAGGTGATCTAAAAATTGCATTTTTATACTGTTGTGAGTAGCTGGTTGTGAATAATTTATAGCTTATTGTAGTTTTTTAAACAAATATTGGAAAGAAGTACCCAATTAAGAAGTAAACTGTGTAGTATGTTGAAGTCTGAAGCTAAAATTGTTGGTTACAATGGGCCATGTTGGATATCAAGCCATTGTGGTGCTTTGCCGATAAATTATGGTGACAAAGAAATATTGAATCATAATCTGCAGATAATGCTGAGATGAGGCTGTTTTTTGTGTAATCTAAATACTGTGTACGCCACTTAACTGGTACAACTTCAAGCAGCAGGAGAAATGAGTTGGTCTGGGCTAAGGTTTACACAAGCTACTTATGTAACAATTCAGTGCCTGATTCTGACTTGTATTGAGGATCTGTTTTGTCATCAGAAGCAACTATCAGATATGTAAATGGGGAAAATATGCAAAACATGCAAGTTGAAACCTCTGTAAAGGCACATTTGAAACAGTAAATTGAGGGTGCACAGAATATTTTTTTTATTTTAAGTCAAACAATTTTTAAAAAATGCTATTTCTTTTCAAGTGATTTTTAGACTTCAAAAATGTGTACAGCTGGCTATATTTAAGATATCTCAAAGATAATTAAACTTTCTTGACAAATTTCCTTGAAGAATAAGTGCACCAAATTTCATTAAAATTGATCCTTATAATGCAGAGTTACTTCATGTGGATAGATAGTCAGTCATGACAATCACAGTAAATGCTTTTTGCATGTTATGTGAACACATCCAAAAATGGTTTAAAAAAACAAATAGACAGCAGCTTTAAATGTTAATGTATGAGAATATCTAGACAGCCACTTTCTCCTCACGTCCAGGTGGAAATTGTCTAGCAGATAAGTATAACATAAATGTTTTTTATTAGTCATTAATAATTCAGGCTGTCAGACTGATAATTTAAATCACAAAATAAACTGTATTTGTGAATTCAGTTTTGTCACCTTAAATTTTAATTGTAAGGAAATAATTCTCATGTTTCAAACAAGCAAAAAATGCAAAGTCTTCAAAGCCATGTTGCTATGAGGCTGAAACCTGGTACAGAACCTGTCCACCTCTGCTAACAGTTGTTTCTGACCATAACACCATCAAGATGTCATCAGTCATCTACACTGATGTTGAATATGGTGGCTAATGACTGTCAAGGGAAGTGCTTTATTTTTTGATCAAAATTAGAGTTAGGCTCTTACTTGTTACAAGGCAAAGAAAATTCAAAGAATTAAAACAATCTTAAAAAATGGCCATGTCAAATCATTGATTGGCTTGTACAAAAGTGAAAGCACAATAAACACAAGTGGTCAAAAGAATGCCCAGAAATGAGACTGAATGAACAGTCTTAAGTTTTAGCTTAAGTTCCTTAGGATTTCATGTCTGAGTCATTTTGGTTACAGCCTAGCTAGTAATGGAGACCTCAAGTCCGCTTCACACAGCTCTAGTTGTCAACAAGCCAATTTTGCTGCACCAAAAGAACTCAGCAAGTTTTCTTGAAGGGGACGCCAAATGTTAGACTTGCTCATAAAACAGTGCTGCTGCAAGACTTTTCTGTCTTCTTAAGAAAAATCTATCTATGCTGTTGAGCGTTCACCTTTACCCTGATGCAACCATACGTGCTGTGCTACATGAAGCTGTTTTTAAAATGAAGTTAGGCAATTTGGCTGTTAGCACTGATTGATGTACTGTACATTGGCCTTAAAGTACAAGCATCAGAAATTTAAATGAGGATAAAGGCCAGATGCAAAATGAAAAAGGCAGCAAAATAGCTGCTTATGAAAAACTGAAAAACAGAAGTTCACATCCCATTATTTAGTTAGAAAAAATAACACTGACCTGCAAAAATTGTTTTTTCACTTCCTTCAAAAAATCTGAGTTATTTATAGATTTGAGGGTGCTGAATGCAAATATGGAAACAGAATTGCACTTTTACATCCCATTTTTAAGAGGTGAAGATTTATAATGAAAAAAAAAGTTTAGTAATTTTTTAATTTAATTATTTAATTACACATATAATTGTTTTAATTTTTTTCTCTTATAATCCTCTGAAGATGTTTGATGTTGGAATGACCAACAGATGTCTGTTAACATACTCACTCCACTTTCCTCTGTTACGTCTCTCCATCAGAGCAATGTCCTGGTGGAAGCTCTCCCCATGTTCATTAGAGACTGTTCCATTGTTCTTGCAGAAATGGAGGAGATAGAATTTTTTTGTTGCAAGTGTTGGAAATGAAGAGAGAAGCTCCTCAACTACAGTAGTTTGTCGTACATTTCAGTCTGTCTATTCTATTAAGTAAATTGTGGGACACACTTTTTTCAATAAAGGAAGCTCTGTGTATTCTTTTACTGTTTGCTTACCTCTTACCTGAAGAATGCAATGGATGGTTGGATCAATCAAACCTTGCATATTTCTTTTAAAGCCATATAAACAACAACAACATTTATTTATATAGCATGTTTTCATACAAATGATGTAGCGCAACGTGTTTTACAAGATGAAGAAAGAAAAAGAAAAATATAAAAATTAGGCAATACTAATTAACGAAGAATGAAGTAAGGACCAATGGCCAGGGGGACAAAAAAACACAAAAACTCCAGAGGGCTGAAAAAAAAACAAAATATGCAGGGGTTCCAAGGCACTCTACCTTACATAAATGATATCAATCAGTCCTCATGGTTTTCAAGCTTCATGTGGAAGAATTAGACGATGATGGTCATGTGGACATCTGGCCTTCATTCCATCAATATAGGGACTGCACGGTGCTTTGAATGGGTGATGGTGGTGCAGATCGCCACCACAGAAAACCGGAAAAAGAACAGCAGAGAAAGTAGGGATTAGTATGGATTTCGGACCATGAAAAAAAAGATAATTAAATGCATATACAGAATATCAGAGTTTCAGTAAAATGAGGCTATGAGAAAGACTTGTTAAAGTAATGGGTTTTTAGAAGTTTTTTAAAGTGCTCCACCATATTAGCCTGGCGAATTTCTATCAGTAAGCTTTTCCAGATTTTAGATGCAAAAGTTGTGTTGCAAACACTTGATTTTGGGTTGCTTCCACCTCAATTATCGTTAACAATGAATAAGGCTGCACATATCTCCTCAAGGAGATATTATTTGTAAGCACATTAGATTCCAGCTGTTGTGCAGATGGTACACAGTTGTACATCTCTGCTAAATCTGAGGAGGAATCCAAACTATTTCAAGTAGATCACTGTATAACAGATGTCAAAGATTGGATGACTAAAAGTTTATGGTGTTAAATTCCAAGAAAACAAACCTATTGCTACTAGGCCCTAAAGCTGTAAGAAAGAGGTTGCCTGAGTTTTCAATATATATAAGTGGTTTTTCAAGCACACCATGTGTAGTAAGAGATTTAGGTGGTATCATGGGTGCCATTCTATCCTTCAATCCTCACATAAGTAACATCTGTAACATAACATTTTTCTATCTATTGTGAATTTCCCATTGGGATTAATAAAGTATCTATCTATCTATCTATCTATCTATCTATCTATCTATCTATCTATCTATCTATCTATCTATCTATCTATCTATCTATCTATCTATCTATCTATCTATCTATCTATCTATCTATCTATCTATCTATCTATCTATCTATCTATCTATCTATCTATCTATGCAGCATTGCAACACTGAGATGGAGAAACCTTCCCAACATAACCTCCTTAGCATTATGTTTTACCCCCAGAAAAACATACTAAAACATTTTACTGTTGCTTGCACACAAGATGGTCGAATGTCAGTGCCTGAACTGCACCATTGACATGCCCTTTATGAGTTATCACAGCACAAGGTTTAGTGGATTCCACATTTCCCCTGAAATAAACATTGGTAGTTGCTGTTTTGTGAACCGTTATTACACTTCCTCTTGATTGCAATCATTTTGCCTTTTTGCTATGAAGCTACTTGCACTATGGTGAAGCTTCGCGGAACCTGATTACCAGCAGCGCAGTCACACATTGCCATATGTATCAATTTCACTATCCATGTCGATGTCTAATGACCAATTCACATTGTCATCGCTATCACTTGATTCAGTTAATGTTTCATTTCAGTTTGTTCTTAAACTGGCTTTACAGCGTCTTGTTTCTGTGCCATTGTGTTTTGGGTGAAGGCTCCACTCCACTCTTGAATTTTGATGAGTTACCTTAGAGTGGAAAAACACATAGAAATAGTCACATTTTTTTGCAGTATAATTTTATTTCTTCCACTAGCTGACATCAGAATACTGTCCCCAGAGTTATTTACCCTTTTACACTTTAAAGCAGATCTTTAAACACCACCCTGAGTCTGACTCTGGGTTAACTGTAATAACATAGGAGCTGAGTCCAAGTCAAACTCAGGGTTAACATCAAGAAGGTTAACAAAAGGTTTGAAGATGCTAAGTGATAAAAAGAATTGTGAGTGTAGTTCACAACCATTGCATGACGTGCAGAAAATGATGCCCTGCTACAGTAACTAGGCATATACTCGCACATTTTTTCACATTTTGCTGCACTTTGTCACTGATTTAGGCAACAGAGTCTACAGTTTCAACATTAACTTACAATTGTGGTAATACTAGCTGTGTTATATGGTTTCTACTGGTAAATTTCCTTAAACAATGGGCATCAGTTATAGTGCCTTCTTTTATTCAGGTGTATCAGATGTATAATAATAATAATAATAATAATAATTCATTACATTATATAACTAAGTACTGTTTTTAGTGAGGAACTAAAAATTACTACCAATAAAAATTAAATAAATCCTAAATATACAGCACATACAAAATGGAAAATAATGGAAAGTCATATAAAATGTACAGTGAAATCTAACCTTGCAATGCATACTATGTATGTATCACACAATGTTAGCAAGCCAACTGAATTAAATTTGGCTTCAGGTGTGTGCTGGTACTTCGTTCACTCAAAAATGTATTGTTGAGTTTATTGACAGTCATTTGTTTACCTGTGGCGTGGGTATAGTACTATAGTATAATTATTTTAATTAGATATTTACAATTGATTATGGTGTCCTGGGGGATCTCCTCCCAGACCTGGATTAGGGCATCAGTGAGCTCCTGGACAATCTGTGACAATACTTGGTGGCGTCAGAAGCACCGGTACATAACATTCCAAAGGTTTTCATTTGGATGCAGGTCTGGAGAACATGCGGGCCAGGAACTGTCTACACACTCTGGCTTCATTTGTCAGGGCATTGTCCTGCACTAGGAAGAACCCAGGGCCCACTGTAGCAACATAATGTCTGACAATGGCTCTGATTTCATCCCAGTACCTAACAGTAGTCAGGGTACCATAGCTTAGCATGTTGAGGTCTGTGTGACCCTCAAAGGTATACCTCCCCAGACCATCCCTGACCCACGACCAAACCAGTTATGCTGGATGATGTTGCAGGCTGCATAATGTTCACCATGGCGTCTCCAAACTCTTTCACATCTGCTCTTATCTGTGAAGAGAACAGGGCACCAATGGCAAAGTTGCAAATATTGTGTTCTCTGGTGAATGCCAATCAAGCTTCATGGTGATGTGCTGTGAGGACAGGTCCACTAGAGGAGTCTGTTTCTGACATTTTGGCCAGAAACATATGCACCAGCGGCCAGCTGGTGGTCATTTTGTAGTGCTCTGGCATTGCTCCTCCTGTTCCTCCAAAGTAGTGGATATCGGTCCTGCTGTTGGGTTGATGCCTTTCAACGGCCCTGTCCAGCTTTCCTTGTGTAACAGTCCATCTCCTCCATGCTTTTGAGACTGTGCTGGGAGACACAGAAAACCTATATCTGGAGAAGCTGGACTACTTGTGACAACCTGAATTGGCTGCAGGTATCACCTCTTGTTATTAGCAGTGACAAGGACACTAGCAAAATGCAAAACTACAGAAGAATCAGTCAGGAAGGATAAGGAAAAAACAATTGTCAGTGGCCATCACCTGCAAAAACCATTCCCTTTTTGGAAGTTGTCTTGCTGTTTTCTCTCCAGTGTACCTCTTGTCACTTTCATTTGCACCAAAGCACCTGAAGTTGATTCTTAATCACTTATGCTTCATAACTGGACAGATTATTTTTTATGAAGGAGTGAGGCTCATAATAGGAGAGAAGTAAGAACTGTACATAAAGAACAGGTGAAAAGAATTATGTACATTTCCACACTCTCTCTCTTCTGGGCTTTGGGGACCCTTTAACTAAACTGTGCTAGCATTTGAACTAACCAAAGGATGTTGTTGCTCCCAGCTGCTTTTAGATCTGATGACGCCACTTCCTTCTGCTTCTATCTCCCTCCCTTTATGCTTCTACCAAAGCAACACCCACACCCACAGCCAGAGAGCCTGGCACCCACACCCAAGCTTTATAGCGCTGCCAACATCATCTTCCTTGAGCTTTGCTGAATTCTTCTCTTTACACTTCACAGCTCATTCTGTATGCCACATGTCATCCCATCTCTTTTTCTTGTATAGGACACGTTCCATTCTTCACTCATCCATCATCCCTGTTGGTCAGTGTCATTGTTTGTGTGGCCTGCCCATCGCTTTTGCTGGCAGCCTTCATTTGCATAAACCAGTAATCCCCAAACAGTTGGTAGGCACTGTTTGTCCCTGAAATTCATATCAGCACTCCCACTGAAAAAGAATGCAGCATGTTAGCATAGCATACTCGCTACACTATTATTATTGACAAATAAAAAGACATAGGTCATATGTTTTTTAGATTTAGGGGTATTTAGTTTTTCTGTTGCATTCCTCAATATTAATGTATCAAAATGTCCATTCTTATCAGGTACATACTGCCCTGGATTTACAATCCTGACAGGAATAGTGTCTTAATTGATGAGTGAGTGAGTGAGTGAGTGAGTGAGTGAGTGAGTGAGTGAGTGAGTGAGTGAGTGAGTGAGTGAGTGAAGGAGTGAGTGAGTGAGGGAGTGAATTAGTCAGTCAACTTTGCATTTTACAAAGACTCAAAATGTAATCATTTTTTAAATAAAAAAGTAACAAAGCATGTTCCATTTAAACCCTGCTGAACTTGGGTGCCATAAACTATGACACATACTATATAAAGGTACTTGTAAACAGACCTCACCAAAGTCTAGTCACGTAAGGTCAATTGACTGCAAAACTGCTGGACAAAGAATCAAGTTGTCTGTGTGGTATGACAAGAATCTGAAGTAAAGGATAAAGTTAAAGGTGAAAGGGATAGAGTTATTAAAAGGTTCAGAGAGATAGACGGCAGTGAAAAGAAAATGTCAATGTCATTTTACGAGTGTATGTGATCAATGGAGCATTCTGAATTTTGTTCTGTTGGCATATCAGGTTGCTTGGTTCTAAAAGAGCCTTTCAATCCAAGCCAGCACACAAACTTTAGAGTTACACAAGTAATGGAGACTTGCAAAAATAAAACACTAAAGCATTTTGAGCTGGAAGACATGGTGGCACTGCAGCCTCATATCTTATTGGTTTAAATCCTGGTCTGTTGACACTGCACATTCTCATGCATTTTTTTGTGCAGTGTGCCTTGAATTTCTACCGATGTCAAAAAGATTTGCGCATTAGCCTAATTTGAGGCTCTGAAATGACCCCATATATTGAAGGTATGCCCTTTGTCCTGGGACCCTAGCTTGGGTTGGTTTCTACCGTGCACCTAATATTCCCAACACTGCATCTGAATATGGATGAAAGAGCCAGTCCCAATAACAATTTCCAAGAAACACTAAATAGTATAGGATGACAGTCTGAAGACTGACTACCTGCTCTCAGCCAAACAAAAACAAAATATATTTGACTATGCCAGGGAGTCCTCTAGAAAACCATGTTTTTGAATTTATTAAAAAGGATCAGATACTTTGGCAAGACAATTATGATAGTCCGTTAAAATTTTTTCTTGTCAATATCAGTAATGAGCAGAGATACCCATTTGACCAGACTTAAAATTAGACTATATTACCAAAATATGATTAGTTTACAAAAAATGTTTATGTATAAACCCTATGAAGAACTTGGGAGAGATTATTTAATAGAGATATTGGCCTATAATAACAACACTTACTAGACTGAAGAACTCTGAAGAACCCTTGCTCTTTTTTGACTACCATCCACCTACTGAATACACAAAAGACCTAGCTTGAGCTCTTCATGTAAACATGAGAAAGTGAGAAATCAACAAACACTGACCAATAAACTGTTTCCATTAGTTGTATGAATATAAGAACATAATAAATTTTACAAATGGGAGGAGACCCTTCATGTCCATCAAGTTCAATTGTTAAGTTAAAAGCTACATGGTCCCCATGTTTCATTAAGATACTCCATTAAAAATATCAAGGTTTCTGCTTCAATTACATGGCTCAGAAGTCTGTACAGATTCAAACAAGTCTTTGTGTACAGAAGTGCTTCCTGCTTCAGTCCTAAATGGACTTCCTTTTAACTTCCACTGATGTCCTCAAGTACATGATTCTCCATTTAGTCAAAAGAATTATGGTGGATCTACTTCATCATACCTTTGAAAATTTTATTATATGTTATGTTTGTAAGTTATGTGTTTAATAGTACTGTACAATTCCCTAACATATTAGTATTTTATTGTTTATGTCTGTATATCTTATTTATTTGTTATTTTTCAAACGATTATTCACTCTGTCTAGTAAATATTTCATTTGTGGGCTTGCAGCATCCTCTTCAGCTCCACCAAGCAAAAGTAGCAGTGAGTCTATTGTTGATACAGTCAGCACCAAGACCAAGGACTGGTCAAAACATACAAATAAGACTTTGTAATTTAGATTATTTTTGTTATAAAGCAGGATGTTTAATAAGACTGGTTTTGCAGGGTAACTCTAAATTGGCTTGCCCATGTGTGTGTAGGGGTGTTTGTGTGTGTGTTTATCTTGTTATCAGCAATCACCTGATTTTGAGCATTAGTGCCTGCCTTTATCTGACACTGTCAGGATATTCTTGAGCCCTTTGTGATCCTTTAATGGAATGAGTGCTCTTAAAATGAATGAATGAATCCTTAGGCATATGACAAAGAATGTTGTCGCAATGTAATGAAATCTCACAGACATGCAGACTGTCAGCTGAAGCTTTGTTATTCTGAGATCTGGAGATGAACTCAAAGCAGGAAAGCATCTCAATGCACCACAGTGCAATCCCTCTAACAGGAGCTTGCAACTGAAGTTGTATTTTCTTTAGTAAATGCACACCAATTTAAACAAAAGGTAAAACATTCAAAGAAAGAGTTTCTTTATCCTGCTCTACAAATATTTGATTTATGCTCTTAGAGTTATTCTAAAATGCTTATAAAGCAAGTTAATGACAATGAAAGCTGGCCTAAGTTGGGCCAAGGAATGGATGACTTATTTTGTGCACTTGGCACCCACACTTTCCGTCATCTTGACTTTCCTTTAACTTTCTTTGTCAACTCTCCAAAGAGACATCAATTAGCTAAATGCTGAAAATAGCAACTGTCTTTGCATAGCAATACATTCTCATACTTTCTGGATGAAAATGTTTTGTTTTTTTTAATTAACATTTAAAATATTGAAACTTACAGAGAAACTACATTACATTTAAAAAGAATTAATCTAAATTCTTTCATACGGTATTGAATTGATTGTCTACATAAAAACAAACTAATGTCTAATGATATCCATATACATCATATACATTTCACATTCATTCATTCACTCATTAATTAACTTTTCTTTACATTTTTTGTGAAACGTAATGGTCACTCTTCTATATTAAAAGCATTCATACCCCTTGGAGGTTTTCATATATTATTGTTATAAAACATTGAATCACAGTCATTTAATTTAGCTGACCAACAAAGAGAGACTCTTTAATATCAATGTGAAAACAGATCACTGCAACTTGGACTAAATTAATTATAAACTAGGGGCTTGCCCCCTGCTCGCTTCACTCGCCAACCTCTTTGTGGTACTGTCGCTTGCGTATGAGGATGCAGATGTACAATTTAAACAGATTTTTATTTTCATAGGAATTGTTACATATGCATAATAGAACTATTTTACACTACAGTGAGTAATTAACCATTTTAAAAACGAGTAAAACATAATAATTTGAAAGAAAATTGTTTCATGTTGCGTTAGAGTTATTTCGTTGCATAATATGATTTCGTTCTGTTTGTCTTTGAAATTAACACACAAATACTTTTTAAACTTACACTTTTACTGTAAAACTTCAGTAAAACGATTTTTTGAATTAAATTTTCGTCAATATCGCATTGAATTTTGATTCTGTGTTTGGACTTTCATCGTGATTGAATTTCATTTCTTTTTCTCTATTAAATAAAACGACTTTTTCGAATGTTTGACTCTGAGATTTGTTAATTGTCTTTGCAAAAGCTAATCAAACAGGAAACTGTTAACGTTTTAAAATACGAATGGCATATCAAGATCTCCTTTGTTGCGTAATGATATCCACGGAAGATGTACTACATTATCTTTCTTGGATACATCCTTCTTTCTACAGTAATTAGTGCGGTGGAAGACCAGAAGGTGTTAACGGTTTAGATATTCTTTGGGATTTTGTAAGCTGATGTTTTCATCTTCCGCATGATCACCACCAACTGTTTCAGCATTGCAGTAGCAGTATTAATGCACATTTAACCAATTTGCCGCGTAACCACTCAACATTTTTGACGTTAATTCGTTTGACTTCATCGTTTCTTGGTGCTAGGATTGCCCATGTACTCATTTTTTCTGTTGATAACCCTTCGTGATGAAATTCTTTAGATAACTGCTTCAATGAAGATCACATGTCTGATGTTTCAATTGAATATATTTTAAATACACCTTGTGATGAGTCAATATGGTGGGCTAACCTACACAACAAAGACAAAAGAACACTCCGAACAACTCCTTGAAAATGTGATTGAAAATCACAAGTCAGGGGATTGAGACAAGAAAATATAAGCCACTGAATATCCAGTTAAATCAGTCATCAAGAAATGGAAAGAGTATGGCACAGCTGTAAACCTGCCTAGAGCCGGCTATCCACAAAAACTGAGTGATCATGCAAGAAGAAGGCCAATGATGGAGGACACCAAGAGACCATTGAGAACTCTGAACAAGTTATAAGCTACACTCTGAAAAATAAAAGTGCAAAAGTAGTTCTTCAGAGTGATACAATCTGGTTCCCAAAAGAACTTTTATTTAGATCAGTAACAGGCTTCATAAATAACCATGAATTGATGATAAGAAATTTGTAAATTACAAGAGATTTCCTGATAACAGTAACATAGGCTAAGTTCAAGAATTGACTTCATGTGCAAAGAACCCTTTCTAGCATGAAATGGATGTTTGTCAACTAAAGGTACTACAATGAACCACACAACACAGTAAAATAAAAGTAAAGAACTGGAAGAAGGTTCTGTAGTCTAAAGAGACCAAAATTGTGCTTTTTTTGACATCAGACAAAATGCCATGCTTGGCATAAGCCATAGCTACACATATCAAAAACACAACATCTCCTCCATGAAACATATTGGTGGCAGTATCATTGTGATGGTGGCATTCTTTGCAGCAGGTCCTGAAAGGCTTGTGAAGGTAGAGGGTAAAATGAATGCTGCAAAATGCAGAACAAATAAATCCTGGAGGAAACCTGATGCAATTTGCAAGATATCTGCAACTTGGGCAAAGATCTGTTTTTCAATAAGACAATGACCCCAAGCATAAAGCCAAAGTTACACAGGAATGGATGAAAAGCAACAAGGTGAATGTCCTGGAGTGGCTAAGTCAGAGTCCAGATCTCAGTCCAGTTAAGAATCTGTGACTGGACTTGAAAAAAGCTTTTCACTCACAATCTCTATGAACCTGAGCTTGAGCAGTATGACAAAAAAGAATGGAGACAAATAACATTATGCAGATGTGCAAAGTTGATAGGGAGAGAGGCCTGTGCACACAGACTCAAGGCTGTCATGGCTACCAAAGGTGCATCTGCTAAATACTGACTTGAAAGAGCTGAATACTTATGTGATCAATTATTTTGTGTTTTATCTTTGTAATTAGTTGACACCACTTTGCAGAGATCTGTTTTCACTTTAACATTAAAGAGTCTTTTTCTTTTGAAAAGTGTCAGAAAAGCCAAATTAAATCTACTGTGATACAATGCTGTATAATAATAAAAGGTGAAAATTTCTAAGGAGCTGAATACTTTTTATAGGCACAATATATAATTAAAGAAAGGACCATTTTACCCACAGAACTCATCCACAATGAAAGTGCCCAAGCACCACAAGGAAAGCAGGTGTTCTACGTTATTTTGGCCTTTGTAGTTATTTTTCCTTCCTTTTAATTTCACTCTCTCCCAACATACCTCATTAAATACAATGTTCATGTTCTACTTTTTTCTATGAGTGAGGACAGTAAGGGTCAATTATGCTTGATCAGTGGGCTGGGATAGCTGCCATAGTGATTCAATCAATGCACTAGTTTATTCCATTTGTCTACCCATTTTATCTAGGATTGCAGATTGCTTCAACAATAAAATACTGTATGATGTTCTTACCTGTGGTGGACTGGCACTCTGTCCAGGTTTATTTCCTGCTCTACATGCAGTGTTACTGTTTTGAGAGTGTAGTGTATGTCCTTACAGGATTGTAACCATTAGCTGTGAGAGTATTCAGCAGGTGGCGTCTATGCCTGGAAACACTGGAAAGAAGAAGTAACTAATATACACCAAAAAAACCTTAGTAGAGCTTAAAACAATCATGAAAATAAAAAGAACACCCTGTTAACAAATTAGGACCTCCAAAACTGAAACTGTGCTAGCTTGTTTAGTAAAAAAATAATAAAAGCAAAAATAAAAAATGAACAAGGAGCTCCAGATACTTTGCTCATTTGAAAGTATAACAGCACCACAACAGAATGTGTTATCTGCAGGATCATCTAATCCACAGATTAAACCTCCATGGCTAAGGGCTGTAGAAACACTTCCATAAATGGAAAGGGACCTCGGTAAACTGCAAAGTTCACAAAACATTTTTTATTGTTTTACAAAGACAGAAATATTTAGTCTGAGTTCAGAAATTTATTTAAGTTCAATACAAAATGACTGCCAGGGTTACAAGAAATAGTTCTTCTATAATTCCTCTGCTCAGAGTTCAACATTGGCCTCACACCCTCCTATTAAGGATCACTCTCCTTGGCAGAACATAAAGAAAGTAAGCCAAAAAGAAAATTTAAACTTGAAAATTGAGGTTTTTGAAGCAATTATTGTCCAGCATGTGACCCCTCCCCTTAAGGTCAGTCTGAATTTTAGTGGCAGAGCAGCATGGGAAACTGATGAAGAGATGTTCCCTCCACGTACAAACTATAAAGCCCATTCTGCAAAAGAAAAGTTCATTTTCTTTTATTCAGCTCTTTTTGAAAAGCTTGCATTTAAGCTTAAAAGATATTGCAAAAGATTAAAAGGACAGGAGTGTTACAGTGATTCTTTTCATCAGGCACAAGATGCAGCTGTTCGATTTTGACATGTGCGCCTACTTGAGGATGTGCTCTGCTTTCTAAGTGGAGCTTTTAATATTGACTCCTTATCATTCATTATCTGAAGCTGCCAGTTCAAAGGCAACATGCATCATACAACAAGCGAATAAGCCGAAATCATGACATGTCCCAATTAGGACAAAATGTTTCTCTTGAATATGTGTCTGCTGCCAGGCTCATTGCATCATTGGTAACTCTATAGGGGGTACAAATCTATCTATCTATCTATCTATCTATCTATCTATCTATCTATCTATCTATCTATCTATCTATCTATCTATCTATCTATCTGTCTGTCTGTCTGTCTGTCTGTCTGTCTGTCTGTCTGTCTGTCTGTCTGTCTGTCTGTCTGTCTGTCTCTCTGTCTGTCTGTCTGTCTGTCTGTCTGTCTGTCTGTCTGTAACACAGAGTAACTACATTAAAAAGGGCCAGTGCAATTTTCAAGTTTATGATGTGCTGTGCTAGTAACATCACTGCAAGAGGGGTCCACCAAATTATTAAGCTAATTAAAAGGGCAATCTCAGATATGGGGTGCATTCTGGACCCTCTGAAGGTCGTACCAAAGGAGAGAATTAATACAAAACTGAGTACCATTAAGAACAATGCTGCACATCCGATCTCTGACACACTAACTCTGAGAACTTTCAGGCAATTAATTATTCAGCTACATTTCTTGACGCAACTGGGCTTCTTTATAAAAACAGCAATACACCTTTATAGTGCCCTACTGTGATTGTCAAGTCAGAAATTTACTTTCTTTTTATCTTTTCTTTCCTTTTTAATCATTCTACTGTATGTATAGACCATATTGTGTGTATATATATATTTATTTCTTTAATCATCATTTGTAAAAAGCCAAATTCCCTCAGGGCACAAATAAAAGATCTATCTATCTATCTATCTATCTATCTATCTATCTATCTATCTATCTATCTATCTATCTATCTATCTATCTATCTATCTATCTATCTATCTATCTATCTTATAGTGTCTTTAATATCTACTGCTTCTATTTTAGATAGAACTAATATCTAAATGTCATATTTATGGATAACCAAGACAGATTTATTTGAATTTTTAATGACAGAATTATCTACGTTTTCTGAAATTTTAGATTTTTCCTTGTGCTTTTTCATCAGCTCTCGTTTCACTCGTGTGCTTCTGGGAGGCCCTAAACTCAATCTTGTCTAATGCTATATTTAATGTGGCAGCTTAAAGCAGTCAAAAGCACAGGGTAGTAAGTAGTCAACAAGTAATAATTACAGGGAGCTTTTGTGTAGGAACAAAGGAAACCGAGCACAATATCTTTTGAGCAGCTCTTTATTAGATGCTGCATGAAAATCAGCAGCTCTAAGATTGTGTAGTGCTGACATTTTTTCAACCTCACTACAGCTTTTCTCTTATAAATCAATCTGATAAATCCAAATGTCTTATGTAGATGACAGCTGCATTTGTCAGTGGAGCAATTCCCCCCAGCCTCCATAGTTCCCCAACCTGCTTGCTGGCAGCAAACACGGAATTTACATCCACAAACACACGCAGCTGGGGGCTCGATTGTTCTCTTATCTCACGCATTAATTGCTATGTTAATGGATACCGATAATTAATAAATAACATTGCAGACATCTCATAGGGTGAAAGGCTTTGCACGACAAAGCCTCTGGGGATGACAACAAGTTCGTTTTGCTGTAGCTTATTTTCTTTACCATTTTTTTTCCTGTTTGAACCTATTTGCAACGATTGCTGTCTTAAGTCTGTCATCTTGATAAAACCCTGCAGTCTATAACATTTGTTCAGATTCCAAAAATAACTTCACTATCATCTCAGAATATTTAAAACAGGGTAATAAATTACATGTGTCTCTCATCAACAATCAGTAATTATATTTCTCATAAGAAAAGAACTCTTAAGCTGCTTCCGAGTTACGTGAGAGGTTGGTGAGCAGCAATCAGCAGACTCATCCAACCTGCTGCTGCTTTTAATTACAGAGGACATCATTTGGTACTTTAGTCTGTATGCTACTGCTTGGTTTTGTAAACATTTTGGCCTCAATGACACTGAGCTCCACTGCAGTGCTATTAGTCAAAGGCATGCTGTTTTAGTCAACTGAGACTCATTAAAACAGAAAATTAAATTTATTATTTTTTATGTAATGTATTATTTTTCAACTGAAGTATTGTCTGCTTTCTAGCAAATTTCATTATATCCCAAGAAACCTTAGTGTGATTTCTAGAAATCTACTGCCTTGACTGATGTCAGAACAATGTCATAAACTGCTAGGTGAAGCGGTCATAAATGCTCTAATAGGCCTACGTTTTAATGATAGTGACTGAAGAGATGGAGTTGAGTATGAAAGTTAGTTTTCACAAACAATAGGAAGACGTAAAGTTTGCCAGGGTTAGCAAATTTAATAATCCCAGGAAATTTGCAGAACTCTTAAATGGTGGTGCTATAGTTGCAGAGACCCCATGCGTCCTTAGCAATAAGAAATAATATAGACAGAAAAAAGAGGGTGGATATTGTAAATATTGGAAGTATCTGAGACCAGAATTACCAAACTAGTCACTAAGCATGCAATGCCTAGCTGTCCCCAGATGGAAAACGCTTAGGAATGCCTACCAGTCAAAGAGGCATACATTTTAAATAAAGGAGAGTTGCATGGCTAACACCAAGATGAACTTTTAAAAAATGTTTTGGTGTGATTAGGTTCCTTATTTAAAGTATTACTATTTACATTTACCCATCTGGGACAGGTTCTGAAGAAGCAAACTGGTTAGAAGAGAAAAAATTGTATTAAAAAAAATAATTTCAAGGGTGCTTCAAAACAAAGAATATATTTTTTGCTTTAAATCTAATAAAATATTGTTTAGATTGTGATAAACTATTTTATTGATATATAACTGTTAAAGGGTTTAAAAACAAGCTTTAATTTTATTTAAAAATGAAAGTTTTATTAAAAAATGTTTAAGATAAACAAGTTATTTCCATTTATCCATCCATTTTCCAACCCGCTGAATCTGAACACAGGGGTCTGCTGGAGCCAATCCCAGCCAACACAGGGCACAAGGCAGGAACCAATCCCGGGCAGGGTGCCGACCCACCGCAGGACACACACAAACACACCCACACACCAAGCACACACTAGGGACAATTTAGAATCGCCAATCCACCTAACCTGCATGTCTTTGGACTGTGGGAGGAAACCAGAGTGCCCGGAGGAAACCCATGCAGACACGGGGAGAACATGCAAACTCCACGCAGGGAGGACCCGGGAGGCGAACCCAGGTTCCCAGGTCTCCCAACTGCGAGGCAGCAGCGCTACCCACTGCGCCACCGTGCCGCCCTATTTCCATCGATTGTTCCATTAATATTTTCTCATTTATTGCAATTACTGTACTACACACTAATCCCAAACCACATCCCACTATTCTTATAACTCCTCCTGCTTTAATATGATTCTTGTTAACTTTTCACGATTATTTGCTTCACAACCACTGATAACTACCTTCACATGTTGCCTTTTACTTGCTCTTGAAAATGGCTAATGTATAATTGACCATGTGCAAACACCAATTTAGGCAGATACATTCCAACTTCAGCACATGTCTGTCCCCAAGACCTGTTTATCATCATGGCAAATGCCAGTCTGATCAGGAACTGCATGAACCAGAGCACAAAAGGCAACTCAGGATTCATTGGGTCCAAGTCAAACTGAGCCTGAGCCAATCATGAACACACCTTGGTGACTAACAGGCATTCCCAAAGCTCAGTAGTAGTCAGGCATATGCCATTATACAGCCCTCGCTTCCTAGTGAGATTTCTCAATAACATTACCACACAACCTACTTTGAGGGGCAGCTGATATGAAGGAAAGCCTGAAGGACTGAACCTTTATTAACTTATAAGGCTGGATAATGCTGGGCAGAAAAACTGCATAGGCATGAAAAACATTCCACTGACCATAGTGCCTTAGATTTTTATAAAGTAACATAACATAGGCTAAATTGTTATTTTTTTGTGTCTTCCTATTTATGTAAGACATCAAGGGATCAAATCTGCACAAATAATGATACATCATACTGCAGTCATGTAGCCCAGTCATTATGGAAGATGGTGTTTCATTTGCAATCAAAAAGGCTGCTCCTGCACTCTCTGAGACACACCTTGAGATGAGTCCACTTCATCTTGTCCAAAGCATATGTTTGAACAGCACACATTTTTTTATTAATATCTAATCTAGTGTTAAAAGACATAATGTTGGCATATGTGAGTTTATTTGAACACTGTGTAGTTGCCTTGACTGTCACCATTGGCTGCTAGAGGACCATCAGATATCTCAAAAGACGATCACCACCTTTATTGTATAGAAAACTAAAGCAGTATTGGAAAGACTTTTTGAACTATTGACCAATGAATGACAGAAGTCAATTCCATCAGGTTTTTGGTTTGCATTGTAATTTTTGGCAAAATGGCATGTGTTTTGCATGTTTTGAGCATATCACTGGATAATGGATATGTGGATAATGTGACATGAGTAACATACGACTGTTCTTCTTTTTTCCTTGGACATTTTTATTTTGTTTACTGTTGTCCAGGATTATTCACTATTAGGTCCCATTCTGTCAGGAACTTTGTTATGACCTTTCTTCACAAAAACATGAGATTCAATTTTTTTCTCAGACACCACTACAAACTAATGTGAGCAGCAGAGCACTTTGGAATTTAATTTAGGAACCTCCAGGACCTCCGACCACTTATTAATTATGGTCCAAACTTGTGTTGTAAATGATTTGACCTATTTTAAAAGAAGAACAAAAAGTTGTTTAATATTATATTTCAGTGACTTTATATTAAATGAGGACATGGAAGAAGGAACTTAGTGAAGCAGTGATTTTATCACCCTGTGATAACTATATGACCAAAAAAAAAAATGCAACATCAAAAACAATATGAAATTTTATGTCTAAATTGTTACAGAAATCCTCTCCTTTGACTTTATTTTCTTTCAGCATTTATATGATGTCCTTGCGGTTCTAAATTGGATTAAGCTGTTTGGAGAATGAGATGAAATGAAATTTTTTTGATGGCTTGTATATTGCTTTTTGCAAATATGTACCTTTTAAATATGTATGTAAGTTGTTACTAAGATTTTGGTAAAGTCAATGCTGAGTTTTTTTCCAAAGCCATCATGCTAAGTTGTACATATTATTGGTTTGTTTTAAAACATTTATAGTCAAGGAAAATGTTATTGACTAAAGGATCTTTTATCTAATGAATCAGTAATTGAAATTAAAATATATACACAAGCTAGCATTTACAGTCCAAGCAAACAGAAATGCACTAAAAATATTGTCCTCTCAGATCCCTCTTTGTTTATGACTAGAATGCAGTAAGAATGTCTAGTCTGTTATGAACATATAAGAAGAACTAATGAAAATCAGTATGGGTTGAGCTGATGGATTTTCACCAACTGACTCATAAGATGCATGGCTGAAAACTAAAAATTAAGAAGTTGTTAGTTGCGCAGTTCATTCCAAAAGCAAATTCAAGATATCAGAAAGAGAAATGGCTATAAACAAGTGGTATGATAAAAAGAATTTCAGCAATAAAGAAGACTCCAGAGTCCTGGGGCCTCATGTATAATGCCGTACGTAGAATTCACACTATAACATGGCGTACAGACAAAAGCGGAAATGTGCACATGCACAAAATAATCTAGATGCATAAATTTGTGCAAACGCCAATTTCCACGTTCTTCCGCTACATAAATCCCGGTCAGCGTGAAAAGTAACGTACGTGCACGCGCCTGCTGTCAAGCCCCAACTTCTCCCAGAATTACGCCTCTTTGAATATGCAAATCAATATAAATAGCCTTAAGCTCAGCCTTCAGTGAAAAGACAATGGTAAAAGCACGGGGGAAAACAGAAGAATTTCAGCGAGTACCAAGTGGAGGCAAGGAAAAACTTACTATTTGTTGGTTTAAACAGTGATATAGTCAACAAAAGAAAGTTGATTGAGTGACATAGAGTGTCGGAGAAACTCGAAATTTCAAGTTCACAAAGTCGCACAGTGCCCGAAATAAAAAAGAAGCAGTAAGATATCAAAGTCGCCGTGAAAAAGCGAGTCGTAGCCCACCGTCTGAGTATCATATAAAAACTTATTAGGGTACAGATAAAAAAAATAGGCACACAGTGGGGAAAAAAGCAGGAAATGTCAACTTTAATCTCAAAATTTCCACTTTAATCACATAGTTTATTTTGTCATTAAAGTAGAACATCATAAACTTCATCTTAAAATCGTTTAATTTACTAGTTTCTCAAATCCCATCGTAACTAAAGTAGCACGTTAAATGCTTTGTTTTGTATTTGATCTTCTATGTGCTCTATGTTCACTACCTGCTTCTTAAACAGGCTTTCTCTTCCTCTGACAGGACACAGAATCCATTACATTCGTAATATTACAGCTCTCTGAATAATTAAAATACTGAGATGTATACGTGATATAATTTTCATGATGATAGGAGTTAAAGCATGTTATTAAACATGGGAACACGGTGGCGCAGTGATAGTGACGAGCAGGCGCCTCATCCACAGATTGTTCCTGCCTCCCGCAAAATGCTTGCTGCGCCAATGCGCGACCTTCAATGAAATAATTTATTACTGCAGTGCTTTCTGTTTGTTTATTACAAATGTACTAACCCCCAATTCCTGTCCTTCCCTTTCTTTCTCCAAGTAACCAATCACCACACAATCAGCTCTGTAATAGATGTTAAGCCATCTGTAAGTTTAGAACGCCGATTCTTCAAAACTTTTAAGGAATATTGAAATATCTTCGTAGTACATGTTTAATTATTCTATCCATCTGTCTTTCCACAGTGTCGTGCCAGCATCAGCAATAATACAGCGTAAGGCAGGAATAATCAGGGGCCAGCTCGTCGCTAGCGCTGCAACTCTGTGTCCTCACATGTTTAATTATTAACAACATAGATTATTTAAATGACATTAACATTTTATCTGTATAATGTAAGTAAATTCAGGCTTTATAAAGTGGCACAGGTTGTGCAATATTATAAAAGTATCGCAAGTTTACAGAGATGTAATTGTACTTGTAAGTACAAACAGTTCTATAAGGAGCACTTGATGGACTGATTGAGTGCATTTATAGTTCTTGGGATGAAACTGTTTCTGAACCGCGAGGTCCGTACAGGAAAGGCTCTGAAGCATTTGTTGAATGAGAGCAGTTCAAATAGCGAATGGCTGAGGTAGCGTGTGCTGGATTCTGTATACCGATAATTCTCTTTCCGATCAGCTGCTCTGAGTGGTGCAGTGAGAGTAACAACGCTAAAGCAGCTATGGTATTTGGAATAGTTTGGCCATTCCACAGACCATTATATTGTTACAGGTTAATTACAATCAGATGCCTTAAACTAATAAACAATATGCAGTTGATTTCGGTGTATTTATAAAGCCGCGTCAGGGATGTGGATCTGAAAAAGAAAGGGAAACCACACTGGAACAGTAGCACTGCTTTGACGCTGGGTGCCGCCAGTTTGCAAAACCGAGCGGAGAACTTGCATATGCCAGGGTTGGAGCTACCTTGAAAATGTGCGTGGCTTTACGCCAAGTTTAGGTTTTATACATTGCGATTTGAGCATGGAAACAGGCTTACACAACATTTTTGTGCATATGCACTGTTTATACATGAGGCCCCTGGTCTTTGCTCAGAAGGTGTAGATCACAATTTGTTCAAAGACACAGAGGGTCATTTTGAGCCCAGGGATACCTTTTCCACAAGTGGGAAGTTGCAAAAGGAGGGAAACAACGGTGTTCCACACAATTCTGTCTTAAGCATTCAAGAATAGCTCTTCACATCGAGGAAAGCTAATGTATGTTCCTGAAGAATTGGCCTGTTATGAATGAGCTGTGGAATTTTAAATGACAGCTGAAATATGCTTCACAACCCCTCATGCCTGAATGTCACAGCACTCCAGTAGGGCAGCAGTATAAGTTAATGAACTGTAAAAGTTTACAGCAGACTGAAGGGCCTTTGCCCCGTAGGGAGAGAAAATACACTCTAAAACAGAAGTTTCCAAATAAAATAGTTAAAATGCACACACTTACAGACTGACATGGATATTGATAGCACTGTGACTCCACCATGCAACACCAGGAAGTTGTAACATGTGACATCATCTTCCATAAGGTATTAAGGATGACAATTACAAAATCTTTTGTGACATTAGTTAATTAAATAAGATCTCTATGGAGTTTGGCTAGCAGATATTATTTCAAGTTTGATTTTGATTTACAAATTGGACCTCTTGGGCTCTTTTCCAAGATTCAAATTTCTGATTTTGACCTTGGCATGTTATTTTCATGGTAGCTTTTCTGTCTACATCTCCTGGTCCATTTCATATGTTTTTTTTTTCCACTTTCAAGCATGACATAACATTTTGTTTGTTTCTGACTGACCATGACTCTCTTTCTCACTCTTATTTCTTATTCCTTAAATCAGTCTCATTCCACTTAGAATCCTCATAGTTCTCTCGAGGATTATAGACCCCACAGCCCAAACATAAAGGCTCAGCTGTAACATGAGCGGGACCCCCTGGTGCCTCTGGCTTAACAAACTACAAGGAAAGTAACATAAAGGACAAAGCACCACAAAACACACATCATTCATAAATGCCAAATTATGAATAAGTTAAATATCAAAACATAAAAAAGAAAACAAAATGAATAATATTTGCTAAATAAATCAAGAGCAAAAATTTAAAACAAAAAGAAAACACACCTAAGACAGGGAAAAGGCCCGGTCTGAATCATAGAACAGTGCATACCTTTAGCTGAATCCCACACCTTCATGATGAGCTGAATAAGGGAAGAATAAAGTATATATGTGTATTTTGTAAAGTAAAGAGGCTTGAAAGGACAAGTAAGAAAAGTAGAGCACAACATATACAGAGTAATTGGGTCAGCTCAGAAACCAAAGGACACCTCAGAATGACAAATTTAACAGCATCATGTGGCAGAATAAAGGAATAAAACAAAAAGGCAGTGTAGCAGGATGGATATTGGTTAGCACTCACAACTCCAGAGTCTTGGGTTTGAAACTTTGGTGCAGACAGATTCTTTATGTAGTCTTCACGCTCACCACTTGTCCACATGAATGTTCCTACTGGTCCTCTGTCTTTCTCTCTGTTCCTAAGAAGTGAATGTTAGGTTAATCAGAAGCTCCAACTTGGCCTGGTGTGATTGCATGTACTCTGGAATGGATGGGCTTCCTGGCCAGGACTCATTACTTCCTTGAACGTGATGCTCTTGGGACAGCCTCTGCCTGCTAGAGACAAAATATGTACTAAGCTTATTCAGAAGATGGATGATTGAATTATTGAATGGATGTAAAACACTGAGCCAGAATAAAAGCCTTGCATGCACAGAGAAAATCTCAGAGCTCTGTTGTGGATAACTGCATGATAACTGGCAGAACCAGCAAACGTGCTTCTAAAAATAGCAAGCTGAGATAAATGATTTTATGGCAGTCCAATTTCTTTGTGTTGAGCAGCATATTCCCTAAGTGTTAGATATCATTTTGACCAATTACATAAATTGCTCCTGCAATTTTCTTGTTCTCATTGTAAGAAAAGCAAATGCTCTTAAAGAATGGGAAGCCAGGCAAATAACATCCATTGTGCTTGACCTTGCAACACTTGCCTACATTTAGCAGGAGGCAAGCAGGCTTCCCTATCTAAGGAAGGCATGGAATGCAAGCACAATCACGAGTGGCAGCTCAGAAGGTTCTATATTGTATGGAGGAAAGCAATATTCATGACTGGGATTATGTGACAGGAGAAAGAACTTACAAACGTGTTTTTTATAATGGATGGTATGTCAGGGCACATCTTTGTTCTACCTGTCATTAACATAAGTACCATTTGTCCAGCTATGTATTGAACCTTTAGTCTAGTGTGCTTCTTGTCTTACTAAAATTTAGGTGGTTTGTATGAATCCACTGTGATGCCCAGCTCAAATTTGTTTCCTATTAACTTTACCTTTCAGAAATCATTAAGATGTATGGCATCACCAGGCATATAAAGGACAAAAGAGTAAAGAATGGTACCAAAACATCCTCAGAGAGCAACTTCTCCCAACCATCCAAGAACAGTTTGGTGATGAACAATGCCTTTTCCAACATGATGGAGCCATAAGACAAAAGTGATAACTTAAGTGGCTCGGAGAACAAAACATCGAAATTTTGGGTCCATGGCCAGGAAACTCCCCAGACCTTAATCCCATTGAGAACTTGTGCTCAATCTTCAAGAGACATGTGGACAAACAAAAACGCACCAAGTCTGACAAACTCCAAGCATTGATTATGCAAGAATGGGCTGCCATCAGTCAAGATTGGGCCCAGAAGTTGATTGACAAAGTCTTGAAAAAGAAAGAAGGGCCAACACTACAAATATTCACTCTGTGCATAAACTTAATGTAATTGTCAATGAAACCCTTTGAAACTTATGAAATGCTTGTAATTCTACTTCAGTATACCATAAAAACGTCTCACAAAAAGATCTATAAACACTGAAGCAGAAGACATTGTGAAACCACTACTTGTGTCATTCTCAAAACTTTTGGCCACGACTGTAATCTTTCTAGTTAGCCAATAAAAGGTGGCATTTTGCTTAACTTCTCACTACAAATAAAAATAAAAAACACTTCTGCTAAAGCATAAAAGCACTTTCACCCATTGATTGAAAAATAGAAATTAAAAAGATTTTGCTTTAGCACTTGCTTCACACAATTTCCTAGTCGTTTTCATTTACAAGAATACTACACGTTGCTTTTCTCTGACATCTGGCTTTAAGTTTAGAAAAGTAAAGCACAAGACATTGTTTTTCACTTATCATTACTAGAGCAAATGTAACCATTTACTCCGATAGCCTTGAGCTACATTCACAGATCATGATAAAATGCATTGGCTCAAATATTAATGAGGTCTTTGGATTTTCGTGAAGTTCAAGGATTGCATAAAGGTATCAGGAAATGATCTATTAAGCTCAGGAGACCCTGATATTCATTGAGACAAATAACCCTAAAGCGCACTGAGAGCAGCTAGAAGTGAATACTTCAAAGTAATCCGTCATTTACAGTTTAGTGATGGAAATAAATGTGGCTGATTGTCATAAATATGGTCACTGAGGTAAAAAAAAAACTCGCCTCCAACATGGAATTGCAGCTACACAAAAGACAGTATTGCCCTGTCTAAGATAAGTTTTACAGAGTGTAGATAATAATGTCAGTTCACCAAAGTCAATTAAATGAAATGCAGAATTTAACTGGGAATGTGTGTTATCTTCAGAAGGTGTGTGGAGAACTTACTGTAATGGCATGAGAAATAAACTTTATTCTGTGATCCACACCATGCAAAGTAGTTGAGAAGATGAGATGATGAGACAAGTGTTACTGTTAACTAAGTAAAGGATACTCCCATGCTAAAAACACAATGCTAGACCCAATGTTTTCGGCTGTGTAGCCTTTTTGAGGTGTAACACGCTTGATGACACAACTGATGAAGGCTATGCTTTCCATCTTTCAAATTGGGAGTAAGCTTAACTTTTCTCATTTTGTTACCATTGCACACTGATGCAGCACTTACAGTAGCTAACTTATTGCAACCTTGTCAGAGGAACGAGGTCAGAGACAGTGGAGAGTGACAACAAACAGGCGCTGATTATTGTAATTGTAACTGTGCGGTCTCCTCTACTGTGATTCTCACTGCCGTGTCCATTCTTCTTGAACAACAATTGAGAAATGAATAGCTTCAAATGGACAATACGCATCAGAGAGGGAGATGTCTAGCAGTCCAGAAATTAATACACTGACTGCTAGAAATAGCATTTATAGGGTGTCACCCCGCAGCAAGCAATCAATCCTGAGCTGGCTTATACAAATTAAGGACATCACATTTCTTTTACACTGTAATGAAATGGGAAATTAATCTTAAACTTAATCAAACTATACACTGAAATTCGAAGCAACTATTACTACAACTAAGAAACTAGTTCTGCCCTCAAATGAGAAACAGTTATCAATCACGAATTGCATTTTTCTTATGTTGTAATGAGAAACAAATCTTGTAAATGATTGGCAGTGTTGTCAGACCTGTGTAGGGTCTGAGAATTATTGTGCGGGAATGAAAAAACAAGAAGATGATATTCAAAGGCAAATAATGTTGTCGGGGAAGCCAGGAGTCAAAACTGCAAAGATCAAAAATAACTAGGTACCCTGAAACTAAACGGGAAGAAGTTAATCAGAACTAGAAATCAAAGTGAAAATCAAAAGAATCAGAGAACCTAGGGCCTACTGCTAACACTTGAGAGATACTTGCATTCACCCACTGAGGAATAGCAAGAATTTAGAATTGCCATATTTTTAGCATCACAGCCGGTGATGTCAGCAGTAAGACAGATGCAGCCCTTTGTGCATTTTTCTGCATTCTGTTATGAGATCAGTAGGAAAGTTGTGTTGATCACCTGTTTCTCTGGGGTTTATTGCTGCTGCTCTAGGGGAGGTCGTGTATAATCATTGCGCCTTTGGTTTATTTACTTGAATGGAGAGTTACGCAGCTTTGGCTTCTTTAGGATTCTCCTTTGTTACTGCTATACTTCATTTTTGTGCCCTAATGGCTTGATGAACAGTCAGTCTTAGACAGAGAATGAGACAAAAGGAGGAAGAGGAGAAGAACAGAAGAGAGGCAGAGGGAGGGAATGAAGAACAGGACCTGAAATCTCATCTCTTTTCAATGGACTCGCTACATTTCATGTATGATTCTGTACCATGTGGTAGGGCGGTGGAAGGACAGACTGGAAACAGTCGAAATATTGGGACCACAACCAGATCGTCCCTTTTTAATCGTCGCAGGACAAAACAAGCAAAATAACGAAAACAGCACCAATGAGCTATCCCAATCAGGGATTTCTTCCTTCTAAGGGATCTTTCGAGACTCACGTGGTCCACTGTGCAGCTCGTTCCGGTATCCCAGCAAAAGATGCCTGCTTCTTTGCCAGCACTTCTTTTATAGCGTAACTTCCGAAAGGGGTGGGGGATAAGTGCCCTTACCGGGCAGCTTCTCAGAGCTGTGAGGGAAGAAGAATAACAGGAGAAAGTCAGCAGTAGCCCCCGTCTTGTCTCGGCGGGTTATTGTGGACCTTTCCCTGGCCCTTAGAGGAGTCCTCCAACGCCCATGCATGACAACCCCTACCACCTAACCTCGCCCATCTTCTAATCATGTGCCCCCTTCTGCTTTATTTGACTTCCTGTCAGTTTATATCATTTGTCATCATAGCAGATTCTTCAAAGATGTTATTTTGTATTCAGTGTAAACTGCTCATATACTATATGGTGCACAAAGTGGCAGATTTATGTGATCAACAAGTGAAGCACGATCAAGGACACATGCGACACTATAGATGTTTGTAATGTTCGCTACATGGAGTCTTTGATAGCTAAAGTTGATTCAGCACCAAAGGGTACAGCTAATGGGCGGCACGGTGGCGCAGTGGTAGCGCTGCTGCCTCGCAGTTAGGAGACCTGGGTTCGCTTCCCGGGTCCACCCTGCGTGGAGTTTGCATGTTCTCCCCGTGTCTGCGTGGGTTTCCTCCCACAGTCCAAAGACATGCAGGATTGGTGATTCTAAATTGGCCCTAGTGTGTGGGTGTGTTTGTGTGTGTCCTGTGGTGGGTTGGCACCCTGCCCGGGATTGGTTCCCTGCCTTGTTGGCTGGGATTGGCTCCAGCAGACCCCCGTGACCCTGTGTTTGGATTCAGCGGGTTGGAAAATGGATGGATGGATGGGTACAGCTAATGGTCTATTATGTCAATGGCATCATTGAGGCCTCTGACTAAGAACCAAACCATGCAAACTTTATAATTAAAGCTAATGTAGTAGAAATAACACAGATTTTTTTTTTAACTTTACAGCAAATAAAATTCATTCTCTTGAGATGTGGCTAAGGCAGTTTAATGATCGTCTATTTCTCATCCGCATTCATCTCAGTTTAATAAGAGTTGTTCTGCCAGAAAACGATTGCATAAACCTTTAGTGATTGTAATTCATTTGTTCTCTGTTTACTTCTTCACCCTGCAGCAAAAAGTTTGGTTCAAATTTTATGTCTCATGCTTGTGGGAATCTAAACAATCAGTTTTTTTTTTTTTCTGAACTGTCTTTGCCCTTCCAAGGAGCCAGTGATTATCCCAGTGGCATTGGGTAAAGTCAGGAATTCATCTTACATGGGGCACGAGTACATTGCATAGCGCAGTCAGTTTAATCTGTGAGATATCAGTGGAAAGTGAAGTAGACATTGACACAGAGAGAACATGCAAAATGTGATCCGAATGTAACTCAGACCAGCTCACCTGTGAAGGAGCAGCATTAGTACATGCACTTCCATGTATTACTTGCAAAGAATACAGTACCAGCTTAAAAGCACTGAAAGGTGAGACCTTGTAAAAGGGGATTTGTTGTAAAAGGAGACTGTAATCGTGACAACCCCTCCATAGAGTAGGATACGAATCAGGCAGAAAGATGTCCACGTGGCAGGTGCACTGGCAAAGATATCAGTCAATAGAAGACACTGTTCCCCAACATTATGCATGGAACCTAGGAACAAAAGGCACCAATGAAACTCTAGGACATGGGGAATGATGGGAAGCATGCTTGAGGTCCCTCATACCATTAGGTGAGAGCACCAAGACTTGTGTTCCCCATTTTGATCATCAAATGGCCAAGAGATTATCTGGTCCTTTAATAGAAGGCTGGGGTCTAGGAAAGCAGGAACACTTAGGTACTGGGGGTGTTCTGACAGGATGAGATAAGGACCTCCCAAGCTCTTCCCAAAGTCATAGCTAGTCTTGCCATGGAAGCAGTTACAGGCAGGGAATTATAAGGCCCTCCTTATGCCTAATGGTAGCTGGAATTGGGGTCTCGAGTGGTGGGAACAGTACAACTGGTAGATGGAGGAGAAGGAGAGGCCAGAGAGAATGAACAGGAGAGATAATTAATAAATGTATGACAGGTGGCCCTGCCACCCTACCTCATAGATAAATTGTTTAGATTGGTTTTCTCAACCTTTCTTGTGTTGCGATACACTTTTTCCTATGTAAGTCTGTTCACAACACACCAATGGGTGAATTGAGTGTGATCATCAAAAGTTAATGGGGGGTTCCTCCTTGGTGAATTGAGTGTGATCATCAGAGCATGGTAGGGGATGAAATCAAACAAGATCATCAGATTAGGTGAGGGAATGAGTGTAATAATGTTCAATGCAAAAATAAGGCTCCATATAAATAAAACATATTATTATTATTATTATTATTATTAAAAAACTCCTCAGAGGCCACAATGAAATAAAAAAACACACACAAAGTTAACCAAACAGTGTAACTCTGGGCCACATATGTGACATTAACTTCATGTCCAAGCCAGCCTGAATGTCACTGACTTGTACTTTATACCAGTTGGGTTTGTATTGAGTTTCAGATTGGACTGAATGATCCTCACTGCCAGAGACGTGCGACCTTTCGCTACAAATCTTCAGCCAATGGCACTAGTGTGACTGTCAGAATTTACAGGCTCTTTGCAACTATGATATGCAGTAGGACCAAACAACCAACTCTTCTGTTGTGACCCTCTGTTATCAGTCATTGGATATAGGAGCAGAGACCTTCAAGACTGTGGAGTGCAAAATATGTTCACTTTTAGAAAACCAATGTTGTGACAAATCACTGGAAAGTCATGACAGAAAAGAGTCATGATGCTGTATGAAACCTCTGCCAATGGAAAGTCAGTATAATTCAGATAAATATAATGAAAAAGGTCACCACCAAACCCTGCATGCCCTTTATCAGTTGTCCTTTATTGGAGGAACCCAAAACGTTTTGTAATTGTTAAATTCCCTTTTAGTCACTTTTAAAATACCCGACCCCCCTTGTCCCAACTCTTCTGGCATTCCTGGAAACATTTCCCGTACTTGTCTTTTGCCTTCTGCAATTTTTTTCTTGGATTTCTAACAAGGTAGCAAATCATCTTCCCTTCAGTCTCAATTTTAGGAACAAAAAAAAACCGCAGGGAGTGAGATCTAACGAATACAGGAGGTGTGAAGCGTCAAAACTCTCTGACTGACAACGCTTTGTGTGCAGGTACGCTGTCATGGTGCAGAGGAGCATGTAGGTGCAAAATGCAGTTTTGCGTGTGTCCCTGCTCCAGATGTTTTTTTCCCACAGATGCCTCAGCGCTTCAGTGTACTGTTGCTGATTAGGAGTCTTTTCATGGAAAAATTCTTTATTAACAAGTTAATTAATGTCGAAAAATGTGATCATCATTGTCTTGATGTTTGTTATGACCTATGTACATTTTTCAGCTGGTAGAAAAAAAATGTCAAAGTCATGTGCATGATTTTAAAGCAAATGTTAGAAATATGGACTCGATTAAATCAGCACAATAACACTTGACTAACTGATTAAGCAATCGATACCTGTGGCATACTTGATTACTAAAATGTACTCACATGCTATTGACCAGTTCTGGGAATTGTTTCAGGTATTTGCTCCAGCCCAAAGTTGCCATCACATCTGATCTCCTTGTTTTCTTTGTACACCTGGATTACTGCTTTTATGTTAATCTTGCAGTTGTGCTGAGGAAGTTTACATGACACTCTGGATTGTACTGTGTGACGGTATGATGCGGCTGAACTAAATTTAAAATCATGCCACACTTAAGCAGTTGTCCATTTCAGCAGCTTATCACAAATTTGGCTACCTCAAAATGGTTTATTGAATGTATTTCCCCTTCAACTTTGAGTACAGTTGAGGCACTATATAAAGAAAATGAGAAACTATAAACTTGTTATATGCAGAGCAGCTACATGTTCCAAAATGAAGGGTGTGAAGAATTTTCCTGTTTTTGTGTAATCAGTTTTGCGTAGAGGCTTAGAATTATGAGCTCTAAACACAGGATTGTCAGATTAGTTTTTGTTTCCAACTCAATGGGTGACCCTTAGCGGGTCACATAACAGGCTCGTGTTTAGTGAATGTTGTTGTATCAGTGTTGATGTGTGTGCGAGAGGGTGTTTCTTCTTTATACAATTCCACCCCCTCTGTCCAATTTACACATACTGTATATCCCACTGTGTCAGGAAGAGACATTGCACTACTTTGGAACACAAAATTTTGACCCTGATGTTACCTTTGGTTTCCTTTTTACTACAGAGAGTATTAAGGACAGTGTCTTTTCCCAGATTTTGAAATTAAATAATGGTTTTTAAACTTTTTTTCTCGCAACCCAGTCTTGCCCTCCTTAAACAAGATGATTGTCAGAATGGAGAATCCACAGTGACACACTTCACAAACCCAAGGCCAATTCCTATGTAATACAGGCCAACGACCCATTCCTATATAATACAGTGGTGCCTTGAACTTCAAACTTAATTCGTTTCAGGAGGCTTTTTGAAGTCCAAATCAATTTTCCCCAATAGAAATAATGGAAGGTGAATTAATATGTTCCCAGACAATACCCATTTTGATAAACGTAAACAACAAGTAAACATGATTTACGATAAAAATAACACAATAACACAAGTGGTCATGTCCCATGTGGATGCTGTGGTTAAACGATAGGGCATATATATATAACCGAACACGCCAAAAATAAAGAGAATAAAGCAATGACTTCAAAGAGCATAATGCAAGAGATGCTTTCGCAGTGAAAGCAAGAGACAACTTGAGCGCACAACAGATGACGTTTATGCTCACTGCGTAAGCCCCATCTGTTGCTGCATTTTTTCACTGTGTGCGCAGTTTGAACGTAGAAGCATCGTTCAAACTCCAGATTAGATTTCTCTTGAATTCTCTTGGTTCTCTGGAACATCTGAAGTTAGAATCGTTTGAAGTACAAGGCATCATGGTGGTCCTCACAGGTGGCGCAGTGGTAGCGCTGCTGCTTTGCAGTAAGGAGACTGTGGAAGATTGTGGGTTTGGTTCATCCCTGTGCGGATAGTGCTTTGAGTACTGAGAAAAGCGCTATATAAATGTAATGAATTATTATTATTATTATTATTACAACAGTGACTCGTGACCTTTGGCAACGCCATTTTGGGTTGTGACCTTTAATTTAAGAAACTCTGAATTAAATTAATTTCTCTCATTTTAAGAAATGCCAATTATAGAAGTTAGTTGGTTCTGCCATAAAATTACATAGCCAGGTATTGCTGCTAGTCCTATGTAAAAAAAGGCTGTTCACTCTTCTTGTAAAATTGCTAGTTTTCTATGGTCTGTTGTGAATCTTATTTTTTAAACCCTCTGTTTTTAATGAGGTTAGTCATTTTTATCACTTTTTTCATGACATTTTCAGGACTGCGGCCTTCATGCCAGTCTGTGACGAAATTAAAAGCGAGGTCACCTGGTCATCTTTAAAAGACCAAGCTGTGTGCTCAGAAAGCATCATCTGCTGTTTCTAATAAAGAAAATTCTCTAACGCTACAAATGTAAGTAATCTCTTTTTAAGTTTTTTTTGTTTTTGCCCTGAATTTGACCAAAGTCTATCTCTTCAGATTTGTGCATTAGACTGAGTTTGTTGTTGATGATCCTAGCTTGGCCCTGCCTGCTGTCTGTCTTTGGCCTTAAGCCATTCACTCTGCCATACTCACTCTGATAATGTTCTTCTTGTATGGAAAGATCTACATGGTTGCAATAGATGCCCCGGCATTAAGAGCCTTACATCTGCAACACATCTGAATTTTGATGCTGTGAAAGTTTTTCAAAATGATTCTGCATTGTTAGTTTACTGAAACTTGTCATTAACACATCATACTTTTTTTTCTGTGTTGCTCATTTTTATTTCCTTCCAAAGTGCATTGACGTTTTGAGAATTTGTTTTCCTGTTTTCCATTTTGAGCGGTTGTTTGCATGAGCACCCCCATTTTGTGTGTCTTGTTGGTATGATACTGTGAGGTTGCTAGGCACCTAACATCGTGGTGGCCATTGTCCTGTTCCCAATGAGCAAGTATCCAGACTTAAATTGTAAAAGGAAAGACCTTACAAGAGACTATCATTTGAGCAATCAAAAAAGCAATATACGAGGGGCGTTCAAATATAAACAGGAATTTATGAGCTGCACTTTATTTGTTGAATACAATGAAATGACTTCAGTGCCCTGCCGCTGTGAATGTGTGAGCTGCTGCTGTGAACATTAATCATATGCACCCAATAAGAACCGAGAAATGTTGACTGATTTTTGTGGGCAGGCAGTTTTAAAGGGCTTTAAATTCTTAGCCATTTATGGAGTCAACATGAGAGTGATGCTTCCTCTTGCTGAAGCATATAGGTGTTGAAGGAGATGCTCAGAAACATCCTACATGTGCCATTCTGCCTGAATCTCATATTCGCTCGCCAAAAGCAAATAACATGACAAGCTTGCTAATAACAAAATCGACTCCAGTGATGCATTGATTCATGAAAAAGAGCAAGCAAACAGCAAGGACACTCATTGGCAAGCAATTGTCTCACAGGCTCAGGCCTCTTCTGAAGCTGTGATTAATTAATGGATGTGCGAAATTAGAGCCTGGGTTTTCAGTTCTCTCTTTGTTGGAATGATGAGAAAGTAAAAAATAATCAAAAGTAAAGTGAACAGTGCTCTTTTCTAAGCGCTTGTTGAGTTGCATGCACTGCTGATTGATCACTTTTTGATGCTTGACTTCTAGCACAATGTAAAGCTGCCTGAAATTCTAGGCTAGGATTTAGCTATCTTATCATTAGTGGGACTCTCAGAACCCTGCAGCCATGTAGCACTGATGTGGGAGAACAAATAAAGTACTGGGAGAAATACAACAAGAATGTGCAAACACTAACTGGGAACAAGCTCTGGAATTCAAATTCAGGATTTTGGATCAGGGAGGCAGTAGCACTAACATTGATCCCACCATGCTGGCGAGCTGATCAGATCTCCTAATTATTGCTTCCTTCACTGTCTGATATAGAATATCCAGGAGTGATCTTCGTCAAAGGGGACGGCAGTTCTCCATCTTTAACTGTCAAAACTCTGAGTAAGGAGTAGAGGGATAAATAGACCTTCTGTTAACTGTTCAGTTTTTAATGCAACAGCTTACATTAATTACTCAGTAAATACCTTCTGAATTACAATGTAACACTTACTATGTAACGGTATACTGTATGCAAATGTGCATTTGTGAGCTTCTTCCTACCTTTGTCATTACCCCAGTTGTACAGTTAATTGAAAGTAATAAGGCCTAGTTCCATAATTACAATGTACGTATACTTTCATTAAACTCTGCCGTGGTGCCCCAGCTACTACTGCTGCTCTAACAGAAGGCATTTAGTGCAAAGTGGTGGCTTCTTTCCCATCAGCACATTTGGTTTGTTCTAAAATTCCATTTTCTCTTCCTTTCCCTTGCCTTTTCTGATTTTTTTTCTATTTTATTTCTTTCTTTCACATCTTATATTTTAGGTTTTAACTTAGGTATTATTTTATTTTTTTTCTTCATCATTTTTATACTCTACTTTTTGTCTTTTTATTTAAACAGCATTGATTATATTTTTGTCTTTTTTATTTTATTTATTCCTTGACTTTCATTTTATCTGATTCCCTTTTTTCTCAGTTTCATATTTTGCATTTCATCTCATTTATTTTCTTTTCAGTTTTTTGCTCACATGTGGCTTTTGTTTTGTCCGTGTTCCTCTTCTTTTAATTTCCTTTCAGTTCCTTTTGTTGTTGTTATCCTTGTTTTCTTTTAAAAAGAAGACTTGTGTGCACACCACCTCAGCATTTGTCTTCTTGAGCAACAACCTTTCAGACCCCTTTCTCTCAAATGACCAAATCTCAGTAAACTTTTCATGCCATGTGGCTGGTTTCATTTGGATTTTTTTCTGTATGTATGTGAGAACTCACACAAGTTAATAGAAAACATATCCTTACCATGAGACAAATAGTACCAGGAATATTTGCTAAAATATTTATTTCCAGATCTCCTTTGTTGTCACAAAAATGTCTCAGAAACAAGGAAGTTTTTTTTTTTTTAATTGAAACTTTTGCCTCTTCATTGGTAGGTTTTTAGGCTTTTATTTTCTGGCAGTGCCACATGCGCCTTTAGCCTCCATTGTTAAACACTGGTGAGGGCAAGATGTTTATAAAAATTTATATAAAATGCTTAACTTTAGAACATTTGTTTGTGAAGAAAATACTTTTACTTGAAAAATACCAAACTTATCTTTTAAGACAAACAACATCCCCCCTGTCAAATACACACTGACTAACTGAGTGACTAAAAATAAAGGACACTTCTGAAATGGATAAAAATAAAAAAATATTTTGGAATATTTTAAGAAATGTGTTAGTTTTGTATTGCTAATCTCTTACAAGATTTATTATACTGTATAGAATTAATTTTGGATGTTTTTCACTTTCTCTTAACTTTTTCAGATTGCACTTGCGTACTGCTCTTTAATATAAATATTAAATTTTTCCTTGTTTTTGTATTTGCTGTTTAGTCCCTCTGATTATTTATAGGCCACTTTATCCTTTCTTTTATGGTTTCTGTATTGTTTCATTCTTAATTTGATTTATAACTAAATTAGTTAAAAATAAATTAGCTTGTAGTCCTTTTTGAGTTGTGAAGGGTTTTTGCATCAGTTTTGGCCAACTTGTATGACAAACCAAATTAACTTTTAGAGATCTCAAAATGCATTTTAAGATTTCCTAAAAAGAGTTTAAGATATCAGACAATATTTCTATTTCAAAATATTATAAATGTATGAAATAAGTTCCATTGTATTTTGAGATATCTTAAATACATTTCAAGACATCATAAAAAAACTCCGGACATGCCCTAATTACCATTGACACCAAAACAGGATTATAAATGTTCCATGATTTTCATATTAGAGCTCCATCTTGTGGAGGGAATGGTGGTACAATTTGGCATAATTTTCATCATGTTCTCTCCTCCATCTGTCCATGCATCCATTTTCTGAACTGAACCTTAGATTGTGTTGTATTTTCTGAAAGATGTGGTGGGATGTTGATTTGGTTACTTGTAGAGTACTAAGCCCTAAAGAAAAAATACCAAAAACTGGAGAGTCCATGGGCAGCTGATTGTCTGGTTCCCCCTGGGCCTTCTTATACTGTGCACTCAAAATTAAGATGGTATCATGGCAAGGCCAGCATTGTGGATAGTCTATCCTGTGGATAGTCGACCCTGTCGATGATGTTTGAATTTCTAAGACCTTGTTGTTGAAATAAATGTCTTAATACATCCAGCATGTCTAAGGAGAAGAAGAGAGTTCACGGGCCTCTAGTTAAGAGGTGGACAATGAGATCTGTCATTATGTCTTCTGAGGGATAGATGTCACATATCAGCCTCCTATCATTTCTGGCTCCAGCTGTCTTCTGAACTTCAACAGACACACAAAGCTGGTTGTGAAATTCCTGAAAGGATGTTAATAACAGTGGGTGGTTGCTGCACCAGTCCTCTAAATTAAAATGCCTCTTAAAGCAACTGGCCGAAGTTTACAATAGCAGGCAACCACACGTCATCCTCTTAACATGAAAGAAGGACAAACCGCCATGGCACTGGCACAGCTGGAAACTGCACAAACAGGGAGAATTTTGTTATTTTGACCCTTAGACAAATATTTAGACCATGAAAAGTAAATATTTGTCTTCTCTTTAAGGACTGTGCTCTTCATCAAGAGCTGACCTTTACTGGAAAAGACATTGAATATGCTGACTCTGGAGTGCCATGTAAATAACTGGTGACATGCAACTGGTGGTGTTTCCTTCAGCAGTTTCCAAGTTGATGTTACAGCTAACAGGTACCTTCAACTGAGTGAAAACTGAATTATAATTAGAAAGTTACCAAAATGCAATCAGACGACTTGTCCAAGAGTGATTAGCCACCTTTAGCACTGGCTGCTCTGAGCAGACGACTTTGAAAAGGAAAAACACCTTACCACATATTATGGCCTAGTAGTTGAGATGTCAGACTGTAACCTTTCAGGTGCAGGGATTCATCTTCTCTATAGTGTGACCATGAGCAATTTGTTTCACTTTTCGTACTCCCAGTGTAAAAAATATGAAGCTCTCTGTGACTTCAGGTAGCAGTTATGCAGCCTAGTGGTTTAGATAATGGACTGTAAAACATGTGGTCATCCATTCAGTGGGCAGCCCTGACTCACTCTGTGACCCTGTTTTATTTGGTTCATCTATTAGTAATCCAGAAATAATTGCAAAATATGGCCCAGATTTCTAAGTCCCTTTGGATGGCGCAGCAGTATGGCCCTCTAGTGGCAGGAGTAATAAGCTCTCATTCTTTTTCCAGTACCACAGTTCCATTTGATTGTACAGAAATGTGTGTCCCACCCAGTCCTAAGGTGCTATGTGACTATGAGACATTCATTTTACCTGTCAGTGTGTCCTCACTGATGAAATATGGAAACTGGTGTATTTCTCACTTGTTATGTTGGATAGAAGAGCAGTATATGGCAGTGGCCCACCTGATCTCC
This sequence comes from Erpetoichthys calabaricus, assembly GCF_900747795.2. NCBI lineage: Eukaryota > Metazoa > Chordata > Cladistia > Polypteriformes > Polypteridae > Erpetoichthys > Erpetoichthys calabaricus. The sequence goes on along the minus strand of NC_041400.2, from coordinate 29,034,233 downwards.
AGCAGTCACTCACTATGTGACCCTGAGGAGTTCTTTTCATGGGTCAGTGTGCCAAATATAGAAACTGAAGCCAAACAAAACCTGTGAGTTGTTAATTCACTTTCTATTGTTTTTAATAAAGCACTCTTCATTGGGTACAGGGTTTAGTGCTATAACAAGCTCACAGGTAAAACACATGATGGATGTGTAGTTGAGTCTGGAAGTGTTTTATGGGTTAATTCCGCATGCATTACCTGCCATTTAGTTCTCTAATGAAAAAGAAAAATCATCAGACTCACTTCTTGTCACATGTACACATTTTGTTGAGCTGAAAGATGTGTTCTGGTAGTACTAACCCCACTTTGCCAATTATGATCTTGGTGATGCAATCCTAAAGATGCACTGGGGACTGAAATAACTCGAAATTCTGTAGTGCTTGGAAATTGTGCATATCATCAACATCTTCTGTAGAAGTCAAGAAACAGGAATGGGTGACTGCTGTAGTAGGGTTAGGGTTAGGGTTAGGGTTAGTGAGGCCACTGATGATGGTGGAGAAAGGTGATGTGCACAATAATGTGTTTTGGTGTGTCTTCATGTGAAAAATATCCAGCATGTCACAGTTTTAAAAAACACACCACACTCCTCTATTGTAATTTGAACAAGAGGCATGAACAGAATTGATCTGACAGGCATACAGCAGATTTAATGAATTACACAACTGCAGACAAAATCATGTGGAAGTGTGAAGAAGGCTAAGGGAAGCAATATTCATTTTTTACTACCCTGAAAAACCTTTGAAGCCCCTAATAAACTTTTTTTAGTGTGTTTCGCTTTCTGAAGTTGTGGAAATTTCCTGTGATATGAACTTTAGAGTCAATTTTGCAAAACTGTATGAATCACCCACCACTACTTATCACATAATGTATACACATAAAGACACAGATTTCCTTAAACACAATAAAACAAAGCTGTTCCAAACTGATGGAGAGATGGCGCCCAGCACTATCTGTCCATTAACATTATTGTTAAACTATGGCCACCTGACAATGGAGGAGAGCAAACAAAAATTCAGTCAGCATCCCCTGGAGAAGTAAACCTGCGGAGAGGGGGGTTCTCTACGGTCAGCTATAACAGAGCCTGTCAGACACAGTCAGAGTCCTGGAGGTCTCAGCCAACTGGTGCCCCCAGGTAGTTTACAAGTCTATGCTTGGCTGCCCACCGTGATGATAGCATTTTCCCCATCATTTGAACATCAGAAGATGCCATTCATCTTAACAAAGCCCACTAGTCCTATCCGCATAATTCTTCCAAAATAGCATCAAGTCGCATTTTGAAGGTCCCTAATGTCATACTGTCTACCACACTACTTGGTAGCTTATTCCAAGTGTCTGTGGTTCTCTGTGTGAAGAAATACTTCCTAATGTTAGTGCGAAATTTACCCTTAACAAGACACTTCAATCATGCCACCTCTTAATCTTCTTTTGCTTAAACTGAAAAGGCTCAGCTCTTTTAATATTTCCTCATAAATTATCCCCTGTAGCCCTAGAATCAGCCTAGTCGCTCTTCCCTGGACTTTTTCCAGCACTGCTATGTCCTTTTTGTAGCCTTGAGACCAAATCTGTAAGCAGAACTACAGGTGTACAAGTGCTCCGATTGTTAAGATCTTTCAATACAAGGGAGCAAGCCAATTTGGTGTAATATTGTGATTGACTGCTCAGAGGAAGAGCAGCTCAGTGGTCAGTAGTGGCAGACTTGAATGTCTGAGACAAACTCTTAGTTGCTAAATCTTGTAGATCTTCAAGACCTGAACATGTTTGTTAAATTCTAGAGCAAACAACAATCCTCATTTATTTAGAGCAAAAATCCACTCTTTAGTGAGATGGCTACCATGATGTCACAAGCCACAAAATATGCATCTAGAGATGGTGTGGTGTGATAGTAATGGACAAATAGACCTGAATAACCCATCATCAGTGAGCAACATGTAACAAAAATGTAAAAAAGGAAAATTATAAAAATAAATTTATTCATAACCTTATTAAACCACACACCCCAATACCCCCCAAAATTACATTAGGTACTAGAAGATCCTGACACTTTATAGAACTACAGAAACAATTGTGCGGACCATGTGAGTGGCTAAGGATCTGTGGCTCACTTGGGTCACCAATTTATGCACATTTGGGGTCCATGGCAATATGCTAGTTTTTAATTAAAAAGCCGTGTGATTCAGGTTCTGTGTGTAAAGCTGCTGAAGTTCAACCAGAACAACAATACTGGCTGTACCATATTAGTACAGTAGAGTAAACAAAGGGATGGATGGATGAACGATCTGGGCGACTTGTGGAAAACAAAGGCAAGTGCATTTAAAACAGATCACAGGAAAAACAGTACTAGAGACAGAGAATGATGTGATATGGAAGAAAAATCTTAGCCATTTGGGTAAAGGAGATACTGCACACTGCTATTATTTAAATAGCCATCAGATGAGACACTGAGTTGACTTTTCTCATAGTTATCTCAAATGAGGCTGATGAGCTAAACAGTTTTCTCTCTTTGCTTTGCTTATATTCACTACCATCTAATACCACCCGACTTTAAAATATTCAGTATTATGGAATCTAATCCTATATGAAGTCAAATGTCCTATGAAGTGTCTGAAAAAAGCTACAGTAAAGGAAATGTGCATCTGGCTCTGGGGAGCAGTCACTGGCAGTCGGTCATTTCGACAAATTTTAATCCATCGGCCATTCTGGTGTGTCATTACAGCTGGAGCTCTCAGACGGGCTTCTTATAAATGGAATCTTCATCATTCCGGAACAGCCAGTGGCACTGGGGAAATGCAATTGAGGTGAAAAAATAGATTTGTGTAATGGCAGAAATTAGTAGCCCGTATGTGCCAGGAAGCCATTTCACTTGGACCCTTTCCAGTTTCTATTCTTTGTTTACTAACGACTTCAAGAGCCCAGCGGGCATCTCTGAATTTGAGTGTAGTGTGCGAATGTAGAATAAAAAAACAAAAATCTATGTGGCTAAATAAAAACTCCAGCTGAAGCCTACATATAGAGTTTGATGTGTGGTCTCCAGTCTGAACACTTTATTGCCACTCATTGGAAATCCTTCCATCTTCTCACTGTGCAAACTTTTCCATTATAGAGACTTGTGAAGCTGTAAATTGCCAAATGAGAATGGGTAAAACAAGGGTGAGCCAGTGATGGTGTGGGTCAGCTCTACACTCTCAGTTGCTCTAGGAAATCTCTTGAACCCGTGACCACCGATAAGATAACCAAGGGATGAGCCAGACAATGAAGAACACATACAGTCAGAGAAGTAGTAGGTGCATAATGGTGCCAAAGTGCTTTTATTTTAAACAAAGGCAAACAAACAGTGTTCATTAGTGCAGTGCTCAAAACTCTTCAATAAATACATAATCCATAAAAACAGTGTGAAGGTAAAGGTTAAAATCAGCTCCAATAAATAAACCAATAAAAATAATGAGGTTCAAAGCAGAGACAGTTGATGAAAAAAATGAGCACCATTGCTTCCTTCTCAAATCTGGAAACCAGCACCATCATAAACAAGAAGGTGTTTAAGTCTTGGTCCAGGACAGGATTAATGCCCACATAAGACTCCAGGGGAGCAACAATAGCACAGTAGCAAAAAGAGTGGCACATGTCAATGTAGGGCTGCAGAGGGTGGCAAGAGAGCAGTAACAGGCCAAGTATAGGAAAGAGAGCTGTGCAACTTAGGTGGAAACCATAGCCAGAACCACCTGAAAGGCAAAAAAGAGGAACTGTCCTCTTAATCAAACTGTCCTGCCCTCTCTCGGTTTTTGAACAAAAGGATTTTTGAATACTTTCTTTTACTTTACTTCTGCCTTAAAAACAGTTGTATTGTCCAGCATGAAGTTTAGGGGAGTGCCATCAGAGCCATGTGAAGGTGAGGAATCCAGTTCATGAGTGCAGGGAGGCTCTGTTGTCCACATGTTCTCCTCTTCTCTCCATAATGCAGAAGATGATTTGAGGGAGCAACAGTGACATCATTTTTAGGACCAACTTGGAATACATGACCCTTCCCAAGGCTGGCTATATCAAACCTGGAAGTCGACGTTGATTCAGGGACCTTATCAAGCCTAGATGGCAATGTACAGGGTGGTGGAGCCATCCAGTGTTTTCTGTTTGATTCATTACAGATAGCCTATTTTGCAGAAGTAATTAAACGGGGTGATCAGAGGTCCCACAACCCTAATTGTTTTTCCTTCCACAGTATGTTGTCAGTGAACTGTTAATTTACATTGTAATGGTTGGCATACATGGACTGGGATTGAACAATAATACTTATGGAGGCCGGTACAATGGAAACACTGGGGGAGATGAGCACGGATAAATATTTACAATCTCCCCCAATACTCTTGGCGGCAGCCTCCTTGGTTTGGGATTCCCATACAGGCACCCGCCGGGCATGCTGGAATTTGTAGTCCCATGAGGCAGCCCAGTTGTGTTCCATGTAGGCCGCCAGGGGGAGCTGAAGGGATTCACAATCCCTACTTTTTGGGACTTCTGATTACTTCCATCCGGCAATGCCCTAGCACCAGATGTACTCTCAGGTCTGGCATAAAAGAAGCTGCTCAGCCTCTCCAGCCAAGTCGTTGGGTAGAAAAGGACGAAGTTTAAATGGAGGAGTGGAAGGACAGAACGAAAGGGACAAATCAGGTTATATTTGATTTATGCCACTTTGGAAGCCTTTATACACGGTATTTTATATTAGTAAACCTTTTACTTGTGTCTGTGAAATTGTGTCTTGGGTTTGGGGTGCTACAACACCCCCTGGTGTTCACAAGATTGAAAGTGACAGGTTGGCACTGCATAAGCATTCATCCATCAGTTCATGCCTGTTTCATTCTGCATTGAAATGCAATAAGTATAATTAAAAAAGCCACATCCTTTGTTGTTTTTTGCAGTAATTTCTCTATATGAGTGAGTCAGTTATGGGGTAGCGGCATTTCTACAATTTTTAGTTTTGTTTTGAGTCTGTATTGTGTGTTTAGAAGGTGACTTGAATTTCCTGATTAAATGTGTGAATAATCCACATGTTGCACTTTTTTCATTTGATAAATGCATTGCCCTAAGGATTAATGAATCTGTTATACAGGTGTTCGTTGGAGGAAGTCTAAGATACAACCATACTGACGAAAGATTAAATTAAATTTTAATTAAATAAAAATGTGACTTTTTTAGTGCCAAATTTTAGCCGTGAATATTCATTGTTACTTCACTGTTTAAAATGGGCTGAAAGTGAAACTAAAGTTTCATTTGGGTAGTTGTAATGGCTTCATTTCAACTGAAATGTCGCCAGCACACATATGCCTCCTTGCAGATGTTTCCCTGGTGCTATCTCTGGTAGCCCAGAATGCTAAAGATCTTCTAGTCAATGGGTGCCCACTCAGTGCCTAGCTAGTGGAAAAAGGGGTCAGGTTACATTTACCTGTTTCCTGCTTTAATACAGTAAAAGCAGGTCTTAGGTGAGCAGTAGCATGGATAGCAGAACATGTGGACAACACTTTTAAGACTATAGGCCCCCACCACCATGAGATCAGTTTAACTGACTTGAATTTCGTTGGATGGATAAATCTATAAAATAATAGCCAAGCCCAAAGCTGCAAATAGTAACCCCTTGGGAAGTAGCAAGTAATTACAGGGTACTATATTATGGGTGCCATGCTGGACCTACATTTACTTACCAAGATTTTCAAACTCTGACAACGAGACAGGACTTCAGCCAGTGTCATGCAATATTAGAGGCACCCGGATGTTTCTCATTCTAAACCTTAAAATATAACTATGTCAAAATGAGCTCCAAGCCTGTTGGGAGAAAAATGCTAATGAACATTGAGTCAGCAGTTGTAACTCAAGCATTAGTCACTGCGGCCAGAGTCGTTTCACAGCGGTATTGTGCCCTAAAGCTGACTAAAATGATTCCAACAGAGTCGAAAGTTAAATAATTACCTTGCTGAGATGCCATAAGTCACTTAGGGACTTTAGACAGAAAAGGGAAGTTAAGGATTAGTCTAAAATTCAACAGAAAATCTCAGTTAAGAAAGTCAAGTTTTAAAGATACAACTGCTGCTTCCAAGTCATCTTTATTGTAACCTTGTTACAGTAGTTTGTTTTCTGGAGTGCCCAGAAAAAAATCCAAGCAGACACGGGAAGAGCATGTCAACTCTGTTTCAACAGGGACTTTCTTGGAAACAGAATTTAAGACCTTGGAGTTGAGAGGCAGCAGGGCTAACTAACTGTGATAACTCTTATACATTCTTTGTTTTATAGTAGAAAAACTGTCTCAAATGTAGCTTCTGACATGGCAGTCTTTGAGCCTTTAACAACAGCATTCAAAGGAGAAGGAGGCACCCTCCATGTTCCAGTCAGCTGTCATTGTCCTATCTCTTTGCGCTGGTACCACTTGTAGCGGTGCTACATGATTAACGTTGTCATAAGTGTATTTTGTGCTGAGTCCCGTCTTTTGTAGCGTTGTTCTATTTACAGATGTGTAGCTCGGTTTGTGTGTCTATGTAAATATGCTCCCCTGGAAACAAAGGGGGAAGGATAAACACTGTGGAACTGTGTCATTATCATTACCTCATGATAATTTGTCCTGTCAATCCCACCACCTGCATTCGGGACATTCACTATTTAAACAGGAGGTCAAAAAGAAGAAAAAAAAGAAAAGAAAAAAAGAGGAATCCTGTTTTATTTACCGCCCATTCATTGCAGAGCCAGGAGAAAGCAGCAATCCAGATCAGTTACACCTTTTTCTGCTTGCCACTTACCTTATCTTTCTCTTTCCTTCTATGTATTTGTAACGTCTAATATTTTGTGATGATTGTCTATACATTGTCTGAGGTTCTGGACTACACCGATGTACCGAGGATAAGTGTGGTGAGACCGTTTCTTGTTGTTTGGGGAGAGGAGCAAACCATCATTCTCATTCATATAATTGCCGTAAGACACTTTTCCAGGTGCACAAGGTTCACAAATGTTATTCATTTTCCATTTAATTTTATGGACTTTTATGTGCATTTCATGTTTTCTGTGTGTCTCATTGATTTCATGTTTAGTGTGAGGTCAAGGGAGGGTTTGTGTTGTATATTAACCTTTTGCTGCACTTTTTTATTATCACTTTCGGGGTTGAGTGTTATGTCGGGACTGATTGGGATGTGATATATATATATTGTTTAGAGTTTGTTCATTTCTTTTTTTATTAATGTATACTCACTTTATTATTTTACATGTTGTTTGTTTTTTGGCTTAGTTTTTGATCGTCGATTGGGGAAGTTTATTTGGAAGAGGTACGGCTTGTCGGGTCTAAGGTCCTCAGCTTGCCAGGCCACGGGTCTTGATGGTGTAGCTGCTGGTTAGGGAGAGTGAGTCGGCCATTACACCACATTTCTCTTTGTTTCCAGACTTTCTGTTATGTAGCAGCCTAGTGCAGCAGCCTCCAGCCCCATGTCTTTACAGAGCAGCACAAGACACGTCCAACATGTCCCTGAGCCTGGCACTACCTGGGGTCTTGTACATTTTATAGAGAGGGTTTCAGATGCATGATATGACTAAACTTGCAAGCTCCCTGAATAGGAAAGAAACCATTAGTCATTCAGCTCATCTGCAAGGGAAAATGGTGACTTTTTATTTAGCCTTTAAATTAAATGTTTGCATTTAGCTCCATGTGTGATACTTAGAACAATTTCCTACTGGATTCCACTCATTAACGTGCAGGGAATGCAGCATTGTGAACAGACATTTTGTTTTAAGTGAACAGTGACTGGCAGCCATGCTAATAACTAATTTACCGCACTGTTTGGTGGTCTTGTTATCTGCAGGTGTCTACTCAGCATTCAGAGATGCGTTTAGTTCCATTAGACATGAAATGAACTCACCATTTAGCCGCCTTCATTTTACTTACCATTACCCTCAGCTTTGAAAGCAGACAATGTGTCTGGAAAAGCCTAACTAAGTCTGCCACTTCAGAAGAGAACTGATCTTCCTGAGAATCCCACCTACTGTGTTTTTCTTCATGCGTTATGAGAGTTGATTATACCAAGGGTTGAGATCAGAAAGAGAATTTGAATTTATGTTAGAATCAGAGACTGGCATGATTGGGGATTTGGAAATTAAGGAGTAGCCAGTATACAGATCCCCCTCATTTTTTTTCAGTAGGGCATTAGGAATGCTTCTAACAAGCCAAGGGGAAAGGCAATGTAAGAATGAGATGGGGGTGTAATGGAGCACCTCTATGTGTCAACTTAACATGGAACAAGATGTTCCAAAACTTTAAGTGCATCAAAAAAATTGTGTCATTTCCTAAAGTAAACACTCCCACCAAGACTGCACGTACAGGTTCTGTTCTTTAGGTATAGATAGATAGATAGATAGATAGATAGATAGATAGATAGATAGATAGATAGATAGATAGATAGATAGATAGATAGATACTTTATTAATCCCAAGGGGAAATTCACATTCTCCAGCAGCAGCATACTGATACAAAAAACAATATTAAATTAAAGATTGATAATAATGCAGGTAAAAACAGACAACAACTTTGTATAATGTTAATGTTTACCCCCCCCCCGGGTGGAATTGAAGAGTCGCATAGTTTGGGGGCGGAACGATCTCAGTCTGTCACTGAAGCTGCTCCTCTGTCTGGAGATGACATTATTTAGTGGATGCAGTGGATTTTCCATAATTGATAGGAGCCTGCTCAGCACCCATCGCTCTGCCACAGATGTCAAACTGTCCAGCTCCATGCCAACAATAGAGCCTGCCTTCCTCACCAGTTTGTCCAGGCGTGAGGCATCTTTCTTCTTAATGCTGCCTCCCCAGCACACCACCGCGTAGAAGAGGGCACTCGCCACAACCGTCTGGTAGAACATCTGCAGCATCTTATTGCAGATGTTGAAGGACGCCAGCCTTCTAAGGAAGTATAGTTGGCTCTGTTCTTTCTTACACAGAGCATCAGTATTGGCAGTCCAGTCCAATTTATCATCCAGCTGCACTCCCAGGTATTTATAAGTCTGTACTCTCTGCACACAGTCACCTCTGATGATCACGGGGTCCATGAGGGGTCTGGGCCTCCTAAAATCCACCACCAGCTCCTTGGTTTTGCTGGTGTTCTGGTGTAGGTGGTTTGAGTCGCACCATTTAAAAAAGTCATTAATTAGGTCCATATACTTCTCCTCCTGCCCACTCCTGATGCAGCCCATGATAGCAGTGTCGTCAGCGAACTTTTGCAAGTGGCAGGACTCCGAGTTGTATTGGAAATCCGATGTATATAGGCTGAACAGGATCGGAGAAAGTACAGTCCCCTGTGGCGCTCCTGTGTTGCTGACCACAATGTCAGACGTGCAGTTCCCGAGACACACATACTGAGGTCTGTCTTTAAGATAGTCCACGATCAATGCCACCAGGTATGAATCTACTCCCATCTCTGTCAGCTTGTCCCTAAGGAGCAGAGGTTGGATTGTGTTGAAGGCACTAGAGAAGTCTAGAAACATAATTCTTACAGCACCACTGCCTCTGTTCAAGTGGGAGAGGGATCGGTGTAGCATATAGATGATGGCATCCTCCGCTCCCACCTTCTCCTGATATGCAAACTGCAGAGGGTCGAGGGCATGACGGACCTGTGGCCTCAGGTGGTGAAGCAGCAGCCTCTCCATGGTCTTTATCACATGTGATGTCAGAGCAACAGGCCAGAAGTCATTCAGCTCACTAGGACGTGATACCTTTGGGACTGGGATGATGCAAGATGTTTTCCAAAGCCTTGGGACTCTCCCCTGTTCCAGGCTCAGGTTGAAGATGCGCTGTAGAGGACCCCCCAGCTCCGATGCACAGACCTTCAGCAGTCATGGTAATACTCCATCTGGACCCGCTGCTTTGCTGGCATGAAGTCTCCTCAGTTCTCTGCTCACCTGCGCTGTTGTAATTATGGGTGGGGATGTCTCTCCTATGCTGGTATCAGCACAAGGATGTGTGGAGGGTGCAGTACTCCGAGGTGAGAGTGAGAGTGGGTTAGGGTGGTCAAACCTGTTAAAGAAGTTGTTCATTTGGTTTGCTCTCACGTCCCTCTCGATGGTGGTACCCCGCTTCGAGCTGCAGCCAGTGATGATCTTCATCCCATCCCACACTTCCTTCATGCTGTTATTCTGCAACTTCTGCTCCAGCTTTCTCCTGTACTGCTCCTTCGCTGCTCTGAGCTGGACTCGGAGTTCCTTCTGCACGCGCTGGAGCTCATGGTTATCACCGCCTTTAAAAGCCCTTTTCTTCTGGTTCAAAAGGCCCTTGATGTCACTTGTAATCCATAGCTTGTTGTTAGCATAGCAGTGTACAGTTCTTACTGTAACTACAATGTCCATACAGAAGTTGATGTAGTCAGTAGTGCAGTCAAAACTTCCTTAATGTTCTCATTATGTGATCCCTGCAGGATATCCCAGTCTGTAGTTCCAAAGCATTCTCTCAGAGCCTTCTCTGTCTCTGGGGACCACTTCCTGAATGAGCGTGTGGTTGTAGGTAGGACCCTCACTCTTGGTTTGTAGTGAGGCTGAAGCAGAACCAGGTTATGATCTGCTTTCCCAAGTGCAGGCAGCGGGGTGGCGCTTTATGCGTCTTTAACATTTGCATACAGTAAATCAATAGTCTTATTTCCCCGGGTGTTACAGTCCACATACTGGGAGAAGGCATCTTAACTATCAGAGATGGGGTGGCTCACCCACGTAACTCCCTACAGAACATTACACCTCAGGCACAAAAGCAGTCTCCCGTTTACACCCCCAATCATTTTCTGTCCTTCTCCTGGACTCCTTGCCATTTACGCGCACTCACCTTCCAACCTTGAGCTCTAGAGGCAGGGAGATGCTTTTAAAATTCATTGGGTGGTGTTGTATCTCACTACAAAATGAATTGACCCTGCTCAATTTACCACAGCGTCAAAGGGTTTATCATGGGAAAGACTTTTGGGGATACCTCTCCTTAAAAAATAAATCCAGTTTTATCAAATGCACAGATTCTTATCCTGTAGAGTTACATGTTATGCCTCTGTCACTATTCCAGTTTATATTTTCTTAATCTTACCAATCTTTGGGAATATACAGTGCACAGTGGCAATACACTGGCACCCAGGGCTATAATCCAGTACTTTTAGATGTCACGTTGGTGCGACTGCCACTGGCTTCTCTGTTGGCAGGGCTCTCTTTCCCTCACCGCCATTGATCTAGCTGATGAGAAAACTCCTAGCCCTGGCAATAAAATAGACCAAAATGTGCAAGCAGACCTAATAAGTTTTAATCAAATAACTAGTGCCATAAACAAAAGCAAATAAGTATGTAGTGTTTCATACTATTCAATATGGATCACCCTGTACTTCTGAAAGCAGTTGAAGATCAGAAACATATTTAATTTGTGCGTCGATTTCAGGAGTCAGATAGTACTAGGGTGTTGTACCGTGTTAGCCATTATGAATGTAGAGAAAAGCCAAGCAAAATGACACCTTTTATTGGCTAACTAAAAAGATTACAATATGCAAGCTTTCGAGGCAACTCAGGCCCCTTCTTCAGGCAAGATGTAATACAGAGACTTGAGTTCCCTATGTTATGAACACCAGTCTCTGTATTACATCTTGCCTGAAGAAGGGGCCTGAGTTGCCTCGAAAGCTTGCATATTGTAATCTTTTTAGTTAGCCAATAAAAGGTGTCATTTTGCCAGGAGTCAGATATTAATTTTCCATCTCTTAGCAGCAGCTAAAAGCAGTTTGGTGATTACTCTTCTCTGTCTGGTCAGCTCATTTCCACTCAGGTCTCTTTCTAGCCAGCTCATCATCTGACTTACACAGCTTAATTCATCAGTGGTGTGATCCCAGTCCCATTTTTCTGGGCTCTTAAATCTAAAATCTGTTTCTTATCCTCCAGGCTTTCTTCCTAGATAGGGAATTGGTGCTATAATTTCCTTGTCTCCCATATTGAGATATCATAACCAGTCAGAAGTAGAACATCTAGGGTACTTCTGTTGTTTCACATTCAGAAATGGCTTGTGTGATGGATGGCCAGGGTCCATGCCTGGCCGGGACACCCCTTCACCACATCTGCCAGGGGGACAAGGGTGGGAAGCCCAGTATCTCCCTCTGGACCATAGATGGCAGCCTCCCTGGGTTGCAGCGGTGCCTCAGACTCCCCTAGGGCTTCATGGGGTTTGGAGTTCTGTGCAGCTCTGTGGGGTTCTGCAGGTGCTGCCAGGGGGTGCTGCAGCAGGAGCTGCTGGCCCCTTTTGGGCACTGGTTTCGCCTTACCCGGAAGTGAAGCTGGATGTTGCCAATCAAGCACCTGGAGCACTTCCGGGTACCCAATAAAAGGGAGCCAGCAACCACCACTCGGCAGCCAGAATCAGGAGGAAGAGGACAAGGTTGCCAGGGAGGAGTGGTGGTGCCAAACTGGAGTGTTTTGCTTGTGCTTAGTACTTGGGACTGTGTTGTGGCTGGGGGGGTTCACAGGGAAGATGTGCCCTCCAGCTGAAGAAAATAAAAGTCTTTTGTTGTGTTTTGCACGTGCCTCAGTGTCAAGTCTGTGCCGGGTCAGACGCTACACAGCATCAAGTTCACACTTGTCATAAATGTATTTAGACACAGCTTTGCACCTGGTGGGAGGGGAGGGGGCTGTGTTACTCTTATAAAACCATAAAATGTAAGATCTTATCAGTGAAAACATACATCCCTTAAAACTCTGGAGGAAGGATTCTTGTGAAAAATATATGCAGTTCACATCAGCCTTCAAAGACATCGTACAGACAATGATCACAAAATATTAGATGTTACAAATACATAGAAGGAAAGAGAAAGATAAGGTAAGTTCCAGAAACAAATGTGTTTTGTTGTGCCCTTAACTCAGTTAGTTTCTGAACGCAATTTTACAGCTGGTGACCACACGGAGTCTCTTTCACAATTAATTACTGGTAACTGGTGACCCTGGGCGTTGTTGCACCGATGAGTCATAATCTCTGGTTAAAATGGTAGGAACACTTGGTCACTCCCAGGCTGTTTGCCCAAGCAAAGATACAACTGAATCCTAACCATTCCACTTTTAAAACTATTCCTGCCACCCACTGGTATGGTAGAAGTTCAACTTTTTCTCACTTTTACATCCATGGAGCAATTACTTCCAGTGCACAAACTACAAAAGTCAAGAGAATCATCATTTAGACATTCCCGACCATTGAAATACTTTAAGGTGACAGCCATTCAAGCACATCTTAATGGGGTAGATGAAAAAGTGGTCAATCTTCAAATACATCCTTCCCCGAACAATTCTTTTCTTTGCTGAAATGTGTGCAAGAGAGAAAAAAGTTGGGCTTCAAGTATGAAGTACAACTTTAGCATTCGAATTCTAAACAGCATGGCCATTTTTAAAGATTGTGCCAGAATCAGGATGCTCAGTGAGTATTTTTCATAAGTTTTAAATTAATTTTTGAGGTGACAGATGCTTCAAATGAAAGTTAATGCTTATACCTCCCTGAACAGCATTTAATATATCAAAAATGGAGATAATCCAATCAGAGAAAATGTTCAGACTTGTTTTTGTTGCATTTTTTGCTACTACTTTTGACTTCAATTCTGTTTTATTTGAAAAATTGGTGTTGTTTATTATGCTTTTTATAAAAACACTCATCACCCTGCTGAAGGGATTCTGGTCTCTGTTGTCAGTCATAGAAAGAAGCTTTAAAGAAAACAGTTGCTTTTTATATTTGATGGCTTCATTTCCACCATTCTGGGTCTATATGACACACTGCGTACCTTTGGGGTTTATCATTTCATTGTAACTAAGCATAAAATGATGTGAGGATTTGCTGAACACACACTAACATTATATAAAGAAAACAAATACAATAACAAACAACGCAACACTTGTGTCATCTTCCATTTGTCATCAAGAGCGCAAGTTCTTAAAAGTCACTTAGGATTCAATTGTCTTCTCGCCCACCTCTAATGTATTGCTGGTTATTCACAGATGAATGAAAACTGTTTCTAGTTCACTACACTGGGCACAGAAGCTAGAAAACCACAGTCTGATAAGTTTAATTGTATCATCTCTGAAGCTTATTGAACCATCTTGTCTTTCACATCCATGCTGCAATTAATCAATGGTAAAAATGTCATTTGGCTGAGAGCATTTGTTAAGACTACTGGAGCAGCTGCTTGAGTTTTGAATATAAACTTAGGATTTCAAAAATTCCATCAGTTGCAGTTCTAATCAAAATGTTCTCATGAAAATACTTTAGTGTATTTTGTAGTAAAATGGTTAAGGTCTCATCTCTGTGGAGTATGCATATTTTCTGTTTCTCTGTGGGTTTTGTCTGCAATCCAGTTTTCTTCCCACATCCCAAGGTGGTGCCGAATAGCCTGTGTCACCATGAAACTGGCCCAGTTTGAGTGATTTTGGTTGTGTGCGTGAGTGTGCCCTGTGATAGACTGAATACTGAGATAAACCAGGTGAAGTTCTGGGCTGACATGTCTTAATACTCTCATGTCTTAATGTGACGGTAGATAGTGCTGTACCAGCATTTAACCTGACACAGACAGACACAGGAGGCACACTAATAAAACACATGCTTTTTATTTTCTTCCCTTGTGGAGAACGTCTTTCCCGTTCCCACGAGTACACAACACAGTCCCAAAGCACAAAACACCTCTAAACAATACTTTTCCTTTCTTTCTCCTCCACTCCTCCTCGGCAAGCTATGTCTCCCTCCTCCTGACTCTGGCTCACCAAGTAGTGGCTGCTGGCTCCTTTTATAAGGCACCCGGAAGTGCTCCAGCAGCTCATCAACCCAAATCTGGCAGCACTTCCTGGTGTGGCAGGAGAGCTGCTCTCCAAGGCTCAACAGCAGCTGCAGACCAGCTGGTGGCGCCCCCAGATCCTAACAGGGCTATATCCAACTCCATCTCCCATGAAGCCTGCTGGAGTCCAAGGCACCACTGCAACCCATGGGGACTACCATCTAGCGTCCAGGGGGAGGAACTGTTCTGGCCACGCTTGTTCCCCCGGTCCTCTCAGTGAAGAGGCGTCCCAAGCCGGAGAAGAACCCCGGCTGTCAGTGACAACTGTTACTACCTTTTCTTATTATTTTACTGATGCCTTTATCCAACATGACCTACAATATTTGAGAAATACAATTGCCTACATTTCTTTTGTTTTTCCCATAGGAGCCCAAGCAGGTGAAGTGACTTGCTTATTGTCACACATTGTCAGCAGCATGAATCACTATGCCACACTGCCTAAGTGATTTCAGAAAATCAACGAGCGAATGCTCTGTGTCTCTTATGTGGGGGCTGTCGTCTCTGATCCTGGGTGGTCAGACTTGAGTTGGACGGTTGATTTGGATTTGGCTGTAGCTGGAATCAGAATTCTTTCCCTCAGAAATGTGTGGCTTCTTCTTCTTTGTGTACTGTAACAGACAGAACAGACAAACATCTCATTTGAGACTCTGCTCTTCGAAGTGCTTCCCTGAATGTCTTACTAAAAGGACTGGGCAGATGGTCACATGTACAGTGCATCTGGAAAGTATTCACAGCACATCACTTTTTCCACATTTTGTTATGTTACAGCCTTATTCCAAAATGGATTAAATTCATTTTTTCCTCAGAATTCTACACACAACACCCCATAATGACAACGTGAAAAAAGTTTACTTGAGGTTTTTGTAAATTTATTAAAAATAAAAAAATTGAGAAAGCACATGTACATAAGTATTCACAGCCTTTGCCGTGAAGCTCGAAATTGAGCTCAGGTGCATCCTGTTTCCCCTGATCATCCTTGAGATGTTTCTGCAGCTTAATTGGAGTCCACCTGTGGTAAATTCAGTTTATTGGACATGATTTGGAAAGGCACACACCTGTCTATATAAGATCCCACAGTTGACAGTTCATGTCAGAGCACAAACCAAGCATGAAGTCAAAGGAATTGTCTGTAGACCTCCGAGACAGGGTTGTCTCGAGGCACAAATCTGGGGAAGGTTACAGAAAAATTTCTGCTGCTTTGAAGGTCTCAATGAGCACAGTGGCCTCCATCATCCGTAAGTGGAAGAAGTTCGAAACCACCAGGACTCTTCCTAGAGCTGGCCGGCCATCTAAACTGAGCGATCGGGGGAGAAAGACCTTAGTCAGGGAGATGACCAAGAACCCGATGGTCACTCTGTCAGAGCTCCAGAGGTCCTCTGTGGAGAGAGGAGAACCTTCCAGAAGGACAACCATCTCTGCAGCAATCTACCAATCAGGCCTGTATGGTAGAGTGGCCAGACGGAAGCTACTCCTTAGTAAAAGGCACATGGCAGCCCGCCTAGAGTTTGCCAAAAGGCACCTGAAGGACTCTCGGACCATGAGAAAGAAAATTCTCTGATCTGATGAGACAAAGATTGAACTCTTTGGTGTGAATGCCAGGCGTCACGTTTGGAGGAAACCTGGCACCATCCCTACAGTGAAGCATAGTGGTGGTAGCATCATGCTGTGGGGATGTTTTTCAGCGGCAGGGACTGGGAGACTAGTCAGGATAAAGGGAAAGATGACTGCAGCAATGTACAGAGACATCCTGGATGAAAACCTGCTCCAGAGCGCTCTTGACCTCAGACTGGGGCGACGGTTCATCTTTCAGCAGGACAACGACCCTAAGCACACAGCCAAGATATCAAAGGAGTGGCTTCAGGACAACTCTGTGAATGTCCTTGAGTGGCCCAGCCAGAGCCCAGACTTGAATCCGATTGAACATCTCTGGAGAGATCTTAAAATGGCTGTGCACCGACGCTTCCCATCCAACCTGTTGGAGCTTGAGAGGTGCTGCAAAGAGGAATGGGCGAAACTGGCCAAGGATAGGTGTGCCAAGCTTGTGGCATCATATTCAACTAGACTTGAGGCTGCAATTACTGCCAAACGTGCATCAACAAAGTATTGAGCAAAGGCTGTGAATACTTATGTACATGTGATTTCTCAGTTTTTTTATTTTTAATAAATTTGCAAAAACCTCAAGTAAACATTTTTCACGTTGTCATTATGGGGTGTTGTGTGTAGAATTCTGAGGTAAAAATGAATTTAATCCATTTTGGAATAAGGCTGTAACATAACAAAATGTGGAAAAAGTGATGTGCTGTGAATACTTTCCGGATGCACTGTATGACAAAAACCATTGTCTATATTCACACAGCAGCTACAAAGGACTCGGTTCCAGGTTTTGGGTCATATTCTACTTTTTTCTCTGACTGTTCAAATTATTTTTTTTCAAGTGACCCAAATCTGATATGAGTGTTTACAGTCAAGTCTTCTGAATGCGGTATCCATGTTTAATATCAATTAAAACAAATACGGCAAAGAAGGCCTAGTAAACCACCATGGAGGCCAACAAAACATGGTTGCTGTGCTAATTATTAAAACTGTTTTCAATGGAGGCCTTCTGCAAATTCACTCAGCTCATGATTACAAAGGAAATAAATTAAAAATGATACTCTGCAGCAATTGTTCGGAGATCAATTATCTCTGTTCTTAGAAACCGGTGGACACAAGAGAGTTGGGAAAGGTTTTGCTACAAAACAGAAGTTTGACTGTTTCAGGAGGTTACTGTTCAAGTACTTATGCCAAAGTCTGTCTGCAAGACTCCCTCAGAAAAATACATTTGAGGTGAATCAGTTGAGCTACAATGACTTTTGACAGACGTTGGCAGTGTGTGTAATCACCCACTCAAAATGTGAGGCTTTACGCTATGATGTCTGAAGGAGATGGCCCCTGAGATGTCCTAGTGAAGCTTTTGAGGATTTCTTCAGTGTGCTCCTGCCAGTTGAGTTATATTCCCATCACAGCCCTGATTACCATGCCTAGTTATTTAATCAGGAGGGGAGACATTCAGTATTTCTGCAAGGTGTTGTTGACTACCACTTCTGTTGTATAATATTTCAAATATATTACCAGAGTATTGTGATTCAAACGTTCAGAGTCAAGCCACATGCATGCTGTATATGTCTGCATCAGATTTAGCACCACATACAAAAATGGTCTTAATCCAGTTTGAAAATTATATGTAGTTTTTTGCTGTTTACACTTCATAAGTGAAAAAGTCAGAACTGAATCCCATTAATCTGCTATTGTAAATGTAACATAAATGGACTGAATTCCGTGCCCTGTAATTAGTTCCCAATTTACAGGAAGCACTTCACATTTACCAGCTACGTTGGGCTGCTCCCCTGGCAGCAATTTTAATCTGAGGTACATGATGGGGTTTTTATCTCCTCCCATCTTCTCTCAGTCACATCACAAAATCATCTGTCTGGAGGGTATTATGACAACCAGTAATGTCATGGAGCAGAACATTGCCATTGTCAGGAAAACATTAATATTTGATTTTAGTTAGTTTTTTTTTTTTTTGTTCAGATGTTATGAATTTTTATTTCGGTTTGGTTTGATTCTTTTTATACTTCTCTGTGTTTTCCAGTAGGCCCTGTTTTTTATTTTTTGTGGCTGTGGATATGGCTCATTGCTGGGTACGTACCAGAGAGCCTTGTGAGGTCAGTATAATTACACCTTAAAAGAAGGTGGCATGCCAAGCAAAACCTTCAAACTCTGACCAACAAAAAGGAAAACCTCTGCAGAGACTATAAAACTATAAACCCAGCTACTGTTTAGAAAAGGCTACTGTTTTGATATGGTTTTGTCCTCAAATTTGATTTTCAAAATTTTATTTTTAATTTTGAGCTACCTGAGAGTGACCTGTACCACAAGTAATAGTGACATAACCTCACCTATTCCTCACATAATTTCCACGATACTTAGCCTTATTTACATTCAAAAAATAATTTTGGGTTTAATCTTTGTTGTTCCGAATTACCTTTGTTGAGTTTAACGTGAACATTGGCGCTCTGCAGTCACAATAACCAGTAGGTGGCGCTGAAGTTCTTCCCTTGCAGATGAAAAAAAATCAGTTCATCTGTAATTTTCATTCTTGGTGCCAAACAAAGTTGTAACAAGCTGGCCAACAAACTTTAAAAAGTTCCTGGCGCCAACAACAGCCCAAAAGGAAAGACATGGTAATGTCTGTGTCCAAAGTAGGCGTCAAATGACTTTTGTTTCTTTGGCTGCCACATTCAAAGGACTTTGCTGATATATCCCTTTGCGCGTTTCTATAGTGCTCAAGAAATGGGTGTAAAATAGACACTTAATTTACTTAACAGCTCATTAGGGAGAGATCAGGCTGTGCTTGTGCAACTGTAGCAGTATCTCAAAGCGCCATCTGATGTATGTACAAATTCAATTATGGACTGTGGCTTTTTTCACTTATGCCCATTTACTTGAGTTAATGGTGTACACTTTCACCCTTTCGCCCTCAGATACCTCAAGATAGTCATTCCTTGTTTGTAACCTCAGTTTGCTACAGATACTAAATGAAGCTAATGAGTACCGACCTGAACTGACCGATGGGGCAGCGTCTTTAGGTTTAATATAACACGACTTACAGCATCACAGCAAATTAACATCTGTCCTATGGTAGGGGGTACACTTTTAGGGGGTACATTATTCCTCACATAATTTCCATACATTTCTCTTCTACATAATCTGCAACTGTTGAGCAAAAGGATCTCTCAGAATCTGCTTGTGTCTTGCATCTGTTGTGCTAAATTTCAGATATATTTAAGGGTCGTGTTTAGTGGTGAGCGAAACAGGGAAGTTTCGATTTGTATACAGTTTTAACTCATTTCAACTCGCGTACAGTTTTAATTTGTTGGAAAAAACAAGCCTCATTCACCCTTGAATGTTTCACTGTGTTTTTTCACCAGTAAAATCAATTCTGTGTATGCCTCTCAATCACATCACTGTAGAGGAGTGCATTGCGTTTTTTAAAAATATGACATACAGTACTTCATATTTTCCACACAGAAATGCACCATTGTGCACATTACTGTGTTTTCTCCACAGGAAAACTCACTACAGCTTCCCCTCGCTGTTACCTAGCAACTGCCATTTCCTGTTTCTTGATTCCTGCAGGTGAGGGCTTGAGCTCTCCAGGCGCTGTTGAGCTTTGAGTTTCGGTGCCAAGCTTACCATCATGCTTAGTAAAGTGGGCCTCCTCTTATGAGTACAAACAGGAGACACGTCTGATGGCTCAACAAAATATCCACAACACAGGAAATGATTATTTATTCTCTCGAGATCTTTTTCACTACAGTCGCATGTGGAATGAATGCTTGAAAATGCTTTCAGACAGAACATAAACACATCTCTCCTTGTGTCAATGGCATGAATTTTTCTGGAGTTCAAACACCATTTGTTTCATGAATTTCTTTGCAAAGTGAAAATCACTGCGTTTTACAGTGAATTCAAATTTCTGTGAATCATTTTGCTCATCTTTACTGGTGTTGTTCTCCTTTTCTCTCATATGCAGCAGTGGTAACATAACACTAAGGCAAAAGTACAAAAAGGGGTCTTTTACTTGTGTTGTTCAGTCTGAGCATAACCTCCCTAGGTTTATACTTACATTGCTTTTGTTTTAATTGTCTTTTTAATTACTTGTCTATGTCGCCAGAAGGGTGAGAATGTAACATACTTCTCCGGATGGCTTTGCTAATGTACAATTGTGTGGGAATT
The DNA here is from genome assembly GCF_900747795.2 of Erpetoichthys calabaricus. Classification (NCBI taxonomy): domain Eukaryota; kingdom Metazoa; phylum Chordata; class Cladistia; order Polypteriformes; family Polypteridae; genus Erpetoichthys; species Erpetoichthys calabaricus. The sequence continues at coordinate 29,013,599 of NC_041400.2, read as the reverse complement.
AAAAAATGATCCACAAAATGATTTGACTGTATGGCAGAAACAGTGAGGATGCTGTAGTGTAAAAAGGATGCATTTGTTATAGCTCTGCTTACTGCATCATCCTAACGAGAGTTTAATTTTAATATTGTGCTTTTAGTCAGTGGTTCTTCCTACTGTGTGATTAAAAGGTCATTTAAATGTTAATTTCTTTGATTTATTATGCAATACACATTTATTGATCAGCCATGCCCCTTGAAGTGTAGAGGTAAGCTTTCTGGATGTTCTTTTAGTACATAAGTGTAGTGAAATAAATCAATGATAATGGCCCACATGGTAGAGCAATGGTCAGTGGGTTTAAATAACATTCCTGTTTGTTGTCTGTGCGGTGTTTTCACGTTCTTATGTGTATTCTCCATTTGGTACCCTGGTTTTCCTCCCATATCCCTGAAGCCGTGCCAGTAAGGTAATTTGGTGACTCTAAACTGAATCCATGTTTGTGCCTTGTGATGGACAGCCATCCTCTCTAAGGCTGTCTAGCACCCACTTTTGTTGGAATAGGCTCTGTACTAAGTAACCCTGAACTTGATTAACAGTTTTCAGAATATTATAATAATAGTAACATAACATTCTCAAACCCTCTTAATTAAAGTAATAGTTGGGCATCCATTATAAAAATATTTACAGAGAAGCTGTGACCATGGTGAATGCTATTCTTAGACTTCAGATCGACATTCAAAACATTTGTCCCTCAGCACCTTATGGACAAATCTGTTCTTCTAAGCCTGGAAACCTGACTCTGCAACTGGATATTGACACTTCCTGACAAATAGACAGAAAGTGTAAGTTGGAAACAATACATCAATTACAATCCTTCTGTGTTGGTGTCCCCCAGGCTGTGTCTTGAGTCTTGTAATTTTCACCCTGCTAACTCATGACTCATTGCACCAGGTACAGCTTGAACCAGATCATTAAGTTTGAGGAAAGCACAACAGGGATAGGCCTCATCAATGGTGATGATGAGATGGCTTACACAGAGAAGGTCAAACAATTTGTGGACTGGTACAAGAACAATAAGCCGAACTTTAAAGTTTTGATTAAACAAAGGAGATCACTGTCTACTTCAGGAAGAACCCTGGCGCCCACCTTCCCCTCTCTCTCTACAACTCCACTGTGGGGTCAGTCAGGAGCACAAAGTTCCTGGGAGCAGAGATAACAAATTATCTCTCCTGGTCTCAACATACCTCCTCCCCAATCAAGAGAGGACAGAAGTGACTGCACCCCTCGCTCACCCTCATATCTTTTCACAGAGGCAGCATAGACCGTGTATTGACCACCTGCATCTCTGTCTGGTGAGGGGAATGTACTACCTCAGACCTGAGTTTCGTGCACAGACCGGTGAGAATCACTGGGACCATTAGACTCTTAAATGACGATCAATGTGATGATACAGTGTAATATATAACTCATCTGTGTAATATATTGGAAATTCTCTGTTCTTTAATCTTGTTATTCTACTTGTTATTCTTGTTAATTTTTGTTGACTGTTCTTGCACATAATCAGACCAGGAGATGCAATTTTGTTCTCTTGTGCACTGCACTGTGTGGCTTTGAATCACAAATAAAGTTAGCCTTGAAGTTTGATTACCCTAATCAGCTCTTTTTCAGAAACATTAAATGAAAACCACAGTACAGTATCTGGAGGAAAAGCCATACAAAAACACAGAGAACATGCAAATCACACATAGACAACTATCACCTGCAGGATTCAAGTCCTAAAACACTTAGATCCATGAGGTGACAGTGCTACCCACCTCACCTCCAATGATATAATAAGGGTATGTTTCTTATATGTAAACGTCTACACGTGGATGTGTGTGTGTCTGTCTGTCATGCCTGGAAGTGAGAGGTGGAGTCGGGGTAAGGGCTCTGCCTCAGAGGAAACAGAAAACTCACTTAGCCGCTAATAACACAAGTGGGGCCAACACCTCAGCAAAACGAAACCTCTGAAGAAAGACAAAGTCGCTTAACCGCTAACATCGGCAAAATGGTATCCCTTTTACTTTTCCTCCCACCGCTAATACACAAGCAAGGCAAGCACATCTGCAAAACAAAACCTCCTAGGAGAGAGATGCACAGAGTACTTCCTTTCAATTACCTGACAACTCTACATTTCAATATTTTTTGACAATTTCAGTAGTAAAAAGCACTGGCTTACACAGCTAGTATTAAATAAAGGGAAATACACCCTTTAAGAAAAAACAAACATATATTTACTTAAACTTCCTTTTTGTTACTCACTTGTCTACTTCTGAGGGCCATGGACAGGTACATAATAATACTAACTACTACAACAATAATAATAATAACAATAGGCAGTATGTTGGTGCAGTGATTAGTGTTGAATGCATCATGATATTGACCATCTGCACCTTCTCCCCATGTCTGCATGCTTTTCCTTTTGTGTTACTCCTACATCCTCAAACATGTGCTGATTAAGTTAACTGATGTGTGTGTGTGTGGGCCTAATTTGGCTCTGTGGGCGCCTGTATCTTGAGACTGTTTGATACCCTATCCAAACTTGGCTCCCACCTTGCCCCTGACATTGCCAAGGTACATTCATGCTACCCATGACCCTGAATTGAATAAAGTGGGTTTGATAATGTTATATACAGTAATAATAATAAAGAATGATAAGAATATGAATATCTACTGCTCCATGAAAGGCAGAGTCCCTCATAAATGACTAAAAAGTAAACACAGAGGTAATTCAGAAAATGGCAAGCAAATCAACCCCAAGCACAGGCTACTCAGTAAAGATTTGTCACTTTGAGACTCTGTTGTCTGCTCCCTACAATATAACACTGTATAAGAGCATAATAGTTTTAGTTTTTGTAACACTGTTCCTAGAAAAGATTATGCATTTTAATGATATGCTGGGAGTTTATTAATAGAAAACAGCAATTATAATAAAATTTTGATTAACAAGACTTCTACTGGAATGGGAACTTGCAGTCCATTCCTGATTGTCTTCTGACACATTTTCAATCCTACTTCCTACTACATCAGCTTACATTTAATATTTTGTGTCTAATGACTTAAGAGTTGTGTGTTCTCATGAAAGAAGCTGCATTTATGTCTAAAATTTTTCCAAACACCCTCATTTTCTGATACACACACTCAGGTGGGTAGGACACAAGTCTCACTGCACTGTAACACACATGCATCTGCTCTCCAGAGAGTCCGCTGCCTTAATAGTGAACTGATGACACTACATATGGTCCAGAAAACAATTTAAATTGGTATTAATATTTTGCAGGAAAAAAAATAACTGTAAAAAATGTGGCAATCAGTTGCAGTCTGTGAAGGCAGTCTGACACGACTACACATAAATCTACGGACAGAGATAAATGATACAAATTGAGACAATGCAACTTTCATACATCAGATTGCCACATTTTTTTTAACCATTACTGTGTTAAGTAATTTGCACATAAATATTTCATGATTGCTGGGAGAAGAAAAACAAAATAGGGATGTTTTATCTTAATGACAGTTGTCACACACGTGCGAGCAGGAGACAGCTAAAGGGCCTAAGTAAATGTTATTACACCAGACCAGGAGGTGGCAAAGTGTGCTGACTGTCTCTCTCAGTTTCTTGCAGACCATTCCCGGGAAATCTCGCCAGGTCCCGGCACCTCTGATGATGTTGCTTCCGGTTCCCACATAGATGACATCATTTCCTTCCTTGGCTCTTAAAACCACCATCAGTTCTATTTTGGACTCAGTCTTGTGAAAATCTCTGTTCAATAATTTCAAACTTTTGCAGCCGGGATATAATATATGGGTGACTGCCCCAAACCTTTATAATGTCTGAAGATTCATTCTTCTCACACAGTATGAATGTTTCTGGTTCTGAACTGAAATTTAATAACCACAAGACTGCATGTGAGGAACAGCAAAAACTCTAGACATAGCCGAGTTAGATGATGACAACTGGCCCAGTGACAGTGACTATGCCCTGTGATGTGCTATGTGGTATGTTCCAGCTAAGGTGTGTTCCCTAGCTTATACTTTTTTCTGTTTTATTGTTTTTTTTATTATTAAATACATTTTGTTTTTGTATAACTTTTGTTTCAATTTCTTTCTTTGCACATTATTTATTATTTATGCATTGTGTATTTAAGTTTGAATCGATTCCTTGTGTTTTGTGGGTGGAACTCCAAGGGGCAGGACTACCATGATATTGCAACTTTAGGACCACCCACGGCCTTTATATTGAGGTCCCATTAGTGTCTCATTACAGTTCATGCAGTACAAATTTTGATGGTTTTTACCATTTGGCTTTTGTGATTTTCTTGCTTCTGTCTTCAGATTTAGTCTCTGGGCTGAACTTGCTTGCTTTTGATTGGCTTCTTGGGCAAATCCTTTTTGCCCTTATTTTCCCTTTTTTCAATTGTTGTTCTCTTTTCAGATTTTTGTGAATATATTCTTTATTTATAAAGGTGCTTCATTGGCCTTGTGTTTTAAGCCTAGAGGTTGTATGATTTCCCATCTCTTGAGTTTAGGGTCAGACTGCCTGGGGTAAGGCCTGTCTCTAGGTGACGTGGTGAAGGTCCTGGTCTGGGTTTGCTCCTTTCTGGGTTTTACACCCTTTTTGCCATTTTGTGATACTGTTTTACAACATCTTGCTTTTATCACATTTAGCATTGATTTTTCTTAATGCTGTATTATTTTTTTCTATTATTTTGACATCATTAGCGTTATTGTTAGCCTAATGACATTAGTTTGGCACCATTTTTTTAAATTATTGACATGGCCATATTGTTAATCATTGTTGCATTCATTGCTAGTCATGCATCTCTGTGTCATGATATGTGATATAATTATGTACACCTATAAAAGAAGGTCATCCAAGTTTATGGATCAAAATTTACAAAAAAAAATGTTGTAAGAGCATAAGAAATGGGACAAATGAGAGGAGTCCAGAACTGCACACAATACTCCAGATACAATATCTCTAATGCATTATTTAATCTGAGCATAACATCCCTCAGTTTATAGTCAACAGTTATAAGAATATAACCAAACATTATGTTTGCCTTTTTAATTACTTCTGTGCATTCTTTAGATGTTGAGAATGTGTCAACATAAACCCCATACGTTTTTTCTGAGGTCCTTTAGGACAATGTCTCCCATTTTGTATTTATAATTGATGTTACTTTTGCCCACGTGTAGCAGTTTTCTGCATTAAACTGCATTTTCCAAGTGACCACCCTGTTCTGAATCTCATCTACTGTAAGTCTTTCTGTATGTGTCCTTGGCATATAATGAGAGAACCGACTGGCGATTTTGTCTTCACACCTCATGTCTCACTTTCTGGTTTTGATCTTTAGTCTACCCCTCAACTATTCTTTGGATCCTCTTCAAAAATAAATGCTGCAACTACCTTGTTTACCGCTTAATTATTTCATTTAAGTTTCTAACCTGCTCATAATACAATGTACTTGCACCCAATCTACGTCTGGTCCCCTCCTTGTGCCAAATGTCTCAGGGCAAACTGAATTGGAAAAAGCTTATTTAGAAAATGGATAAAAAGAGAAGTGAAAAGCTAAACCACTGCAAATCTAAGACCCTTCTATCATGTTGGATGCAAGCACTGATTGTGCTGTGAAACATGTTGGAATCCATTAAAATATTAAAGGTGTCTCTGTGGTAAACATTATATAATAATAGTCAAGTAATACATTCGACATCCATAAAAGTAAAGGTGTTGCATGAAATGCTTCTATCTCACTGCAAAGAAAACTCCAACTCACACTATAACACTATTATATGGACTCGGGTGGCACAAAAGAAAACAAAACTTCAAATTTCAAGAAACACCATCACATGTGACAAAACTTTCACCATTTGTTATAGCAATATGGAGCTAAAGATACAGGTAGTCGTCAATTTATGACCTATGCATCTTATGACCATTCAACTAAGGATCGCTACCGCGTCTCATGGGCCACACCAGCTCTATATGCCGTGACTCATTCATCTCAATCACAGTTTATTACCTGCGGTGGTTTTAGTTACATTTGCCTTACAATAAGTGTTGTGACTCACAATATGCTGCTTTGTGCAAACAGCCATGAAGGGGTAATGAAACCACACTAAAAAAAATTATATAAAATCTACACAATGTGCTAAGAATAATGATAAAAAAGGATATAAAACAAACTTGTAACAGCCGACCCCTTACCCAGAGTGGCCACTACACTACCAAGACTATTACTTGGAATTCCTGAGGTTTCTTGCTCTTATAACAAACTGTACTCCTTCTAAGTTGTCTTATTTTTCCCAACACGACAAAATAACCAGAAGCAGTAAACAGATATGTAAAATTTAGGGATGCACCGATACCGAAACGGGTATCTGGTATCGGCCTCGATACCACATTTTCTAAAGTACTTGAACTCGTTAAAAGTCCCCCAATACCGGGGACCGATACCACGGTCTGAGAAATGTCTATATTTGAGCGGCGTGTAAGGGGTTAATCACAGGCGCTGAGTGCCCGCCCCCAAGCCCCGGCTGCAGCTCAGAGCGGGGAGAAGGCGAGGTGAGACATGTCAGCCGTGTGGAACTATTTCAAAGTGAATGAAGACGACAAAACAAAGGCGGACTGCAAATTGTGCTCAGCGAAATTGTCCAGAGGAGGCTCAAAAGGTAGCGCATTTAACACAAGTAATTTAATCAAGCACCTAAAATCCCAACACGACAACGAGTACAAAGAGTTACCCATGCTTCTAAACCAACACAACCCACGCTGCAGCAAACTCTTGCAAGACGAGAGAAAATGTCCAGAGACAATCCACGTGCTGTGAAAATAACACAGGCAATTATCGAGTACATTGCATTGAGTGACCAGCCACTCTCGGAGGTAGAAAATGTGGGATTCCTGCGTCTCCTCCATGTTCTGGAGCCCAGATATGATGTCCCAAGCCGCCGCTACATGACTGACATGGAGCTGCCTAAACTACACGACTCCGTGAAAAAACATATCCACAGCCTACGGCAAGCCTCCTCTGCGTTTAGTTTCACCACGGATATTTGGACAAGCAGTGTTAGCCCCGTGTCGCTAATTAGCCTAACCTCCCAGTGGATAGATGAGAGTTTCTTGTTTTTTTTTGTTAAATTATATGACTAAAGCTGTTACCTGTAAATTTAAATCATGTTTTTATTAAGTACTCGGTATCGGCGAGTACTGAAATGCAAGTACTCGTACTCGTACTCGTTTTCCAAAAAAGTGATATCGGTGCATCCCTAGTAAAATTAAACACTGATATATTGGAAAATAAAAGACAGACAAACATTCAATAATAAATATATATGTATATGTGTGTGCAAATCACCACTTATCCTAAAAACACCAGTGACCAATTACTATATATAATAATAGAAGTATTTACATTAAACCCTCCCTTGCCCCTAAACAATAAACAAAAGCACACAACACAATTACAAACAAGGATCGGGTAAACAGAGCAGTTGAAAATGTGTCCCAAAATAAATTCCGGCAGTATTGAAACTGGCTGTGGTGATATTGTGCTTCCTTCCGACAACAAAACGACCTCACCGTAAAAGTCCTGGCAATGGTTGGAATGGCTTCGAACCCCAGGTTTTCTCAGCTCTGGCGGTCGTGATGAAGGATCAGTAGCTGAAAAAGCAGGCATTGGAATAAAGCAATAAATAGCAGTGATGAGTTTGTAGATGGATGAGTAAATTGTCTTCCTCTCTCTCTCTCTCCTCGCCTCTCGCCTGTCACCTCCTCCTTTCGCCTTTGCTCCTCTTTTTTCAATGTAAAATGTCTCGGGTGTTTTCTGGTGTGTAAATAGGTGACTTCTGTCTTAGGGCTGTGGTCTCTCGCCGTCATCCTTCCCCTCTGCACTTACGGGGACAACATTCACTGACGCACACATAACGGACAGTAAATGGGACGATGAAAACAAAACGCACTCAGCACAAACATAGAATAGACTATTATGTAGCCCCGCTACAAACTATATGACTTAAGGTACTTATTATACAGTACTACACATACAGTCAGGTTCGAATACATATATTGGTCCGTCTTACATCCAGCTTGACTTACAACCAGTCCTTCGGAACCAAACGTGGTTGTAAGTCCACAACTACCTGTATAAAACAACATAAAATGACACTCTGGCCAGTGCTTTAATTAAACTGAAAGAAAAAAATTACACAAAGTCTTCATTGCAGAGTCTGCAAGGGCTTTGCTATGCCCACCTAACCTTATGAGGGCCATGTGAGTGCCTGCATTACAGAGGTAGCCCCTATGAGCATAAACAAGACAACAGAATGCTAATAAATACAGGAACAAAAAACAAATGATACACAAAGCAATTGAAAAACAAAGCATAAAATCATCTAAAACACACCAAGGAGAAGCATCTCAAAAATGAACTATGTTACAAGAGCTGACAGCACTCCAATGCTCCTCTTCCATTTCTGTGTGATGAAAGGCAGCTGTGGTGATGTCATAACCGTGCAACTATTTTTTAAACACAGAGCGTGTCAGAATATTTCTAGCTGGCAAAAAAATAAAAAATAAGAAAAAGAAAAAAATAATTTCCACAAAAGTAAATGTTAAAGCAAAGGCCTGTTTGCAGTACATGTATAACAGAAGTGTCAGTTTTTTAACCTGTTTTATTTATGGCACATTTATACCAGCAGTCAGGGTCCCTCAGAAATCTGCTGGACCACCTAAAACTTGTCAATGAGCCGACCACATGTGTGGGTGCAAAGCAGAGTACTGTATATTGATGAACATCTGCCCCTTCACAGTGCATGGAATTGAACTTTAGTCTTTGGAACAGAGAGGCCACAGCATTGACCACTGTGCCACCATGCACTGCTAAAACAGAATAATTCAGGCCATATTTCTCTTTTTTCTATGCTTCATTCAATCAACAAAAAAGTCTCCGCATCACTGCTCAATTTTTCTTTTTGCATTGACATATGTGATGAATGGGAGGCCTAAACAATTATATTTGTTTTCCATATGGGTTGATGTAAATTCTGATGAAGGGTTTTAAAAGATTAAATCTTGCAAGCACAATTCATTGCCTACAGGAGAAATTAAATTGACACAGCAATGGTTAAACCAAGGACGATATTGAGTTGCCCATACACGATACCGCATTTTGATAGCTTATGCAAATGTGTTAGCTAAAAAAGCATAATTCTGCTTCTGATGAACTTGAACTTTAACATGTACTGCATGAATAATTCAGCTATGAAACAAAAAGAGTAGTGTTAAAAAACATACTGTGCAAGAGAAAAAAAAAATTCATTATTTAGGCTAAAAATGAAACTAATTATTGTTAATTTAATGGTAGCTGCAATCTGGATGGTGGCTGCGTCCCGACGGTGATGTGCTTCAGACACCTGCTCTTAGCATCTCCTCGCTAGGCTTGCTTTCAGTCCGCCTTGGGGTTTGGGTTGTTTTTTTGACATATCTTCAAATTAGTCATGTCATTCCATCCTTGCTATTAATTCTCCACTTTGGCTCTCATTTTATTAACACTACAGCCCAGCCAAACCCCACATTCATACTGTATATATAACACTTATTTTGTAAAATATTCTATAGAAAATAAATTGCTTCCATTAGTCATCTGCAGCTTGGCATTGACTCCTGTAGAGCTGAAAACCCTAACTACAGTTGCATTTTTCAATAAAAGGTGGCTTCTAAAAATGGAGCACAGCAATGCCTCCGCCACCCCCAGCAGGCCTGTCTTGTCTTTTCTAGTAAAACAGTTTATCACTTCACACAGCTTGTGTCAAATGTAACCCACATTTACTATTACTGTTACGCTCAATTTACTTGAGTGATAAGCGAAGGAGTTGTCCAGAAATTTTACAGATAATAATTCTGTATCCCATTCCACTTGAACAGCGAGAACACAGTAGAAAGTGCAGGGTAGTTGAGGAGAGCCTGAGAACGGTGAAGGAGCTGAATACAGAGGGGCTCGTAAGGCTATGTATTAGTGAAAGCTGATAGAAAACATGTAAAGATCTAGAAACATCTAGAAACATAAAATAGATGATTTCAGACAGGATTTCTTAATCTATGGGTCTCGGGTTACCACCATTGAGTCGTAAGTCATTATTGTATTTAATGTTAATGGGTCACAGAAGCTTTGTGAAGTGGATTGCGGTGGGTTGCTGTGAGTTGATTAAGTAAGCAGCATTGTTTTAACAATCATTGTCAAATTCAACGATAAAAAGCCTCAGACGAAAAGCCACGGTTCTCCAAAGAGGACTCCCCAGTGCATTGATGATCATCCGGGCACAAGGAATGGGTCTTGAAGACAGTAAAAAGGGCAAGATTGGGTCATGACAAAAATTAGTTTAAGAAACCCTGATTGAGAAGATAAAAGCAGATTTTTACTGGGTCTCTGCTGCTAGACACTCGCCTTACCTACAGCTTGCCTTTGGCCACTCATATCAGGCTCTTTTGACTTCCTTTTTTTTTAGATCAAACTTTTATTGAGAAAATGTAAAAAGAATACAGTGAAAGGAAACCAGCAATAACTGATGTTTTGGGCTATGTAAGAACAAAAACAAAAACACGCTCCCAATGGTGACCATCCCACCTGGGACAGCCAACTAAACAGAAACACATTAAGAGAAAATAAAAAAAATTAAAAAGGGGTGGGGTCACGTGTCAATCACTATTGAGGAACTGCCCCCAGTCCTATAAAGGCTCATGGGAATTGCAGTCCCTCTACGAGACATTGTATGCACTTGGTGGTTGGTGAGGTTGCCTTTTTTTTGCTTGTATTTATAGGCTTTTTGGCTTTCTGATTTCTGGATAGTATTTTGGGATTTGTTTGCTAAGGATTACCTTGGAGGCAGATCCTTTTTGCCTCCTTTTTCGCATTTTAAGCATGTTGGTTATATTTTGCAATTTTTATTATTAATTCTTCAGTTTCATTAAACATTCTTGTGGACTTCTCTCTACTGCTGGCAGGAGTTTTTACGTTTCTCCCTCAGGAGGGACATATTTGAGTTTTTGAGACTGCTTGCTATTCTTTTTTAATTTAAAAGCCTGATCTCCTTTTTGAGGCTTTCCTTAGGGTTGATTTGTGATCTATCTTTACACGCCTGACCCTTTGCTACTGCAGGTCACTTCACCTGCCTGTGATGCAATTGGAAAAAAAAACCAAAAGAAATGTGACCAGTTTTAATTTGAAATGTTGCAAGTCACCTGGGATAAAGGTATCAGCCAAACAAGTAAATGGAAGTTAATACATCTTTCATTGTTTTGCTTCTGATTGCTTGAAGCTTAGGTGGATGCTATCAAAACCAGGGGTTCCCAAACCAGTCCTCAGGAACCACCAAATTTTTCAGGTTTTCACTTGCCACCCTAGCATACCTGTACCAGGCAATCAGTAACTGTGTGCTACCCCATTATGATCCTTGGTTGCACAATTTGATGAGTCCCATATTTTAGTCCATACCAGCTTGCTACTTGGAGAGCAGGGGGTTCAGTACCCTGGAATCCTGAACTGAATTAGGTTTGAGTTGATAGAGCTCCATGGCACATTCTGGAATGATCCCGGCAACATGAAAGTGATCTCATCTTTACACAGTTGAGACAGTGGCCACCACAGTTAACAGATCTCAATCCAAGTTAGTGGGAGTGAAGTATTCAGACTTGAGAGCCGCTATCAGCTAATTTGCAACAACATCAGTCAGACATACTGGAGTTGATGTGGGTCAGAGTTTCTGTGCCTCATTTTTGATATCTTGTTGATTCTGTAACCTGAAGAAAAGAGGCTGTTCCGAATAAAAGTGTGGGACCAACTACTGGCTTGGTAAGTGTAAATAATTTAGTGCCCTTTCAGTGCAGATTTGTTGTTTTCCTGCATTTGGTGTTTCCTAATTTCCTTAAATGAAGCTGAAGCATCTTGTTCCCACTGGGAAGTTAATGCCAGTATCCTTCATCGTAGTGATATACTCACACCATTTCCCAAGAGCCGACTCTTCTTTTGTCTCTAACCACCCACAAAGCCTGAGTTCCAAAAACTGACATGATCATTCAAAAGCAAAATGAGAGCGGCCGGGTGTCATCACCTCATGATTCATCTTTCTGAAATTCCTCAGAGTCTCAGGTAAGTCTCCGAGTAACTGACGCTGCCCCCGCACAAGACTCCAGACTCCTTTCTTTTGATTTAGGAAAGTGCTCCTAATGACACAGTCATAACAGGAGAAATTCCTAGAAAAGATCAGACCATTTTTAAAATATATTTTTAGTTCAGCGCACTTAGTGGTGACACCTGAGAAACAGCCCAATTAAACAGAAAAATGAAGCCGGAAGAAGATTCAGTCACGTATTCCACAGAGAGGAATAATGTTCCACTAGAACTTAGAAGACTTCATTAGGAGCCTCGGTCAATGCTGCTGCTTCTGTGGGCAAAAATCCCAGGAAAAAGAGCAAAAGGCATCTTTCTCATTGTTCTGATTTTTGTTTCAAATATTTCATACTTTTTGTTTCTAGAACATAATTTTGACAAACAGAAGAAGATCATTCAGTCCATCAAGCTCATCTGGTTAACTGATAGTTTTCTTTTTCTAATATCCCATTTAGGTACTTTTTAATAACTTTTTAGAGTTTCTTCTTCCAACTACCCAATCCAATAATTGGCTTCAGATTCTGACAATCATTTGTGTGAAGAAGTATTTCATTCCTTAAGTCGTAACTGCACTTCCCCTTAATTTCCTTTAGGTATACTGTACAAAGTCAAATTCTAATTGTGCTTCTTATGAAAGAATGGCCTCTTTTACCCAGAGTGCAATTGCTCTGCGCTGCAGGTTGCTGTGGTGCTCAAATCAGGAGACTATCAAGGAGTGTAGCCAAAGTCAGGCAGCCTTCTGTACAGTTTAAATTTACCTGTAACTACAACTATAAACTGTAAGTAGTTAGTCTCCACTGTGCCCTGGCCAAGTTGGGGCTTCTCCACACTGGGCAGCTAGCTGTTGTACCAAATGAAAATGATTCAGGGGCCTGGGTAACAGGCCTTACACCAGCAGTATTGGTGTAAAGCAGAAACTAAAGGGGCACCAATCCATCTCAGGGCACCTTTACTCACACCAGGCCATTATAGAATTGCCTGTCATCCTAATTTGTGTGTCTGTGGGATGTGGGATTAAAACTCATAGAGACTGAAGGAAACACAAAGAGAGAGTGAGAAAGTGCAAACCTCAGGCACTGCACCAGACGGAGATTAGAACTCACAAAGCTGGAGTTGTGAGGCAGTTCATTTATAGATATGCAACATAACTGTAATATATTACTGCGTATTACAAATATGATAAGGAGATTTTAAAAAGAAAATCCTGTGTCAGTTACAGAGGTACCAGTATGTGACATTACTTTACTGTTTTTCCTATAAGCTTATTATCTATCTATCTATTATAAAGTGCCTTTGCTATCTATCTGTCTATTATATAGTGCCTTTGCTATCTATCTATCTATCTATCTATCTATCTATCTATCTATCTATCTATCTATCTATCTATCTATCTATCTATCTATCTGTCTATCTATCTATTATATAGTGCCTTTGCTATCTATCTATCTATCTATTATATAGTGCCTTTGCTATCTATCTATCTATCTATCTATTATATAGTGCCTTTGCTATCTATCTATCTATCTATCTATCTATTGTGATGGACGGCCGGCTACAGACTCCGGTCGCCACCCCCAGGCCGCCAGGAGGAGCCCTCCAGACAGCATGATCGTGCCCCGAGTTCCAGCAGAGCCTCATGGACTTTGTAGTTCGTATACACAGCCCTGCTGGATACCTTGGGGACCACCGGGAGTCGCTGTAAGGGGGCTAGTGGGCTCTTATGTGCCCTATAACCCGGGAGTGCATCATCATCACGTGACAGGAAGGAACGACGTGCTCCTGGGCTGAAGAAAAGGACTGTTTACCCTGACCCGGAAGAAATAAGGACTTGTGGGTTTGGACAGGAACCACTTCCGGGTCAGGGGATATAAAAGGACTCTGGGAAGCCCAGTACACTGAGCTGAGCTGGGAGGTAGGGTGGCGAAGTGTCTGGGCGATGAGGATTTGTGATTATTGAGAGTTTATTTGTAGTTATTGTGATTTATATGAGTGTGGAGTGGAGGGTGCTTTGTGCACGTCAAGAAAATAAAGAAGTCTTGGACTTTTATCCAGTGTCTGGAGTGGTACCTGAGGGTGTTAGAGGTGGCTCCACGCCTCTACTGCTACATTATCTATCTATCTATCTGTTATATAGTGCCTTTCTCCTTATCTATCTATCTATCTATCTATCTATCTATCTATCTATCTATCTATCTATCTATCTATCTGTACCATTTTTTAATGGGAATGTCAATACACATTCACTAGCTTAGCCATAAAATAATATGCATGTCACCTAGTAACCAAATTGTGTTTTCTGAACTTTACATTCATCAACATGCATTAATATACAAGGTTACGGGGGATTCCGGCCACTTGAGTATAAGGCAGTAAATAATCCTATTTCAGGGCTCACTCTCACATCTCAGGTCACTCACATTGGTGCAATTTAGTATCACTGAAGTATCTAAAGTAAACCCATGTGGAGACAAAGTGGTACATGTAGACCCCACACAAACATTGATGCTTGCCCATAATTAGACATCTATGTAAGCAGAAATAGTTAGATCAGTATGACAGTTTACTCACAAGTTTTCATCTGACTAGCTTTGGGCATCTTGGGAAAAAATACAAAGAGCTGAACGCTCATGGTGCAGTTTTAGATCTGTTTACTCAGCTGGCACTTTATTCCCAAGCAGTTTTTAAATCAGAGATTTCCATGTTTATACAGTACAATGAATTTCTTTCCACATCAGTAAGAACTTTCAGGACCTCCTGTCATGTATCCTCTTCCAACAGAAAATTCCATGACTAAACCATTGGAGTAATTTTTTTCAGAATCCTTCCATGACTGGAGGCGTCCCCCTTCTATATGTTTGGTACTTGTATAGCCAGGTTGGTGTGAGTCACACAATAAACATGTGGTCAACCATTTTAACTAAAGAACAAGTCTTGATCTCCTTGTGGCTTTGATTAACATAGCTGACCAAAACACATAATGTCTATACCAAAAACACAACAAACCTTAATATCAATGTCCTCATCACAGTAAATGGTCTGATGGCAAGCTGAATCTGGCAAACCTCTCTGTTTCTTGTACCTGTGCCACTCCAAGGGTCTTCATCAGCCAACACTAGATTTGGCAATGTGCAAAGTCCACTTTTATCAACAAGTTTAATTCACTTCAGCAAGGACGTTGTAAAGTACACAATAATCCACCCTGCCAGATATCAGGCATAGGTTTTGTCAAGAATACTCTAGAAGGTGTTTCCTCCAAAATTTCAAAGTTGCAGGTTTGGCTGACTAGAATCCAAATTGGGTCAGTGGGTGTTTATATGTAATGGAACTCTCTTTTAGCCCAGGTTTAGTTATTACCTTATTCCTAATGCTACCCAAATAGAACGGACATCCAAGCATGCATACATACAGGCATACAGTACATTCTCAAATCCAATTATTCAAATTCATTATCATGGGAGCCTGAAGGGCACACTTGCCCTGCCAGATTGTTAGTTCATCACTAGGCATGCAGCCACAGTCACACTGGGGTCAGTTTACAGCCACCAGCTAGTATTAGCATAACCTGTACATCTGTGGGGATGTGGGAGGACAACTATGAAGACCACACAAACTGCACACCTTGGACATCTAATATAGGATTTCAACCCAAGAGACTTGATATGGGAGGCAGTAGCACTAACCTCTGCACCAACCGTACCTCCCTGGCTTCTAATGCTAAATAAATGGAATTACATGAGAATCATGAAATATATGGTGAGAAAGAATACATTTAGCCAGCTTGGTCTGTTCATTAATTGTCCAGAGAAAAGGAATCCACACAAGGATGTCACTTTTTTTTGTTATCATCAGTGTATTATATATTACACCAGTAACAGCGCACTGCATGATAAATTTGAACAGAGGACAAGTCAAAAAACAAAATACAAATACAAAACACAGCAACAATGGCAAAGACATATTGGAGCAAGAGGCAGAAGACAGATGAAATTATGGGTGACAAAGAAGCTGAAGGAAAGAAAACTGACAGATAAAAGAAGCAGACATGCTACTGGCATTACCAATGAAACCGCACAGATTTGCCAAAGGGTAAATGTTAACAAACGCAATATACTGTATGTTCAACCAGTAATGGCGCACTGCACGATAACATGCAGTGACTACACTTGACTTGAGCATTCCTAGTTTTCATCCTCTTTCTCTGTACTTTTAGCATTTGTTTGCTCAGAGGTTGATGCGCTTGCTGCTTCCTGAGCAGGTCTTCTTCTCTCCACCCTAGCGGCCCACTTCTTCTCTTCTTTCATCGCATCTTTTCGTGTTAAAACTGATTAAGTCAGTGTCCATCCATCCATCCATCCATTTTCCAACCCGCTGAATCCGAACACAGGGTCACGGGGGTCTGCTGGAGCCAATCCCAGCCAACACAGGGCACAAGGCAGGGAACCAATCCTGGGCAGGGTGCCAACCCACCGCAGGACACACACAAACACACCCACACACCAAGCACACATTAGGGCCAATTTAGAATCGCCAATCCACCTAACCAGCATGTCTTTGGACTGTGGGAGTAAACCGGAGCGCCCGGAGGAAACCCACGCAGACACGGGGAGAACATGCAAACTCCACGCAGGGTGGACCCGGGAAGTGAACCCGGGTCTCCTAACTGCGAGGCAGCAGCGCTACCACTGCGCCACCGTGCCGCCCATTAAGTCAGTGTTTGTGTTGCAATTATATGTTTTGTTTAATTTTTCACTTAAGCTGGCACCTAAGTCTT
Source organism: Erpetoichthys calabaricus (assembly GCF_900747795.2). Taxonomy (NCBI): domain Eukaryota; kingdom Metazoa; phylum Chordata; class Cladistia; order Polypteriformes; family Polypteridae; genus Erpetoichthys; species Erpetoichthys calabaricus. The sequence goes on along the minus strand of NC_041400.2, from coordinate 28,996,643 downwards.
CAATGTGGCTCAAGAATGATTTAAGATATGAAGAGGTAGGGGAAGTGACAGCGAAGGTGGTAGGGATGAGAACGGCGCCTGTATGCATGCGCTGCATGGCCACTGCTGAGAGTTGATTCTACAATAAAATAAAATAAAAATAAAAAGAGGAATAACCTTGGAGGTCAATCATCACCCTGAATGCAGATAGTAGAGGTCACATAGTATATGTATACCAACTTTCAGGTCAATAGTTCAAATGGTTTGCGAGCTACAGGTGATTTAAAATCCTGGACAGACAAATGGACAGCCACGGTAGCGTATTATATAAGAAGATGCATTGCTTCAATTCATCAGAATTTAATATAAATACTGACTTTCACGGCAAGCATCATCACAGGTCATTTTTCACAACAATGAAATGCAAATGTAATGTAAAGCACATTTAGATAACAAAAACACAAAACAATTCAAATGCAAAATAATTTGGAGATGGCCCCCCTTTTCTTCAGTTGCTGTGCTGGATTAATGACAGGGAGACCCTGGATTAAGTGTGCACAATTCAGGGGTCAAATCGCCATGCAACACAGACATGCACAAGCTTGCACTTGTAAAAGCTGATAGACCCTCGGGGACACTCTCCTAAAAACACTTCAATTGAAATTTGTAATGTTCCTGCTCGTCTTGTGCACAACGTATTCTCTTTTGGCAATAGATTAAAAACAAAATAACACAAGAAATGAAGTGAACCTTCACCAGGGACAGCAGTTTAATGGCAAAGAGTTGCTCAACACAACAGTAAAGCTGTTTTTGTTTAAGTGGGCATTGTCCTTTTTATTCTGTTATTCGTCTTCTCTATTGTTTTGTTATATTTCAATCGTAACGGACATGACTGAGTATCTAAATTCAGTAATAAAGCACATCTTGACCAATTATAATGTATGTTTGTTTCTTCATCCACTGCTTTGTTTCTGTGTCCATGGTGTCATTTATTATGTAAGCACAGAGAAAGATCCGTCTTCCCCAGTATCCATCTTTAATTCGGACTGAACCTGCTGTAGCTGACTTGGACTAAAATAGCACAGATGACTTCTCCCTTCCTGTCCGATCTCACCTCTGAAACATCTCCAACAAACAACAGAGCCTAACTGAGAAAACAGCAAAGGACGACCGTGCTTGACTTACACATTCTCTTACTGGCTTCTTATGAATACTGTGCTTTGTAACAAAAAAAAAGAAAACCACAGAGTGTGAAGAAGACAAAACTCCCTGCGGGTCTGTACTCCTTTGTCTGTTTATCTGTTTGTTTTGTCATAACAGCTGCTGGCATATCAGCTGTTTCACTCACAGCACTCATCTTTACTCGGCTTGTAAGGTTAGTCGGCAGCCACTCATACTGACAACCTCATAAAGTACATACTGTAAATATATATGGAGGAGTGTTTCAGACCAAATAAAATCAATACACAAATAAATGAACGCAAATGTGGCAATAAATAAAGTAGAACAAAATGATATATGAGCATAAATATTGTCATGAAATATTGTCATGAAAAAACATGTTTCCTGTTGCTTAAATTATTGTTATATTTAAGCCTTAGGTTTTAATTCCTTTTTTTATCTTTTTTGTTCATGTTTTACCCTTTTAATATTATCATTTATGTTTGTACTAGCTGTGTGTGGTTTTCAGGACTCCCTAGCACTTTTACTATATTAGTGAACTTGCAGAGGTGTCAGCTAAGTGGGTCAGGACAAGTCGTATCTCCTCCAAGACGGACATGTTGTCAAGTGCAGCTGTGGCACAAATTGAGCAGGACAGGCTGGAGCCTCTCTCAGGCAAACGTTATAGTAGCTCGTTATGTGAATGTGCAACGCACTTTTACCGCAAAGCTGAGTTTGTCTGCTTGGTTTGAATGAGAAGAAGTGAGGTGCTTGCAAGCACTGAAAAAATGTAAAAGTGCATACATCCTCCATCTCACCAAGTGCAAGTCACACTTTTATAAGCATCTGCATCTTCTGTAGATTTCACATCAACTCCTGTGGCTGTGGGTGAGCAGGAGCAGAGCGGACTGCTCCACACACACACACACAGATCTTTCGTTTATATACTATATGTCTAATTGTCATTTATGTGTATTATTTGTATAATTATCTACAGTATTTTATATCAATTTTGATTACTATTGCGTTTATCTATCTATCTATCTATCTATCTATCTATCTTATATATTTGTGACTGTGTTCTGCCTGGTTTCTTGTGTTTTGTGGGTGGTTCCCCAAGAGGCGGGCCCTCCTGTCAATCGTCATTGAGCGAATGCTCCCAGCCTTATAAAGATTGAGGAGAACTGCAGTGCTTTGTGTTGACGAGTTTTCCTATTTGTATTCACAGGCTTTTTGACTCTTTTGTTCTGTTTTTGGAATTCTGCTTTCTGGATTTTACCCTTTTAATATTATCATTTGTAATGTTATTTATGTTTATTGTATGTATAATTATGTTGCATCAATTTTAAATTACTATTTAGTTTATATATTTGAGAGTATTGTGGGTGCTTCTCCAAGAGGCAGGGCCATCTACAATCACCATTGAGGGACTCCTCCCAGTCCTGTAAAGGTTAATGGGGATTGCAGGCTTTTGTGGATCATTGTATGTGCTTGGTGTTAGCTAGTTTTCTCATTTGCATTTACAGGTATTTGGAATTCTACTTTCTGGATAGTGTTTTTGGGACTTGCTTGCTTAGGATTGCCTTGTTGTCAGCTCCTTAATCCTCTTTTTTGATCTTTGGGCATTTGTTATATTTTCAGATTTATAGGGGGGAAGGAAGTTCTTGTCAATAATTGGCAGGTAGACCACTCACAAAATACATGGAACATAATACAGGCTTAGATACAGATACAAAAAAACATAAAGAATACTGTAAATCATAGCAAAAGAAATAGTAACACATAAAAATACATCATAAATGTACAAAGACACAATGCAAGAACTTTTGAAGCTAAGTGTATTTTGGCATGGTGTAGGCCAAAGCCTGCCACTCGTGTGTGAGCTCAGGCTGCCTTCAGGTACATACTTTCTGGGCAGGCATGTGGGAATTCTGGTTAGCTTCTCTGAGTATTCCTAGAAGCCTCACATCATTTTGGGTGAGTGGATCAATGCACTTATTTATTTTGGGTGAGTGGATCAATGCACTTATTTATCCATCCATCATCCAACCCGTTATATCCTAGCTACAGTGTCACGGGGAGCCAATCCCAGCCAACACAGGGCGCAAGGCAGGAAACAAACCCTGGGCAGGGCGCCAGCCCACTGCAGGGTGCGCACACACACACACCCACACACCAAGCACACACTCGGGACAATTTAGAATCGCCAGTGCACTTAACCTGCATGTCTTTGAACTGTGGGAGGAAACCGGAACACCCGGAGGAAACCCACGCAGAGAACAAGCAGACTCCATGCAGGGAGGACCTGGGAAGCGAACCCGGGTCTTCTAATTGCGAGGCAGCAGTGCTACCCACTACACCACCATGCCACCTGGACTTTTTTATGTACATTTTTAATTATTTCTTAATGTAATGTATTTATTTCAATCTAATTTATTTAATTTAGTGACATCACACAGAATGAAACACACCTTGAAATGAAAACAGTCCTTTTCACCCAACAAGCTTAAGAGGATGGGCTGTAGTGAGTCCTGTTTTTAGACTGGTGAATTGTCAGTGAAGTGCCTGCTGTAAGTTGTGACTGAAATGACTGCAAGAAAAAGTTGCTCTGAATTGCTGTTAGAAGAGGCCAGTTCAAAACGCTGTGAATTCATCAGTGTGCATTTCAGGAGTCTTTGGCTTCTGATGGCCAAAACTTGACATGCAGGTATTGGGAATTGGATTAATGTTGTGGAGAGTTTTAAATCTTGGATCAGTCATTCATGCAAGATATACAACTGACATATTAGTGGGCATCAGACAGCATTTTGACCAGGTGATATTAAGAATTTATAGGGCCACTGTTAACCTTAGAAATGACACCAGGATGGAAATATAAGTGAACTCTACTAAGAATTTCAATCATCGGACTGTGCCAAAGCCTACTGAGTCTACAATTGAAGGATAAGTTGGGTATAAGACTTGGTGGGAGGGAGGAAGTGTGGGTAGAAGTGTCTGAGAAAGAAGAGGGAGAGGAAATCTATTGTCTCTTTAGTGCACTGACATTAAAAATGCATCTGTGTGACCACTGTGCATGTGACATTTGGGCTCACATTCTTTATTTATCCCATCCTCATGTTATTTTTTTTGGGTTTAATTGTATTAATATTACTTTGGATTTTGGAAGCATATTTGTGGTTGCTTTCTATTATAATTAGAATATCTGTAGGAGACAGTCTTCTATGTGACTCCTACTGTCACTGACTTACTGACTAGGCAGGACTGTTGGAAATCAAGTGTGAAAAGTGTCAGAAACTTTTCATATGAAGAAAAATAAGGTGTCTGCACGTCAGAGATGAACAAATTGGCAGGCCACAATGTCAAGGTGGATAAATGGGCCAGGAGATGACAAAGCAACCAAGAACAATAGCAGGATCAAAACCGGGAAGACAAATGATCATGAGCTAAATTCAAAGTCTTTTGAAGAACCCAGCCAATAAAAGTCAGTAACTAAAATATCATTCAGAGAAACACTCATCAAATTTTTTACATTTGTGTCATGATCTTGCTTTTGGTTTTATTTTTCTCCAACTGTTCCTTAGCCTTTAAAAATTATTTGATTGTGGTTTTCTGAGGCCAGAGTATCTACTGCTTAAATTCACTTTTGTTTCATTTCCTTGTGTTTTTAACATTGCTAAATATGATTTAAGTTCTCACACAGCATGGTATTGTTTTCCTAATGGATTCTGCCATGTTGGAGGCGTGATGCCCCATTGCTGAAAAGTAGTTACCAGAGTTCGGGCATCATGATGTCATTAATATAATGTTTCAAAAGCTGGCACCACATGTTCCTGGTATAATAAACAAAAAGAATTTCCACAACGGAAAAAGAGTTGGGGACTGTCCCCATATAATGTCCACAGGACAAAAGAAAAACAAAAAGTCAAATGAATGATCAAAATACTTTTACAGTAGATGACAATGAATAGTTACAAATGGAGGCTTTTTATATAAGAGCAAAAATGGTATCGCAAATCAACCCTTTGTCTCGCGATATTTCACTCACCTCCAGGCCTGTTGACTGTCTCCTAATCGCACGTGTGTGACACTGGTCATCCAAGACTGAATTCACAGAAGAAAATAAATCCTTTTATTTATAGTCTTCCCCATTACAACCTCTGGGTGAATTCTGACATCTCTGTACCTATTTTCTAATCCCATTCTATGTCACAGTTGCTGCCATCTTGTGTAAGCAGTACAGTTTGTATCCACAAACTTGAAAAATATGTAATCTGTGGTACCACTTTAATAGTGTTGCATTGATGACATCAGGTGATGCCACTTCTGGGAGACTTGGTCATAGCAATGGACAAGCTGCACCTTAGCAACAATGATGCAAAATGGTGCAGCCCATAATATAAACATGATGGCATAGTTTCTCCTTTCCACCTCATAACACATTTGTCACCCCCATAAGTTACCATCTCATCTGATGGACAGCACAGATACCAAACATTGAAGACCTACCTTGTATCCCTTGACCCAGAGGACTACTGAGATGACCATAAACAGAACCTACCTTATTACTGCTTGAGTAATGAAGGATAGAGTTTCTTTGGCAGGTTCAGCTCCCTGGACTTCAACACTATATAGATGGATTCCATTGCTTCACTTGACAATTATTTCTCATTTTTCTTAAATGTCCAAAGGCCAACACTCCAAAATATCCGGTTAGTCCATTTTCTGATGAAGTTTAATAGTTTGGATGAGTCTTAAGGCATCTAGAAGGATTCAAATCTTCAAGGATTTCCTTAAAAGCAAATTGATGAACTACTCTTGGAGTTGGAAAATCATATGTAGAACAAAGTCATGCTTGCCAGGTTGAGGCAGATGCTGATTGAGCTCTGGTGGTTCTTGATAGTCACACATCTTCTTTACAGCCTTATTCTCCAGATGTCAATTTCAGAAACTCAGAAACCCAATAACTGTGGTTAATTCAGTCCAATTAATATAGAGAATCTGATGGAATTTCCTGAGCATTTTTGGGTGACGGGTGATGTAATTAGCCACCACACAGGACAGAAATAACACAAACTGCCTTCCTTGTAGATCCATTAGTTTGATTATATTGAGGAAAGGATTCTCAACAGGGTAAAAATATGGTTTCCTGAAGGAGATGCTGGCACAACTAATCTGGTGCTGAAATTGCTCATCAATGGCTGAATTTGGGACAGTTAGTTTCTATTAAGTGTGGTCAGCAACTTGTAGTGTTTGTCTATAGTTAAAATTATAAGAATAAACTGTTTCTGTCTGTCGTCAAAATTATAAAAAATAAACTGATGAAGTTCACTGCTTCATCATGAGTGAAAATCTGTTTAGGTGCATCCCAAATTTTCACAAACACTGGACCGCAATTTTCCCTCTAAGCAGAGCGCTTGAGTGATCACTCGGATATTTTAGGTGTGTCACTCGCAGATTTGACATGGTGACTCACAAAAAGATCTGACTTTCAAACAAAATGTATCTGTAAAAATTTATTAAACTAAATTTATTACTGACCCAATTTAAATTTAATTGAGTTTAAAAAAAAATTTCACCATATGAAATGGTCTGTGCTGTTGTTTCTTTGACACTTTAACCATGTCTAAACGCAAAGCTGAAGAGAGTTCAAGTAGTACATTGAAGAAGTGCTGTTTGGGCTTTAAGATGGAACAGTCGACTGAATGTTATTTTTATTACCACGCTTATTTTAACTTCATCTGTTTGTTGTCTGGTACAAATCTTATAATCGATATTTAACCCACTTCCTATTGTCCAAATGACTTGAGATTTTGCACACTTACTCACTTCCGATGACAATACATGAATCAATAATCAGTTTTAGTAAATGATCAATTAATCCATGTTAATTAAGAAATGAAATTTTCATATGAAGAATAGTTCAAGATTTCACCAATAGATGGCGTGAGTAATGGATAGAAATATTAAAGGAAGTGTTAAAATATTGATTACAAAATTATACTTAAACAAACCCAAGACTAAAAATTTGAAAATAACATATATATAAAAAATACTTTTTAAAAGCCACGCTTATATTAAGTTAAAACGTGTACTAAAAAGTAAAAAATAAGTCTCATACTTCACTCGTATAATAAAAGCGTGGGCGCTTTTCATCAATCAACATTCAAAAAACACTTCTTAAAATCTTAGCAAAAGTGCCCACCTTTTGTTTTACGAGTGATGTATGAGACTTATTTTTTACTTTTTAGTACACTTTTTAACTTAATATAATAGTTTTTTAAAAGTATGTTTTTATTTTGTTAAATGAACTTACCACATGGTGGAGAAATTTTTAACTAGTGGACCTCAAGGAAAGCATAGAGCAACTGGAAAGTGAACCATCCGAAATGACACTTGAACCAGAAATGTCATATCGATTCAGTGGCAAAACTTAAAACTCAATCAAAAGGTGGGATGAAAAAAAATATTAACGGAATCTAAACAAGAAGATGAAAGCAGAAAAGAACTTACACAGCAAATTAAAAGGTTGGTTTGTCTTTGATAGGGAATGTTTCTCGACATCTGAAAATCTGGAAGGTTTTTCATTTGCATTTGAGCAGATGAATAGGCCTGCCATCAAATACAGTGTCCTGTTAAAGAAAGACAGTAATTCCTTTCAAAGGGCTCTTTGTAACCCGAGTTCAAGAAACTGATTAAGAAAAATCAGAAACTGGACCTGTAGACAATTTCAGATATGGCTACATTCACTAAACAACAGGATCAATTCAAGGAGTTATTTTAGCTTTTGGACATTTGTGGCACATTCTAGACCTTGAATGTTCACTGTGAGAGAGGATTTAGTCTAATGAACAATGTAAAAACAAAATCTAGATATTGTGTGGATGGCGAGCATTAGCAACACCTGATGTCTATTGAACTCTTTAAATTCTGGGCAGACTGTGTGAAACCCCTAGGGCGCATACAGCCGCCCTAACCCGACACAGACAGGCAGACACAACTTTGCCACACAACACGCATTTTATTTGTAACTGGGGAGCGTTTCACCCTGCTCCCCACAGCACAGTACATACTGTAAGCACCAGCACACAATACTCAGTCCCTTCTTCCTCTTTCTTTCTTTCTTTCTTGGCTGCCTCCACTCCTCTCCCAGCAAGCTCAGTCTTCCTTCCTCCCGACTGTGGCAGTCGTCTCCTTTTATAGAGCACCTGGAAGTGCTCCAGCTGTTCCATGATCACCTTCCGGCTACACTTCCGGGTGTGACGGCAGCCCTGCACAGGAGGGCTCAGCCGTTCTCCACACTCCCCCTGGCAGTGGCCATGGGCCACAGCAGGGTTGAGCTTCCCTGCTCTTTAGCACTATAGCAAGCCTGGGGGGCTGCCCTCTGTTATCCCAGGGGATGTATTGCCCCATGCAAGCTCCTTTCCCCGATCTTTCCCTTACGGAGGTGTCCCAGTCAGGTAAGCATCCCGGCAGCCCATTACAACTGTTAATTCTGATAGACTTTATAACTTACGGAAGATAGAAAAGGTCAGAAAAGAAACTACTTGAATATTCAGTGATATTTTGAGTAGAATAAAGTAACATGTTATATTGGTTCAGTTAATTTTCAATACTAAGTATTAAATATACAATTCATTAACTAATCATCGGTTTGATGGTTTTTGTGCTGCATACAGAAATGCATTGCTAATACTGGGGCTCAGAAATTGTTCGTTTTTAGTACTTGTTCCTAACATGAAAAATTACATTTGCTGAACACTCCTTAGAAGGAACGTTGGTTAGAGTTAATATCTTCATGAGGATGGTGCTAATTATCAATGACACACTCAGGACTGCAACTTCTGGTTACATAAGGCAGTCTGACAGCTAGAAGATGTCTGCTAGAACGTTGTCTTGCTCCTTTTGGGTCTTTCTAATAACATTCCAGATTAGAATGGCTGCATGTTTTTCATCACTCTAGTGATATTTCATGCACACCACATGAAATGAGAACTTTCCTATTATGCAAAAGTGAATAAGGAGAAACATTGGGAAGTTCTAGATTGGCTCACTCTTTATATTTTATTTACTTGAACATTGCAGTGGTGACATCTTGTTCTTCTCCCTGCCATTGTTTCATATCACACCCTAATGTCCAAGTACATTCAAAGCAGCAGGCACATGCCATTGTCTTTCCTCCACTGAATAAACATATGAACTCCTGTACCCACAGAATGGCACTAAGGCTGGTCGCAGACCATACCACCATTACAAGTAGCCACAGAAAGACTTCTAAGTGATGGACCTTGATTTCAAACCCAACACTAACGGTACGTAATGAGACTGTTATTTTCTGGTGGCTGTCCAAACTTGCTTTTATGCTTACCAGCATGACATATTTATTTATGAAGATCTTATGAGGCCCAGCAAAGCCCACCCACTAAATGCTTTTCCTTCCCCGGGCACTTCCATCCTAGACTTAAAGGCAAATGCAACCGTTACATTGCTCACTGCCTATTTCTAAATCCCATCACTTCTAGTTATTTGTATGCTAAGTGAACAAATCCCCACTGGAAAGAAAAGAACCCTGCATCCTTATGGGATTCACGCGACATCTTGGAAACACTTATCAAAACAGCAGCGAAGCACTGACAAATGCTGCTAGCGTGTTGTTCAAAAGATCAAAAGAACAAATTTATCAGTACATGAAACAGAAGGCAGAACATTTTGGAAGTGGCTAATTTGCCTACTTATCTATGTTTATTTGGTATAAATAGTATCAAATAATTAGAATTTTGCATTTCAACAAGATTATTAAATGTTGTCAATCAGTGAACGTTGTTTCTGACATTAAGGATTAACATAATGAATGGAAAAAGTAGACTTTCTATATAAAGACATTGCCAGCAAATCTCTGGTGACCAGAATTCAATGACACCACAAACAGCAAACTCTTGTGTTCGCAGAAAATGAGGATTTTTTTTTGCCAAGTGTTGGGCTCAGCATCACTTGATTAGACAACCCGTGAGAATATCCTGGGCTTGCTTCTTCAGGACCTTTCTTGATTTATCACCAAGGGCTCCTGTTGTTGGAAAACAAGTTTAGGCTTATTAGCATGTGTACATAGTACAGTGAGATTTATCCCACGGGGTAGTAACAAGAGTACAATACAGCAGCAGACAATGAATACAATGCCATCCATCACACACAGCGTCACACGATGTACACAAGTTGTTGTTGATACGAGTGGCTGTTCAGTAACTTTGTGAAGTGTGCATGGAACATGTTATTGAATATAGTGGTGCGAGTGCTTATAGTCCTGAACTGTTTGTCAAAACAGAAGACAGCTTATTTGTCATATATGTCCAGAACAGATGCCATGAGCTGACTTCTACAGCACATTGTAGTCCTGTACTAGGACGATGTATACGGAGTGAGGAAGGACCCCACTGTGTACCTGTGTAAGACAGTGACCACAGATGGAGAGACATCAAGGCCTTATTAGGACATCTGATGATGTAAAGGCACTGATAAACCTTCCTGACAATATGTTGCCCCCATTTTAGATCCTTTCCACAGAAGCTCTTTTGATGTAGGTGGAAGTCTGCACTGCCTTGTTTTTCATTTAATCTATAACCTTATCATTAGTTTTACCGACATTAAGAGAGAGATTGTTGTCCTCATAACTTTACAGCAGAAGAAAAGTCTCTTCTGTGCAAGCTGTCTTATTATTGAGGATGCCGATATCCTCAGCAAGATTAGGGTTAGAGTAGAAGCTGCATTAGGTCACACAGTCATGTGTAACATGGAGTACAGAATGAGGCTTACCACAATTACGCACTGTCGGGGGTGTGATGCTGCCAATCCACACATTCTGGGGTCTGCCAGTTAGGACATCCAAAATTCATTTGCAGGTGACGGATGAGTCTTGATGGAAAAGCTGATCGCAGCCTACAGACAGCACTGTGGTGTGGCAGGTTTATGGAGGGATAGAATGAAGTTCAAAGAATAGATGGTTGCGCCTCAGACCTGGGCCTCCCTTTTTAGCTTTTTTGTTTATTTCCCCATTCCATTTTTTAATTAACTGTTAGTTTAAATTTCATGTGGAGCCAAAATGAATGGGGGATTTGTAGTACTAAGGTGTTAGAGCTGTTAGGGTACATAAAAGACATGTGCAATTGGTGTTTTATTAATCTTTATTCATTTTTTGAACTTCTGCTTAACCTTTTCTGTGGTTTTGAATGTCAAGGAGCCTTATGGGATTATTGTTTGCATGTTAAGTCAATTCAAGTTTACTGTCATGTTTACATAGTATGATGATATCCTTATTTGCATGTCTCCTTAGAACAGCTGACAAATACTTGATAAATAAATCAATCAATAAGTACACAAGTGTTATACTCATCACGCTGCCACCAAGCAAACACAGCACAAGACGTGGCTTTTTCTTTCTGTTTGCATCAACTCACCAATCAGAACGAACCTCACATCAGTCGGGATAATATTCCTAAATGAGTCGGCACATTTGTTACACACCATTCACAAATCCATACACAAAGACACAAATACAACAACATAAAAATCTAATTTCCTGTTTCCTTTTGCATGCACAGATGCGGACATTTTGTGATAGAACATGTTTTAAGTTTAAATGTCTTCACAAGATTTTTAATGATTTTTAGAATACCGGTAAAACTTTTTTGAAATCTATAAAATGAAAAAAGTTTCACCTGGTATACTGGGTCAGTTAGTTTATCACACACATCATCCAACCCAACTCCGACCCTGGAAGGCTACAATGGCTACAAGTTTTCATTCTAACCAATCTTTTCATTTGCAACTGCTAATTAACTTCATTTAGTTGATTTGCTCTTTAACAAGGTTCCTATGGTCATGGAAATCCTGGAAAATTTATGGAAAATCAAATTTATTTTTCCAGACCTTGAAAAGTTTTGAAAACTTATCAAATGACCATTACATTTTGGAAAAGTCATGAATTTAATATACATAAAATAAGGTATTTTGTTATGTAATTTTGTAAATGAGCTAAATCTCAAAAAAAGGATCACATTCATTAATGCTATGAGATCTTGCCACAGTTGTGTAGAGATCTGTAATGCATATGCCAAAATGCTAGGTACCTAAATGTGTGTTTGGGAATCTCTGCTAAACAAATGAAAAATACAAGCAATGGCTCCATAAAGATGAAGACACAGGACGTGCGTGGAGAATGTCTGATGTAAAGAATACGGGTGAAGCTGTGCTAACAAGTCACTGGAAAGATAAAAAACATATTGACAATGAGAGAAGGCAGCAAGAAAAGCGATTGTAACCAACACCTGTTCAACTCTCCCCAACAGCAAAATCCCAGCTAAATATTCATGTAGTGAAACAAAATGTGCATTTTTTACTACTGTATATTCAATATTACTCCTTAATGTAAATCACTGCTTGTCAAAGAAGTGCCTCAACAAGCTGGGAATGCCCAAAATCAGAATCACTTTTATTCGCCAGTACTTAATGTACAGGAATTTGACTTGGTAGATTTGGAGCTGCTTATAACAGAACACAACATCACATACTAATATCATAAATAATATACGTTAAAAACATAAAAAAAGAGGTGTGCAAATGATGATGTGCAGTGAAAATGTGAGTGTGTAGTGTGTATGCACGCGCACAGACATACTGTACCTGTACATAGACCGTAAACACACACGCCTTCATACAGCATATGACAGAATGCAGGAATATACAAAGAAGACAGGCCAAATTACTGGTTTGAGAGGGCTATGGCTCTGGGAAAGAAACTACTGAGGTGTCTGTTAGTTTTAGTTTTAATTGACCTGAAGCGTTTACCTGAGGGTAGTTTTTGGAATAAGTGATGAGCCTGGTGAGATGAGTCTGTGGCGATGAGACTATTAATCACTCAGCTCAGCTCACACGAGTATTTGGGATGGTAGAGAAGTGAACATAGGCATGGAGTTTATTAACTGGAAAGTGTTTGACTTGTTACAGTCTGAGCTTTTGTGTGATGTGAATAAGACTTTGATCAACACAGGATCATGTGGACTTCATGTCCTCCACAATGTATATTTAATAATAAATGTAGATTGAACAGATGGGAATAAGGCCATACCGTTTTGAGCCTCTACTGGCTATTTAAAGACAGTCCTTCACACAGAGGGGACTTCGTTAAAATCACAAATTGTGACAATTTATGCTGAAATTTTGTTAACAGTGCTGGCTAGAAAATGCAGCTTTATGTGAAATAACATTAATGCTTTGGCCTCCTATATCCTGAATAATACTTCAATTCCCTAAGCACCATAATGCTTGAATTTTAATTGTAATGTTGATTTTAAGCAGTATTCTTTTTAACTGAACAGAAAATGTCAGTAAATTCTATATTCATCATGTGCACATGGCGACATAAAGTAGTCCATAAGGATCATATCATTCTTTATATAGCTGTCGCACTTTAAAAGAAAAACAGGCACATTTGATGGACATCAACAAACAAATTGTGGAGAAATTGAATGAAATAAAGCAGTGATCATTGAGACTGATCTGATTCACAAATAACACTTCTCAGTATTAATATTCCACTTACCACATTCAGGATGTTGTTCATAAAGAAAGTAGTTTGTATTTATGAAGCATTTCATGAATGAGATGTCTGTTTTGGCTAACCATTGAGGAATGAACATATTGTTGAAATTAAAGAGTAATGTCAAGAAAAAGTGAATTTCTAACAAAAGCAATAACTCTACAAAATCTTTGAAAATTATATCACTTTTTATATTGTTTTGGTTTTTATTGGTTTTTTTTTTCAAAGTTTAAAAAATCATACATTTGACCTAACACTGTTCATGTCTTTCTACAAGTTGTAGTTCACAATTGTAGTCAGAGCTAATAATCAAATCAGTAATCCCCTAGTGCAACCAAGTGTTCAAGAGCTGAGCCAGAAGAAGATTCATAAAGCAGAATCCTAAAGATATGAGCAGTTGACAAACACTGTTATACATCCCACGGACCCGTCACATCTGTATTATTATTGTAGCCGTTGTAAGGGCACATTTATTTGCAGAAGGGCAAAAATTGACTCATAGAAATTCGGTGAGAAGCTATGGAATAGTCATGGAAAAGTTTTGGAATTTTGCTGGTAAAAAAATGGTGGGATCCCTGTTTTAAGTCAATGGTGGGCAACGTCAACCCTGGACTGCCGCAGAGGCTGCAGATTTTTGTTCCAACCCAGTTGCTTCATGAGAAATCTTTTATTGCTGATGAAGCTCTCATTGCCCAAGTGACCTTTTTCTGTTTCATTTTAGTTGTCTCGCTTGTTAAGATTTTGTACCCTGAATTGCTTATTTTAGTCTTAAACAGCTACATTCACTATTTTAAAATACTTTTTAGTAGCAATTAGGTGCAAACGACCAAGGAATCAGCATCTCTCCATCTAGCTTGTTTCCATTTACGCTTGTGTGTATCTGTCGTGATGTTTGATTTAGTAAAGTACTCAGAAGAAAACTGAAGAGAAAGTGAAGAACTGACAATTATTCATTGTTTTAGACTTCAAATCATTAGGAATGTATCATTAGAAAAGAAAAAAATCTACCATTTAAGAATTACCTTACATTCTAGTGTTAAAACGGTAACAAGTCATGATATTAAATTAGACCTGTTATTGTCAAAGATTGTTTTCTAATTAAATAACTGGGTTGGAACAAAAACCTGCAGCCACTGCGGCCTTCCAGGACCGACGTTCATCACCCTTTGGTCTACATTAACCTCCTCACCTCTGGTCACTGCTATGTCTGAGGTGAAACAGACACAGAGGAAAATAGTGACTAGGAGATTAAAATGGTAAACGTGAGTCAAGCCTAAATTTTCATAACCAAAGGTATGTCCTATGCTTCAAACAAAGCCAAGAAAAATTAAAAATTGAAGTGGGAAGACAAAGCAAGAATTCTCTGTTCCAGAAAATCAAACACCGAAGTCTTGTTTCAGTCCAAACTCAGGTACCTGGAATTGAGTTGTGCTGACTTACACTGTTGAGCCAATGATATCACAGGTCATGACCTCCAGTCAACCTATGGTGGCAATCACCTTGGTAACAGTAAACTAAGATCCTAGTAAAAGGGGTCTCCCTTGAAAAAACAAAATGGTTTCAGAAAAGACAACATTGCCAAATGTTAATCTCATGTGAAATTCAAGTGCAGAAATTAATTTTGTGGAGTTCAAAACTCCAAATGGAAAATTCAAAAAAGAGATGTTACAAAGACAGAAAAAAATAATTATAAAACTCAGTTAGGACAGACACAAGCTCTGGTTAGTGATTGAAATAACAGACCCCAGTACTAGAGACAAACCCGATATCCTTTCTTAATTATTATTTGAAATCCATGTTTCTTTAATGTCAGGAAATGGGCATAATTGAATTATTGTGTTGTATTGTATTGTATTATGGTGTTCTTTACATTTATAGTCCTACACCCTAGCCAGCAGGACCCCCCCACTGCTAAACCTAAATACCACTATATAAACACAAAGAGGTGACTGCTCACTTGCAGATGTTCACCACATCCAGTAAGTGACCCTAACATGACACCAGCCTCTCAACCACTGAGGGCCCATGTATCTCCTTATGGGTGCGGTTGGTGTGTCTCAGTTGTTAAAAATTCTGGATGAGCGCCCTGTACCCCACAGCACACCTGCTGCAACTGGAGGCGACTTACTTCCAAACAGCATTCCAGCTTTGGTTTGAAATTTGGAGGTGGGTGGGGTCACAAGAACATAAGAAATTTCACAAACAAAATGAGACCATTCAGTTCATCAAACCTGTTTGCTTATCTGATAGCTAAACTGTCCTAATATCTAACATCCAGATTCTTCTTAAAGGTTCTTAACATTTCATACTTGATCATACTGCAAGGTTGGACGCACAGCACTCCTTTTGAGTACGCGATTACCGTTTAACGTGCGAATCACCTTTGTAAACTGCTGACAGAGCTTCATCACACTTATGCTACTTATTGGGGAGGAGTGGCAGTCAGAAATAGGCTTTGGGGTAAGTAAAGGTGGAAGAGGCATGATCCGATGCTTTTGGATGGTGAAAGGTCAAAGGGCTGTGTCTCAATGCTGCAGTCAAAGAAAGCTAATTAATGACCTGATAAATGTTGTCAAAGTTTCAGTGTTGAACTGGATACTTTGATAAATAATTCACAGTATGAAGTTTCCAATATCCTTCCTCTGTAAGCTCCCCAGAGGAGAAAATAAGGCAAATTTGTCCTCTGTTTGGCCTACTTGGTGATCCCAGCACGTGCAGACACTTTGTTTTGAGTACGACATATAACATTAGTGAAATCAATATTTCTTTAATGCCTTCTCCCATTGTAATGAATCATGAAGCATAATATGGGCAGTAAAGAGGATTGGTGCACTTCCCTGATCTCAGCTAATTAAGGTTTAGATTGAGAGGGCTTCAGCATTCAGTAGATAAGGGCTCTCAGTCCAGTAGTGGACAAACTTGTTAATAGACTTCACAATGGCCAAGTCTCCAACAAGTGAAATCTTCAACTTGGCCAATAATGGCCACTGTGAAAGAAGTCACCCTAGCTGCAAAGGTTAATGGGAATTGCACAGATGTGCTCAGGATGAGTTCTTAACATGAACTGATGAGTAGTAGCAAAGATGGCGGCTTTAAAGGCCGTCAAAGGAAGTGATGTCATCTATGTTGGAAGCGGAAGTGACGTCTTTCTTGGAGCCAGAACCGGAAGTGCCGTCACTCTTGGCGCCAGAACCAGAAGTGATGTCTTGTATGAGAAATTAGGCAGATTTTCCTGTGTTTGAACAACTTTTTTAACAGGTTTGACCACCCTAACCCACTCTCACCTCAGAGTACTGCACCCTCCAACCATCCTTCTGCTGATACCAGCATAGGAGAGAGTTTCCCCCCAACCCACAATTACAGCAGCGCAGGTGAGCAGAGAGCTGAGGAGACTTTGTGCCAGCAAAGCAGTGGGTCCAGATGGAGTATCGCCACGACTGCTGAAGGCCTGTGCGTTGGAGCTGGGGAGTCCTCTACAGCGCATCTTCAACCTGAGCCTGGAACAGGGGAGAGTCCGAGGCTTTGGAAAACATCTTGCATCACCCCCGTCCCAAAGATATCACGTCCTAGTGAGCTGAACGACTTCCGGCCTGTCGCTCTGACGTCACATGTGATGAAGACCATGGAGCGGCTGCTGCTTCACCACCTAAGGCCACAGGTCTGCCATGCCCTCGACCCTCTGCAGTTCACATACCAGGAGAAGGTGGGAGCAGAGGATGCCATCATCTACATGCTACACCAATCCCTCTCCCACTTGGACAGAGGCAGTGGTGCTGTAAGAATTATGTTTCTAGACTTCTCTAGTGCCTTCAACACCATCCAACCTCTGCTCCTTAGGGACAAGCTGACAGAGATGGGAGTAGATTCATATCTGGTGGCATGGATCATGGACTATCTTACAGACAGACCTCAGTATGTGCGTCTCGGGAACAGCAGGTCTGACATTGTGGTCAGCAACACAGGAGCGCCACAGGGGACTGTACTTTCTCCGGTCCTATTCAGCCTATATATATCGGACTTCCAATACAACTCGGAGTCCTGCCACATGCAAAAGTTCGCTGACCACACTGCTATCGTGGACTGCATCAGGAATGGGCAGGAAGAGGAGTATAGGAACTTAATCAAGGACTTTGTTAAATGGTGCGACTCAAACCACCTACAACTGAACACCAGCAAAACCAAGGACCTGGTGGTGGATTTTAGGAGGACCAGGCCCCTCATGGACCCTGTGATCATCAGAGGTGACTGTGTGCAGAGGGTGCAAATCTATAAATACCTGGGAGTGCAGCTGGATGATAAATTGGACTGGACTGCCAATACTGATGCTTTGTGTAAGAAAGGACAGAGCCGACTATACTTCCTTAGAAGGCTGGCATCCTTCAACATCTGCAATAAGATGCTGCAGATGTTCTATCAGGCGGTTGTGGCGAGCGCCCTCTTCTACATGGTGGTGTGCTGGGGAGGCAGCATAAAGAAGAGGGACGCCTCACGCCTGGACAAACTGGTGAGGATGGCAGGCTCTATTGTTGGCATGGAGCTGGACAGTTTGACATCCGTGGCAGAGCGACGGGCACTGAGCAGGCTCCTATCAATTATGGAGAATCCACTGCATCCACTAAACAGTATCATCTCCAGACAGAGGAGCAGCTTCAGCGACAGACTGCTGTCAATGTCCTGCTCCACTGACAGACTGAGGAGATCGTTCCTCCCCCACACTATGCGACTCTTCAATTCCACCCGGGGGGGTAAACGTTAAAATTATACAAAGTTATTGTCTGTCTGTATACATGCATTGTTATCACTCTTTAATTTAATATTGTTCTTTATCAGTATGCTGCTGCTGGAGTATGTGAATTTCCCCTTGGGATTAATAAAGTATCTATCTATCTATCTATCTATCTATCTATCTATCTATCTATCTATCTATCTATCTATCTATCTATCTATTATACAGTGCCTTTCAGTCTATCTATCTATCTATCTATCCTATCTATCCATCTGTAGTGACCATGGAAAGATTTAATATGCAATGTTTATAAAAAGTGCTTTAGTAATTATTTTAACTATTATTCTGTTTGAAAATAATCTTGCAATATGGTCTTAAAAAACCATTTGGAATTCTGTGCAGCCCTTGTTCTGAATTATAATCAGAAGTTACAAGAGGCATTACACATATAGGCCCCCCTCATGAGGGTCACAAAGCATTAGTATATATTGAAAAATACACGTCACGTTAAATTAACTAATGTAAATTCATGAACGTTTACCACTATGTGCCAACAGCCTCAAGCACATTTAGCAGGTTGAACAAATCCTATTTTTTATTTCTTCTGCCAATTACATTTTGCTTAACTCCTGTGCTCCCACATCCATCCAGCTCTGCTGTTCAAACTCATTCCTTCATGTTGTGAGTTTATCCATTTTTTTGCCCTCTTAATTTTGTGAGAATCATGCTGGCAACATTTCAAGCTGGACTGACATCACTTCTGTATGCAGATTTGTCACCAATCCTGATGAGTCCAGTGATAGTTGTGTCGTCTGCATACAGTATCTGAGGAGTTTGACAAAGGGCTCCTCAGAGGTGCTATAACCACATTCAACAAACTCTATTCAGTGGCACATACGTAACTACAACTCTTGTTCAACAAACACAGAGAGAGCGAGACGTACCTTGACCCATAGCAGGAGGGAGAGAATGGCCATGGAATTGCACTTTCCACATGATAGTACAGGACACACCATCAAATGCCTTTTCCAGTTCTACCTTTGCCCCAGGGCTCTAACTGGCCTTGTGTCTGAACATGATATTTGTTATCTACTTTATATAAATAAAATCATAATATCTTTGTATGTCTGGTTCTTTGTTTACCTATCAAGCAAAAATGGCTAAACAGATTTTCACAAAATGTTACATGTGTGTTGTAGTTGATCCTACTTACAATATAGCCAATATGATATGTTGAGAAGAGGGTATGTAATGGAAGGAGAAACCAAAAACCAACGTAGACATGAGGACAACAATTCCCATCAGGCAGCAGGAGAGCACTGGGGCTGATGGGAGGACACTGCTGCCCAAAGTTTTGTACCGGCCGATGAAGGATCTCATCTAACATCACAGGTACAGCATTGTCTTCTCAACTAACTTGGATAACAATTTCATTGTCTTGCTGGATTGCAGCTTTTGTCTAAGAGTTTATCATTTTGTCTTATTGTGGGAAGTGTTCAGCAATGTTGGCAGTTTTCCCCTTTTATTGTCATGTAGACCCTTTCCTGAAAAATGTATCATCCTAATGGGGTGTACAGTGTTACCAAACATTTAAGGAGCAATGTTCCTTTAACCCTCCTATAAACCTTTAAAACTCCAGAGCACATCTATTAGTGAGTTTCACGGCTATGGAATTGCATGTGAAATGAAGTTTATCATCAGTTTCATGAAAGGAAACTTGACTATTTTGCTCACCACTACTTGTTATTTTGTGTTATTATACATAACTGATGGTGAGAGTTAGGCCACCAGACAGGGTCAGTGGTGGCCACCTGCTCCATGTTGGTCAAACCTGCACATAGGAATTTCACTGCGCTGTGTACATGGGACAATAACTCTGAAATGAATGGATGTCACAACAATGTTTATTAGAGCAAAATCTTAACATTTTAGAAAAAGCCAGAACTATTATATAACCTGCAAATCGTTACTAAGTGCAATAGAGATAAGCCGTGATGAAGCAGAATGAAACACATTTCTTTTATCTCATGCCTGATGAATGACTGAGGGCAGCATTAGTAACTTTTATTGTTTATTGATGGCAGACTTTAATTCAAATCTATTTTATAAAGAAGCAGTTACAATTTTAGACTTTAATGCCAATAGTATGGAATGATTTGTAGTGCAGGTCGTGTGGATGGTACAGTGACAAAAGGGCCAACATTTTGCTTTCTTACCTAAAACCATTTTTCAAAAACATCTACAGGAAGGCAAAGCCAGTTCTGCTAATAATATGACCCTTGACGGCCAAAGATGTATGCCACCTATACCCACAGCTGATAAAACGGCACTGGGACTGGGACTGATTCTGAAAGGATGGCTAACCAAACAATGTATTGCAAAGATTTACATTCAGATCCCTACATTTTCTAATCCAAAGTTTCCAAAAAAGGAGTGGAGAAGTCGTAAACTATATCAGCATCAATGGGCATTAGAAGTAACACTGGGCACATTCATCCCCACACCCACAATCACTAACACAATGCCACTTTAGAGCCATAACTGAGTGTGTTTTGACAGTGGAAAGAAAATGGAAAACTCAGAAGAAACCCAAACAGAAACTGAGGGTTCAAGGACTATCAGGCAGCAATGGCAACCGCTGTGCCAAAAAGTGCACCTGCAATTACTCTAATCCTGTTTATTTCAGACCAGAAATGGATCTGAAATTAGTAAGAGATAGTAGAATCAAAGTAGAAGCTACAGCATTTTTAAAACATGGCAATTACACAAGATAGAGAGCACTGTGGCCCATGTGTTTCTCAAAGTAGGTCCCAGCAATTCCTTGTCCATTGGCTATTCGCAGAGAAGAGATGAAGAATAAGTTTTAAAGGTAATGGAGCTCCACAAAGCCAGTCTGGGGGCTATGGCTACAACACACAAAGCATCTATGAACCATGAAGGCCCAAGACATGCCATGTATGCTCCCAAAGTCAACAGTCAGCTTAAAAATGGCAGATCAGACAGAGCAAGAACAACCAAAGTGACAGTTGCAGCCTAAACATATGTGGTAATAAATGTCATAAACTAATCACCGTGGAGTGTTTCCTGATCATATTTGAAAAGACAGGACTGACATGATGAGCAATTAAATATTAAGAAGGCTTTCAGCAAGTAAGAACATATAATGTAGAACATAATGGCCATCTTCAAAACTTACCAATATGACTCCACATCTGGTGACTGCATAAAATTCATTCAACTGGACAGCGAGTGTAAAATGTGAAGTATCTGATAAATATTTGATGTTGGGCTTCAAGAGTAGCGTATTATTGCAGTACATCATGATGTGTTATTAAAGCTGGGTGTAAAAAGGGTCCTATAAACAAACAAGGTCACAGTTAAGGTCAAGGTCAGTTTAATTACCCCACAAACAAAAAATTATTTCACCATGTCCACTAAAAGTAAACTGATTAAACATCCGAAGATAAGAAAAAAGAATATTACAGGAGTAGACTAAAAGACAGTATGTGTATTACTCAATTAATGGATGAAAGAAACATCAAGAAGATCTGAAGACACATCACATGTAACTTGGAAGAGCTCCGTTCACCTTTAAATACCTCAGACTCACTGGCCCTGGACAGCATCATCCACAGAGGGGAAACAAAATGGACAGAACCAATAAAAGAGCATTTTAAAGCACAATTACTCCAAGTCAAGGCTGAAGGAATCAGAAGAGGGGGAGAAAATGTATGATATATGAGCAAAATTGTTCCTCGTCTGGGCAGATTTTTGTTAAAGCTGAAACATCTTTTGACTTTATCATCCTGATCCATTCATCTGTTCAACTGTCCATTTATATTATCAGCACCAGCCTTTCATTTTCTGCCTGCTAATCCATTCATCAGCTGGTCCATCTATTCACTTTATTCTTATATTCTTTCTTCCTGTTCTCCTTCGTCCAGCCATTCATTCATCATTTCATCCATCAGACTTCAGGTCATGTTGAGGAAAATACACTGGCAACCCCCTAGGCAGACACGCGGTCCTGTCCCACCCACCAGAAATGACCATCTATCTACTGCAGCCAGTTGTCACATGGACGTGCCCTTGGCCTGGTCCAGCCACTTAGGCCCTCAATGTGGGGAATTGCACCACATGACCATAGTGCCATAAACAGATGCTGTAATGTGCCTCATTCAGGATTCCGTGAGCAACCGCTAGTTCAACACATCAGACTTGTCCTTCATGAATCTATCCATCCACCCATTCTCTTTATCTGACCATCTATCAGTCTATCTGTGTACATTTTCATCCATTTATTCAGATCTTCATCTGGCTGTCCATCCATCAATAGTAACTGTTTTTTGTGTTCATCCATTAATGCATTTATTTGTGTATGCATCTCTCTATTCATCCAAGGATATGTCTTTCTATCCAAACAGCTATCATTCCATCCATTTATTCATCTGTTAATCCCTCCACTCAGTCATCTATTCATTTATTCTTCCATCCATTCTTTTCTCAATTGATTCCTTTATCTGTTCACTAGCTGAAATTAAATACAATACAGGTGTTTTTTTTAATTGTTTGAGAATAATATACTTAAAAAACAACTTTAAAAATAAAAATAAATTAACAAACAATGAAGACTCACTAATGTGCTTGTCTTGCAGTCTTGTATGTATGTTATCATCCAGTTGATGCTTGGAACTGGCCAACTCTATTTAATTTCAAAAGCAACAGGGGCGCGGTGGTGCTCAAACATAAAGAATGCTGGCAGTCACCTCCAGTTCGCCCTCTGGTGGTCATTCTGAGTGTCAACTGGATGATAACATGCATATACAGTAAGACTGCAAGATCACCCCCCACCCTACCCAGAAGGGGGTGGGTTAGGGTTGCTTTTCACCCTACAGCATTTTTAGTTGACCAATGAGAAACGTGTACCAAGTTTCATGAAAATTACTCCAGCCGTTTGGAAGTGGTACTGGAACATACATATACACACACACATACATCAACTTTTATATGTATAGATTCAGTCATCTATCAATTATTCCAAGATAAACTATTAGAGGATAGTGAAGATTCAGAGCATATCTTGGCAGGACTAATTGAAAAGATTACATTAATTCTAGATGGTACATCATCACAGTATGGCCCTTTATGTCTAATTCAAGTTAGAACAACCAAAAAATGTACAATGCGAATGTCCGAACTCCACACAAACAGGAAGTCCCTGGACTGTTAAGGCAGCAGCAGCTCTAAGCAAGGCACCATCATGCTATCTACATGTCAGCTTTTCAAAGTTAGGACTTGCAAATATGAGGAATCCCCAGTACATGGGACAGCTCTCAGTGATAGAAATCTGAATCAATTCCAAAGCCTCCACAACAGATCAGAGTCCTCTGGTCCTACTGACTTAAGTCATTCATTCGTTTCTTCACCCTCCTTATTCCAACTCAAGGTTATATGGTGGGATGAGAGTATCCTTCCTGCTTTGGGGACAACGAACCAATGCACAGTAAGGAAACACGTTTCCCTGTACAATGAAATTCTTTCTTTGCTGTCCACACCAAATAACAAAACCAACGTATAAAGATAAACATAAATAATAAGTAGCATATAGATAATAAGTAACAGAGGCAGCATAAAGAAAAAAAAACAGAAGTATAAAGTGTAATTGTGCAGGTAGATGTGTGATGGACAAGTCAAATACAGTTGTGTGAGGTAGATAGAATGAGGTGAACCATGGTTAGATAGATAGATAGATAGATAGATAGATAGATAGATAGATAGATAGATAGATAGATAGATAGATAGATAGATAGATAGATAGATAGATAGATAGATAGATAGATAGATAGATAGATAGATACTTTATTAATCCCAAGGGGAAATTCACATACTCCAGCAGCAGCATACTGATACAAAAAAACAATATTAAATTAAAGAGTGATAACAATGCAGGTATACAGACAGACAATAACTTTGTATAATGTTAATGTTTATTCCCCCCCCCCGGGTGGAATTGAAGAGTCGCATAGTTTGGGGGAGGAACGATCTCCTCAGTCTGTCAGTGGAGCAGGACAGTGACAGTAGTCTGTCGCTGAAGCTGCTCTTCTGTCTGGAGATGACACTGTTTAGTGGATGCAGTGGATTCTCCATAATAGGAGCCTGCTCAGCCCCCGTCGCTCTGCCACAGATTTCAAGCTGTCCAGCTCCGTGCCTACAATAGAGCCTGCCTTCTTCACCAGTTTGTCCAGGCGTGAGGCGTTCTTCTTCTTAATGCTGCCTCCCCAGCACACCACCACGTAGAAGAGGGCTCTCGCCACAACCGTCTGGTAGAACATCTGCAGCATCTTATTGCAGATGTTGAAGGACGCCAGCCTACTAAGGAAGTATAGTCCGCTCTGTCCTTTCTTACACAGAGCATCAGTATTGGCAGTCCAGTCCAGTTTATCATCCAGCTGCACTCCCAGGTATTTATAGATCTGCACCATCTGCACACAGTCACTTCTGATGATCACGGGGTCCATGAGGGGTCTGGACCTCCTAAAATCCACCACCAGCTCCTTGGTTTTGCTGGTGTTCAGGTGTAGGTGGATTGCGTCGCACCATTTAACAAAGTCCTTGATTAGGTCCCTATACTCCTCCTCCTGCCCACTCCTGATGCAGCCCATGATAGCAGTGTTGTCAGCAAACTTTTGCATGTGGCAGGACTCTGAGTTGTATTGGAAGTCCGATGTATATAGGCTGAACAGGACCGGAGAAAGTACAGTCCCCTGTGGCGCTCCTGTGTTGCTGACCACAATGTCAGACGCGCAGTTCCCAAGACGCACATACTGAGGTCTGTCTTTAAGATAGTCCACGATCCATGCCACTAGGTATGAATCTACTCCCATCTCTGTCAGCTTGTCCCTAAGGAGCAGAGGTTGGATTGTGTTGAAGGTGCTAGAGAAGTCTAGAAACATAATTCTTAGAGCACCACTGCCTCTGTCCAAGTGAGAGAGGGATTGGTGTAGCATATAGATGATGGCATCCTCCACTCCCACCTTCTCCTGATATGCAAACTGCAGAGGGTCGAAGGCGTGTTGAACCTGTGGCCTCAGGTGGTGAAGCAGCAGCTCCTCCATGGTCTTCATCACATGTTACGTCAGAGTAACAGGCCGGAAGTAATTCAGCTCACTAGGATGTGATACCTTTGGGACTGGGGTGATGCAAGATGTTTTCCAAAGCCTCGGGACTCTCCCCTGTTCCAGGCTCAGGTTGAAGATGCGCTGTAGAGGACACCCCAGCTCTGATGCACAGACCTTCAGTAGTCGCGGCGATACTCCATGTGGACCCGCTGCTTTGCTGGCACGAAGTCTCCTCAGCTCTCTGCTCACCTGCGCTGTTGTAATTGTGGGTGGGGATGTCTCTCCTATGCTGGTATCAGCAGAAGGATGGGTGGAGGGTGCAGTACTCCGAGGTGAGAGTGGGTTAGGGTGGTCAAACCTGTTAAAGAAGTTGTTCATTTGGTTTGCTCTCTTCACGTCTCTCTCGATGGTGGCACCCCGCTTCGAGCTGCAGCCAGTGATGATTTTCATCCCATCCCACACTTCCTTCATGCTGTTATTCTGCAACTTCTGCTCCAGCTTTCTCCTGTACTGCTCCTTTGCCGCCCTGAGCTGGACTCTAAGTTCCTTCTGCACGTGCTTGAGTATAAACTCCAGTCAGTTATTTAGGAGTCTAATGGCCTTGGGAAAGAAAGAGTTCTTTAGCCTGGAAGTCCTGCATTTCATACTTCTATACCTCCTGCCTGAGGGTAGAAGTGTGAACAGTTCATGTTGGGGGTGGATGGGGCCCTTGAGGATCGAGGCAGTTCTCCTGCGGACTCTGCAGTTGTAGATGCTCTGCAGAGAGGGCAGTGGGGTGCTGGTGATCTTCTCAGCAGTCTTTACCACTCTCTGCAGGCGTTTGCGGTCCATAGCACTAGTGTTGCCATACCACACGGTGATGCAGCTGGTCAAGATGCTCTCAACAATGCAGCTGTAAAAGTTGCCGAGTATCTTAGTCGACATACCAAACTTCCTCAGCCTCCTCAGAAAGTACAGCCACTGTTGATCCCTCTTGACCAGCTGTGTGGTGTTAAGTGTCCAAGTGAGGTCCTCACTGATGTAGATGCCCATGTATTTAATACTGCTCACCCTCTCCACTTCAAGCCCTCAGGTGAACAGTGGCTGGTGAGGTCTCCTCTCCTTCCTCATGTCCACTATCTTCTCCTTCATCTTGTCTGTGTTGAGGGTGAGGTCGTTATCCTCACACCATGACACCAGACTGTCCACCTCCCTCCTGCAGACCGCCTTGTCCCCTCCAGTGATGCATCCAATCACTGCGGTGTAGTCTACGAACTTTAGGATGATGTTATCTTTGTGGGAGGTGACACAGTCGTGGGTGAACGGGATGTAGAGGATGGGGCTGAGGACGCATCCCTGTGGGGTGCCTGTGTTTGTGATAATGGTGGCTGAAATTCTATTACCAATCCTGACAGACTGGGGCCTGCCAGTCAGAAGGTCTAGGAGCCAGTCACAGAGGGTGGGGTGCAGGTCAAGTGCAGACAGTTTATGGGTGAGTTTATGGGGATTAACCGTGTTAAAGGCGGAGCTGTAGTCAACAAAGAGCATCCTGATCCGGAGAGGGAATAATGTAGTGCGGACTGCAATGGTATCTGAGGTGGACCTGTTGGGCCGGTAGGCATACTGCAGGGGGTCCAGAGTGTTCGGTATGCTGCTCTGAATGTGGGCCAGCACCACTCTCTCAAAACATTTCATGATGATTGGAGTGAGTACTACCGGCCTGTAATCATTCAGGCAGGTGGGTGGGCTTTTTTTAGCAAGGGGGACGATGATTGTAGTCTTAAAGCAGGACGGAACGATGCGCTGACTGAGGGAAAGGTTGAAGATGGAGCAGAGAACATCAGAATGCTCATTGACACATGCTCTGAGAGCCCACCCAGGGATGTTGTCTGGTCCTGCTGCTTTACGGGGGTTGATCTTCCTTAGTGCTTTGTGTACCTGACCTGAAGAGACCATTGGGGGAGGGTAGGGGGGTTGTGTGGTCCAGGTGTGTGTGTGCCTCCATTCTGTGGTGTTGCTGAATGTCTCAAAGCGGGTGTAGAAAGTGTTGAGATCATCCGGCAGACTGTCTGTGGATCTGATTGTGGTGGTGGTGGTCCTGTAGTCTGTGATGTGCTGTAGGCCCTGCCACATACGTCCAGAGTCAGCAGTAGAATAGAAGCCCTCCAGCTTCACTCTGTACTGCCTCTTGGCTGCTGTGATGGCTTTTTTTAGTCCGCACTTTGCAGTTTTTTACTCTGTCTCAGTGTCTGATCTAAATGCAAGAGAGCGGGCACGCAGCATGTGGAGTACCAGACTATTTATCCAGGGCTTCTGGTTGGGGAACTTCCTGACTGGTATTGCGGGCACGTTGTCAATACAGGTGCTAATGTACCCAGTCATGTACTCAGCATAGTCCTGTATGCTGATAGAAGAGTCCTCCAGAGTGGCTGCAACCCTAAACACATTCCAGTCTGTCTGAGCAAAACAGTCCTGCAGCACAGTGCTCTCAATCTCTGGGGTATAAAGTTTAACTTGCTTAATGATAGGGTTTGTTTGTTTCAGCCTTTGTCTGTAGGCTGGGTACAAGAAGAGAGTGACATGGTCTGATTGTCCGAAGTGGGAGCGGGGTGCAGCCCTGTGTGCACCGCGTATGTTGCATTAAACACGATCCTGTGTGTTCTTCTCACGGGTGGGAATGTTCACGTGTTGGTGGTATTTAGGAAGTACAGTCCGTAAATTGCACTGATTAAAGTCGCCAGCTGCAATAAAAACAGCATCGGGATGAGCCGTCTCTAAGGCGCTGATGATGTCATGGAGTTTGCCGAGCGCTGCCGTGGAGTTAGCTCATGGTGGGATGTAAACAGCGGCCAAAAACACAGCAGTGAATTCCCTCGGTAGATAATAGGGTCGGCATTTCAGCAGTGAGTCTTGTGAGTAGTGCTTATAAACAGTCCATACGTCTCCACGCCACGAGTTGTCAATAAACACACACACACATACACACACACCCCTTTAGCCTTACCGGAGGCTGTGGTGCGGTCTCCTCAGTGCACAGAGTGATTCTGTACCTGAATGGCGCATTCTGGGACTCGGTGAAAATTAGAGCGCAGCACTCTCTTATTTCCCGCTGAGCTGTAATCCTGGCTCTTAGCTCATCCAGTTTGTTTTCCAGAGACCTGAGCTTTGAGGCAGCAGCTCTGCACACTTTGCCATGGTGCCACACCAGTATGGCGGTTTATTTAACTGAGTTCATCTGTGTGGTATAAATGGTTTGTTTTGTTCAAGTTTTCTTTTTTATCATATGATTCTACTAGTTCATATAAATCAATGAGTAACACTAAAGACAAGAAAAGCAAAAATGGACAACTGACTGGACTATTCCACACCCAATAGGTTGCTTTAACTCATCTGATGTGCTCTCAATCCTCTCCTAACTGAACTGTGCTTACTGGTTCCAATAATGAAATGAGGTCTAGGTGCTATAAATTGTGATTGTGTTGGTAGAGTCTGAGCCGAAGGTGCTGATGGTGTTTCTCTCATACTATGTCTCCTTTGAATTCATTTCAGAATGCCTCCTGAGGATACCATACAGTGAGAATTTCAGAACGCCGTACCAGAGTGTAAGTCTGCGTGATGTTTAATGGAAGCCTTCAGTTCACAGTAAGTCTTTGTGTCTTTACTCGCTTCACATTCGAGTCTCTTTCACACATTTTTCTGTTCTTTCTCCTTGAAGCTCTTAGACTTTTTATTCTACCATGGATTAAGGGGAGCCTCAGAATACAAACAGACTTGTGCTTTCTGAACCTAATGTATGAGATGTTCTCCAAAGAAAGGGATTAAATAAACAGGAGACTTGGGATCACCTCCTCCATGTTTTCGTTTTTTGTTTTCATGACCATTCTAAGACTTTTGGTGTTTCTGTGAAATTTTGATGTTTTATTTCATCCTTTACTTTCGTCACTTTTTGAAAATTAATAACTTGGCAATTTCAGCCAAAAAGTACAAAAGCATCTGTCTGCCATTTTTCTGAAGCTAATGTTCCATTATGAAGTTGTGAGGAGCTGGAGCCTTTCCCAACAAATATGCCAGCTTCCTTCAAGGAACATTCACTGACAGTTTAGAGTCACCAGTTAATCTAACGAGCATGAAAAATGTGTGAGGAGACTGCAGTACCAAAGAAACCCTCACAGATGTGGGAAGGGTGTGCACAGATCCCCAGGGATGTGAGGCAGTACTGCTAACCACTAATCTGCTGTGGCTTCCTAGCAAGCATTCATCCCTTAATTAATTTTCCATTATTGCAGGAGGTGTTTTGGTCCTCATTGCCAATTCAGAGTTACATCCACACATGTGAATCTTTGGGATGTGGGAGAAGATTGGAATACATGGAGGAAGGAAAACTCACACAGATAGGAGAAGAATGTGGCTGGGCTGGGACTTAAACCCAGGATACAGGGATGACCACTGTACCACCTAGTCACCCAAGTTAGAATTCATTTGTACATCGGTTTTCAAATCCCACCTTTAAATCATTGGCAAAAATTGCACACTTGTCTAAATTTGTATCTTCTATTGTCATGGCATCTGGTGCCAGAGCCACTTTAATGTTATCAGAATGGCAGGCTGGGAGGAAACTACATGGTTTCTGTTCCTTCTCCTTACCCTACGCCTAACCCGGCCAGGAATAAAATCCCATTGGGGAGCCTGGATGACAAGGGCCGGTGACTCCATGCCCACACCCATACCGCAGCTCAGAGCCCACAAGGCCAAAGAGGAGACTGGTGAGCCAACAAGCCGGTAACTCTAAGGACCCTAGCCACTATCACTACCCAGATAAGGCCCACATAATTATAGCACACAATGCCAAGGAAGGAGCCCCCGGAGCTTAGAGGCAAAGAAGCTACTTCACAGAACCTACCCCTAACTCAAAGCCTACAGGCCAAGGGGAGCCTGGATGACGAGGATCAAGCATCACATCCCCAGGGCCTAACCCAACTTCAAAGCACACAAGGCCAAAGGGGAGGCCGGAGAACGACTCAAACAAGCCGATAACTCTAAGGACCCTCTCTACTGTCTGTAATCAGATATGGCTTACCAAAAACACCTGCTGGAATAAGGGGCGACGGCTCCAAGTTTGGGTGGACAGCGCTTTCTCCCTTTCAAAAGGCAATCTCCTGTGCATTCCAGAGTGACTCTGGGAACGGAGTTTATCTCACAGATAAACACATATTAAGGTTGTAGAAATCCTTTCTTTTTCAGATACTCGGGTTTCTCGGTGTCCTTTTGATGGTCTCACTTTATGAGTCTTGTTGATTATCAACTTTGATGGTCTCAGTTAGTAGATGACTTGATGGACATGCTATTTTTTGCATACAGCTTTAAAGCACCTGTCATGGATGTCCAGGGCCCTTGCCCGGCTGGGACACCTCTGCCTTGGAAGAACCGGGGGAGCAAGTGTAGACAGAGCATCACCTCCCCCAGAACACTAGATGGCAGCCCCCTTGGAGTGCAGCAGTCCCTTAGACTCCCACAGGGCTTCATGGGAATTGGAGTTCGTTACAGCCCTGTTGGGAAACAGGGATACCGCCATGGTGTGCTGCAATTATTCCTGAGCCCGTGTGGACAGTTCTTCCTCCACACCCAGAAGTGCTGCCAGAGGTAGATCAACAAGCACCTGGAGCACCTCCGGGTGACCTGTATTAGGGACCAGCAGACACTATTCCGAGTGGTAGTGGACAAAGCTGGCCAGAGAGGAGTGGTGGCGATAGAGAGAGGAGTAAGAATTGTGGTGTGCTTTGGGGACTGTGCTGTGTGCTCGTGGGAACAGGGAAGAAATTCCACACAAGCGAAGAATAAATAAAAACATTTGTGTCTCCTGCGTCTGTCTGTGTTGGGTTAAGCACTGGTATAGCGCCATCTGCTGTCACACACCTTAACAAGTAAAATCAAGGGAGCATTTTTACTTTGCTTGTGTTCATTTAGTGTATGACTTACCCATTTTGAAAAAATAATCATCCACCCATCCATCCATCCAGTTTACAAGTTTGAGGGTAGAGCCCATCATGGCAGCACTGGATACAAAACAGGAACCAAGCCTCAATGGAGCACCAGCCTGTTACAGTCACATTTGTGCACACACGCCAGCCTAACCTCATCATCTTTGGGTTGTGAAAGGAAATTGAGGAAAAACTCACCAAGACAGAACAAAAGCTAAAAGTCAGCCACAATCCGACTGGCATTTGAACCCCGGAGTTATGAGACAAACACTTCCACACCCCATTTTTTGATACAAAGGTGTCATACTTGCTGTTGATTACATTGGTGATGAAATCCCATGACATTGTAACATTAGGAAATGCCTGACTTGGCTGGAAAATGAAATCTTACAAGACGCATAATAGAGTAATAAACTGAAGTGTGATCTGAGTCTCTCTTCAGGCGCTCCACTGCTTGACAGGTCTGTGCTCCTACCGTCAGGCTCGCTCTTCCTAACGACCAACAATTCTGTCACTTTCAGTAATCCATTGGCCCCCTGGCTTGTTCTGAATATTACATTTTAATCATAGGAGGTGCATTTGGACAGTTTTTTAATTATTTCAAATTCACAAGGACAGATTTTAATTATGATATTAGAAACTTCACATTTTTGTACTGTGACATTTGTGCTTTATATTCAGAATTGCAGAGAATGATCTCAGGACATGCAGGGGAGATTAACTGGTGACTCTCAGGTGGCCCTGTGCGACTAAGTGGAAATGTGTGCGTTAGTGCATCCAATGTGCCAAATAAACCGTGGTAACAGGGGGTCCCATTAGGTGTGTCGTCAGTTTTAGTAGATATCTGCGTGAGTCAGAGTTGAATGTCAGATCACATTCCTCCATGGGCTTGTGCATGTGTCGTACATGAACGGCAAAGCGAAACATACCCCCAACGACGCCATTCGGTCCCACTAGCAGGTAAAGCACTGAAATACTCTGGTAGTATGAGATAAACAACAAATGAACTGGGCAGAATGGACATACCATACATATCTTAAGGAGACAAACCCACCATGCACTGGTATGCAATCTGCAATCAAAAACACTGCCACTGTACTTGAATGCTGTCCTGTCACATGGAATGGCCACTTCTCATGAGATAAACTCACTTAGACACAGTGTGCACAACATTATAATGGCTGCTTCACCTTGTGGATTAAGGTACTTGCATGCCGTGAACCAACTCACACTCTTCAGCATCTTTGAGACAAAGGAAGGGATTAACACCGGCATGTAGCTCTCTTTATCCCACCCATTTCTCAAAGTCTTTCTCCTATATCTCAGATCCTCTCAGCTTTGTTCAATGATGTGCACCCCTAATTTGCAGAATAGTCTTGTACGCCTCCTCAGTCTATAATTGTAGTGGTAAGTACAGCACAAAATACAAGTAGCAGAAAGAGTGAACAGGCCTCCTCAAAATAAAGAAAACCTGACCAGGCCACTGTGTGTCAGCATCAGAAACAGGCCTCAAATTGCATTGGCTTTTAAAGTGCAAAAATGATTTTAAATGTCCCAAAATATACAAAAAGTGCTTTAAGGGAAAGGATAACCGTAACCTTCTGGTTTGAATAGATAAACACAATATAATAATCACAAGGCAGCTTAATCCAGTTTAGGCTGGTTGTGACTGGGCACTAACCCATCATTGGGCCCACTATCACACACACCAGTGTGTCAGTGTGGCATTACCACTTAGGTTAACATGCACATTTTTGAGACGTTGGAGGAAAACTGGAGGATCCGGGGATAACATGTGGGGAGAAACTATAAACTCCAATGTAGAATTTAGAATTGTGTTAAGTTACTGTGCCTGTCAGGAACTGAACAACAGAAAGCTGTGCAGCTTGTAAACCGTTTTCACATCCAGACACACATTACTGCTTAAATAACACCTGATGATCCTTTGTGCCCCACTGGGATTCCCAAAGGACTCAGCTCTTCAGCAGCATCATTTGTTTTTGGCATTGGAAAGGTTGTTCTTTTGCTTTTTTTTGCTCACAATTAGAGTTTTCCATTCTATCAACACATCAGTCCTAATGATCAATATAGCAGACCATATAGGACAAGCATTGGATTTTAAACCACAAACGTAATTGTTCAATGTCCGCATCCAACTCCATCATACATGGCTCCCCAAATGGGACTTTTGGGCCCAGGCCCCTTCATGAACATTAAGTCAACTGAGTCTGGTGAGCTGAGCCCATGTGTATTGGTAAGGAACTTATGCCCCCTGGAAGGTCAGTTTTTGGGTAAGACAGAAGGCTGTGAAAGGTAAAACAACTCATCTATTCATCAGTATTTGTTATTTCTCCTCTAGATGTTTTTCCTACTGTATTTAGGTGCTAAGGGGTTGGTTGAGCTGGGCCAGGGGTGAGCAGTGTTGGTCCTGGAGAGCCGCAGTGGCTACAGGTTTTCATTCCAACCCAATTTCTTAATTATAAACCAATCCTTTCCAATCTCAGACCTTATTTAATTTTATGGCTTGTTAGTCTGCAAGGTAAGGTTCTTATATCGTAGATTTTTTCCTTTCCAAGGATATCATCAAAATGATTTGAAGCCTGTCACATTTTCTATTAAGTGTTTTAATAAATCAAACAGTGCATGATGAACACACAGAGATGTAAATCGAGACAAATTAGGTCAGGGCTGTCCAACTCTGGTCCTGGAGGGCCGCAGTGGCTGCAGGTTTTCATTCAAACCCTTTTCCTAATCAGTGACCAGTTTTCACTGCTAATTAACTCCTTTTCCCTTCATTTTAATAGCCATGTTTTTAAGGATTGAGTACTCTGAATTGATTTGTTTCTTCATTAAATGGCAAAAAAACAGAAATGAGAGGTGAAACAAGTCAACAGATGACCATCTAAATTGGAACGTCAAAGTCCAACCAATTTCACTCCAACCAGCCTCATAATGAGAAGCCGATTCTTGCTGTTAATTAAAGTCATCATTGAATATCAGAACTTGTTGCTGATCTCATTCTGCCACAGCAGACTGTTGATTTTCTGTTTTTTCTAAGACCACCGTCAACATGTTTTGGTGACCTGAGCAGACCGACATGACCGAGACCTTCACTTTTCTTTATTGTCATGTTAGCTGGTCATGTGGCGGACAACTAAGGGGTCTGAGCCACATCAATTAAAACTACGGCAAAACAAGTTAATCAGCAGCAAAAACAGCTCACTAATTAGGAAGATGGTTAGAATGAAAACCTGCAGCCACTGCGGCCCACCAGGATCGGAGCTGGACACCCCTGAGTTAGATGGTAAACTGCTGGCTGCTTTGTCATTTACATCTTATTGCTAATACGGAGCCATTAAAACACAGAATGCAGCTGTTTAAGATTGAAATAAGCAATTAAGAGTGGGGAACCTTAACAAGCGAGACCACTAAAGTGAAGCATCAAAATGTGACTTAAGCAATAAGTGCTTCATCAGCAGTAATTGACTTCTCATTAAAAAACTGGGTTGGAACAAAAACCTGCAGCCACTGCGGCCCTCCAGGACCGACGTTGCCTACCCCTGAGCTGGGCCATCAAACAGAGATCAAGCTAAGGGCTGTAATGTCTGTGTTGGTAGCTCTACAGCACAGGTGTCGAACTCCGGTCCTCGAGGGCCGCAGTGGCTGCATGTTTTTATTTTAACCATCTTCTTCATTAGTGAGCTGTTTTTACTGCTAATTAACTTCTTTTGCTTTAGTTTTAATTAACTTGACTCAGGCCCCTTAATTGTCACTTTTTCCTTAATTAGTAGCCAAACAATAATGAGACATCAAACAAGCCACCATATGACAGAAAAAACAGAAAAATCAACAGATTTAGAAATGTCTGCTGTGACAGAATGAGAGCAGCAACAAGCCATTGAATTAAATAATGGGCTTAATTAACAGCAAGAATCAGCTTCTCATTAAGAGACTGGCTGGAGTGAAATTGGTTGGAGTTTAAAATCCCAGTTTTGCTGGTCATCTGTTGGCTCGTTTCACGTCTCATTTCTGTTTGGCTATCATTTAAGGAAGAAACAAATCAATTCAGAGGACTGAATCCTTAAAAACAGGGTTATTGAAATGAAGGGAAAAGGAGTTAATTAGCAGTGAAAACTACTCACTGATTAGGAAAAGGGGTAGAATGAAAACCTGTAGCCACTGCGGCCCTCCAGGCCTGGAGTTTGACACCCCTGCTCTACAGAATGGCTCAGGTTCACCTCACTGCTGACTGTTCAGAGTGCAGCACATGCAGCACCACACCATTCATTCAGCCTTCACAAGGACAGTCTCAGTTCAAATAAAATGGTGACTGTGATTTTAGAATGGCTTGTGGGAAAGGAAGACGGACAAATGATGATAACGTTATTTCCCAATTCGTATTATTGCTGGCCGTGTTATATTCAGATTTTACTGTAGTTGTCTTTTATGGTTGATTGCACTTGTGCTGTTTTATCCCAGTTGACAATGCTTCATCTAACACATTCTAATTTTTGAACTGGCAAATGAAGCTAAGCATGTTTGGGCCTGGCCAGTTCTTGGATGGTGGCCCATCTAGGAAAAGCTTCGGTTGCTGCTGTAAGAGGTCTTGGTGAGTCCAGTACATTGCACTTATCTTGTGGTCTTTGTGTGGATCCTAATGCCCCAGTGCAGTGATGGGGACATTGTGCTGTAAAAATGGGGCTGTCCTTCAAGTAAAACCAACGTCCTGACTATTTGTGGTCATTAGAGATCTCTGGGCTTCTTTTGAAAAGATAGGGTGTTTCCCAATGTCCTGGTTAAATTGCCCACCACGGCCTGCTCACTCTGGGCCCCTAATAATCCGTTGACCTTTATTGGCTAACTATCTTACCCCTTTATCACCTAATAACTAACATGTGGTCAGCATACTGGTGCAAAAATGGCTGGCATCACATCATTCAGGTGGATGCTACACATTGGTGCTGGTCGATGTGGTTCCCCACTATCTATGTAAAGCACTTTGTGTAGGTTAGAAAAGCGTTACAGAAATGTAATTATTATTAATGATCTGCTGAGCTAGTATGGTGACATTACTAGATCAGTTTTGATGGCTTATAAACACTGGCATTTGGTTGGATAAATATTCAGTGTGTCTGTAGGGTGGTTCTGGGTAGCAGCAGGAGTTGGGGATTCAGGGAGAGGTGATGTCTTGTCAGGCCCAGGTGCCCTTGAACTCAGGATCTCTCTCTGGACACCACAGGTGGCCAATAATGAGTTGCTCGATCTGCCTCTTCTCCAATTTTCAGCATGTCAAAATGGATAATTGCACTGCACTTCAGATACCATTCACTACAGAACCCTCCATATACAGTCAAGTTTACAATGACACGTGGAAAATGGCCCAAGCTGCTCACTGCTGTTGCTCCAGAGTGATCTCCATACAGGCAGTGTCCAGGCTGAGGTTCAAATGCAAGAGCTGAGAAGCAGCGCCACAATCCGTTACAACACCATTCCTTCCTGTCCAGCAGCATTATGTTAGAAATGGCAGAATGGGAATCAAATAGTTACTTGGCACCTTTCCCCTCACGTCTTCCTGCATGAAACTCCTCTTTCTGGTGACTTGTCTCAGAGGCGAGATAAAGCAGATTTTCTGTGAAACACAAACAGTCGCTGCCCTCCTCCTCCTCTTCCTTCTTCACCTGGCACTGGCATTAAAGAAACAAATAGAAAATAGCAATAAACGTCATTAAAATACCCCAAATGATTGCACACTGAAACATGAGCAATTTATTCCTCCATTTCGCTCAATATATGAGAAATGTGGCAGGATGAGATAGCAAGGAAGTGCATTGTGATGCAGCAATCGAGGAAAAGTGCTGACATTTTGGGGCACTATGGAAGCTCCTTGACGGCGGCCCATTGAAATGCCATGGATGTGTGTCTTTATGAGATTTCATTAAACTGCTGACAGCACTTTTAATGCAAAAAGAGCAGCTTGCCACAGGTTTATAAAAAAGATAACAAAAATAAATTTCAAGTTGACGCTGCTGGGAAACTACAAGAAAAGGGCACAGCCTCAGAAAAGTTAAAGTGGCTCTTCTGAGCTTCAGGGGTTCAAGGCCAATCAGAGGATTGTGGGTCAGCAATCCACAGGATGAGAAAGCAGCTACAGAGTAGACGCCCACCTGTTCTTCAAGATGGTTGGACTAAAAAAACGATGAGAACTGAAATGAGGCATCTTGAGTGAACTGGAAGATGGGCATGTTTGGGTATCACTGCACATATGGTGCTGAGTCAAGGACCTTGGTATAGATTAGCAGTTTTAAGATACCAAGTCTTAAAAGATAATATCCAGTGGTGTGTGAACTTTCATGTTATTGCTCCAGGCTCAAGTGGCTTTGCCATGTAGTTCTCTGTGTCCATGGCACTTGATGTTATCTTCCTCATCTCAATGTCAGATTCTTTGCCATGTCCTTCATAGGGAAAAGCATGAGAGACTAGGTGTGAAACTTTAGTTCTTTAAGTATTGTGGCTTCTCAGTTGTTCCACACTGGGATCAATCGCCGGTATATACGACAGGCTTGGAAAAGTGGATCTTAGACATTTCCATTTCCATTGATTGGCTTAGCAGACACTTTTATTCAAAGCAACTTACAAAAGAGGTCAACATAATCCTCTGAACGAGTGTTACAGGACAAGGGTACAAGACTGATTTCCACAAGTGAAAAGCTCAAAACAAAATACAAGCTAGTTAGAATTCCCAGATTTACAAAACCTTTGGCAGAAAAATCATCAAACATCT
Source organism: Erpetoichthys calabaricus (assembly GCF_900747795.2). Lineage (NCBI taxonomy): Eukaryota > Metazoa > Chordata > Cladistia > Polypteriformes > Polypteridae > Erpetoichthys > Erpetoichthys calabaricus. The sequence continues at coordinate 28,958,332 of NC_041400.2, read as the reverse complement.
TGAACACATTGAGGGAGTCAGAGTTACGAATGATGGTGGGCAGCTCCTTTCACTGGCCAGGCATTACGCATGAAAAGGGTCTAGGCTAAGATTTGATACCACGTAGAGGTGGAATCACCAGACGGCATTCATCAGTGGATGTAAGTGGCCAAGAAGGAGCGGAGTACCTCACAAGTGTCTCAATATATGTAGGTGTAGATCTGCTGACTACTCTGTAGACAACCGTCGAGGATTTGAACTTAATAGGTGCTGCTACAGGGACAAGTGTCCATCTCAGCTTGTTGAACACCAGATGTTCCGCTTCATTTTGAACCATTCACAACAGCTTGGTGACACATGCTGGTGCTCCTGCCAGCGGAGAGTTGCAGTTGTCCAAACGTGACAGGACCAGACCCTGGTCCAGGGTGCTGCAAACTCTGCCCGATCTTACAAATATTGGACAGAGTGAATCTGTAAGACCAAGAGACTGTAGCAACATGGTCCTTGAAGGACAACTGGTCCAATCACCAACCCAAGGTTGCGTACCTTAAACCTAGATCAGCGAGTCTAACTTCAAGGTACCACAGAGAGTAGCTTCCTGACCCACAGAGAATGCTTTCTTGCTTTCAAATATTTGGACCAGCTTCCTGATCTAAAGAGAAGAGATATGGACACCTAGTTTTAAAGGAAGATGGAGCCTATGAGATTACATCAAGGTACCTCCTACTAACAGAACCAGTGCCTGTTTATGGGTGCTGAAGTTTATGGCTTACACTTACAAGCTTACACAATTTGATTATCATGTTACGTTATCAGGTCAGACTCTGACAGTAAACTGACCAAGTGTTTGTAGAGCTGCAGTTTAGTGTCCATTCTGGGATGAAGGTAGTATGTGGTGTAGCGGTCTTTCTGTAAGCCTGTTAAATCTGCAATCTTAACAGGCCTTGTGTGCTACTGAAAGGAAAAAAATCTAATAAAATGGAGCAAAGCCCATGTTGACATGCAAGGAGGTGTTCTGGCTTTTAGTCCTAGAATAATCCTCCTTAGCAAAAGAATTCATTTCATTTTCAATATACAGTACACCCCCAAAATTCACGGGGGTTACGTTCATAGAGCACCCGCGAATTGTGAAAAACTGTGACTTTTGGATGTGATTAAAAAATGCCTTATAAATGCCTATTTTTATAGCTTAAACCCTAAATACAGTATGCCCCCTAAGCACTTTAATTTAGTTGCAAACTCAGCTTAATACATTAATACATTACCTAAAAAAATACCTTAATACAGTTCTCAATGTTCTCAAACTGTGTGGCGTAGAAAAGTAACAACAAAGTGGGTGCGAAGATGTGAAAAAAAGAAAACAAGAATCGAAAATATGAAAAATACATCTATTGAAACCAAAACAAATTAACTTAAACTACATTCTGATACTAGAAAAATAAATATAGAGTTAGATAAATGTCGATAAAAGTTAAGTAAGTGTAATAAAATATGCATCTATGATATATCATTAATTAAAAAAGAACAAATTGGTATTAGTGGGCTCCTTTCAAAAAAACGTTAGGGGGGGCGCGATTAAAACTGTTATGAAAACTCAGGTCGCAAATACTTAAAGACTGAGAAACGTAATGTCTTAATACATTACCTAAAAACAATGTAAAGGTAAACCTGTATACTGTACAGTACTGTACTGCTATGTCTCCCGCGGTGCTAGAATGTAAAATACAGATGTTACCGCTATACGTACTGTAATTCATGCAAGCGCGTTTTCTTTGTTATAAGTAGAGTAAATACATAATCATTTCATTTAATTAAAATACAGTAAAATGTACGGGTACTCACCAATGATGAATGATATTGACGATGATGATGATGAAGTAGCTGTGCAGTATGATGCAGAGGAATTTAAACTCCTCGGGTGGCACCTCTTCTTCAGGCTGCTCAGTTTCAAATGAGCAGCAAGGTGTGGTCTTTGGACTGTGGGCATACAATAAATCAGGTGGTCCACAAGTGAACTGTCATCAAGCCTAAGCACAGTGAATTGAAATTGAAATTGTTAACATTTCAAAGGCTCAGCCATTTCTTTTCTTTCATTCCTATGTAGTGTATGATTTTTATGACATTACTCTGCTCATTTTGTCAAAAATATTTTCTGGTAAAAATTTGTGAGCAACTGGTGGCCATTGCTTGCACTAAGCGGTTTTATATGAATCTGCGTTGTCGGAATAAAAGTTAAGTTAGTGGCAGCAATTCCAGTGCACTGGTTTCAAATCCTGCCCCCAATCCCAGTCACTTGCCCTTCATTTTATTTGCGTGTTTTCTTCTTATGGGTTTCCTGCAGGTATTCTCCGGAGAGAGACTCCAAATTGGCCTGTGCGAGTGGGAGTATGGATGAGTGGACCCTGCAGTGGGCACTCAGTGGATGCTTTGTGCCTTGTACCCTGTGATGCTGGGGTGAACTCTGGCCCTCCATTACCCTAAACTAAATTAAGTGAGTCTGTAATTCCAGCCTTAACTCAGATTTTATAGCGCCACACTGTGGTCCATATTTTAATCTACTGTAATTTGTATGTTATTTCCAAGTATGCTGAATTTGCTGATGTTACTCTGTCCACTATGCGCAGGGTAATAATGCTGCAGTCACACTGGGAATTGCTGAATACTTACAGTGTAAGTACATTGTAATAAGAGACATTGTCAGGTGTTCACCTTTATGTTTGAAAAGCTTTTGTCATTTCAGGCTTTTTTAAAAATGCAAACTGTGGATTACATGAACATGCCGTTCTCTCAGTGTATTAACAGTGCCTACCACAGACATTTTAATACATCTGCTGTGACTGCAGTCACAAGTCAACTGACATCAGTGCATAGTCATATAAGAACAAATTCTGTACTAGTTAGTGTGGAAAATCAGCCCCGACACAGACGGGCACAGTGACACACAAGTCCCAAGCACATGTTTTATGTTCCTTCCTTTCCTTGCCCAAATCAGCCACAATTCATGCTCAGTCCCTTTCTTTCTCTTCTCTTTCTCCCGTCCTTTCTTCTGTCGCCACCACTCCTCTCCCGTAAGCTCTGCCCTCCACCTCCCAACTCCGGCTCTCTGAATGGACTGAGGCGGCCTCTTTTGTATTGTACCCGGAAGTGCTCCAGGTGCTAATCTGTCCTGTTCTGGCAGCAATCCCAGGTGTGGCGAAAGAGCTGCATGGGCACCCAGAGGTATTCCACGTGCACCTGGATTCTCTTCCGGCAGTGCTTCCTAGTGTGGCAGAAGTGCTGTGGTCCAGGGCTCCGGAATCACCCAAGTGCCCCCTGGCGGTGACCACGGGTCCCAATAGGGTTGAGCTTCCAAGCTCCAAGCTCACGGTCCTAATGCAATCCAGGGGGGTCGCCCTCTTGTGTTCCGGGCGAGGTATTGTTCCCAATATGTCCTCTCCCCTGGTCCTTTCTTCACAGGGGTGTCCTGGTGGGCAAGGTCCCCGGTCGTCTGCCACATAGTTTAGAAAATGAAGGTAATTTTAATTTGGTAGTGCATATGTAGCAATATTTTTTGATTTACTATTTACCCAGTTTCTAGGTGACGGGAGCTGGAGCCTTTTGGAGCAGCATTGACCTCAAGAAAGGATACTACCTCAGACGGGGTACCAGAGGGCACACTTATACCCAAACTCGCTCAAATGCAGCCAACTAACAACTGCCTGGGAATCTTGGGGTTTGGGAGTAAAAAAGGGAGAATGTTCCACATAGACAGTGTCTGGAATCTGCAACCATTGGGGCAGCCGTGCTAACCGCAGGGAAACTGTGATGACCCCTGAAGACAAACAGCCTTTTATAAGTGAAGGGGTAAGAGTATAAATGGTTACAGTTAATGGCTGTCACAACTGGAGAGATTCATGAGCAGATACAAAACCACTAAAAAAAGAATGCAAAGCAGCAGAAGGGGATAATAGGCAACATAAGCAGAGAGATAGTCTTTAAATCAGAATACACTAGGGAAATTTAATGGCCAGTATGAATGTTTGTAGTTGCAAGTACAAGGAGAAGCCGGCTGTAAGCTCCAAATCAATTGTAAACCCTTGTTACAGGATTTTTACTAGCAGTAATGGCGTGCGGAGGCCAATTAGTCACACTGAGGTAGCTAAAAATACAAGGAAACAAATACAGCAATCTACTGTATGAGTCGGTATTGTGTGTGCCCACGTCACCCTGCAGGATTGATTTCCTGTTTTTAAAGCTTTTAAGAAATTGTAGAGAGGATAGTGAGGTTAAGGTGGAGGGGGGGTGCAAATAACAGAAGTGGGAGCCGCAGCCATCTGTGAAATGGAGTGGGTGGGCTTCAGAATGTCATGTTATGATACTTTATCAATGGCAATAAACTACATGATAGATAGATAGATAGATAGATAGATAGATAGATAGATAGATAGATAGATAGATAGATAGATAGATAGATAGATAGATAGATAGATAGTGTAACAAGTAATTCACTCCGGACATCATAAAGGTTTGGGGCAGCCACCTGTGTATTGTATCCTGGCTGCGAAAGTTTTAAATAATTGAACAGAGATGTTCACAAGACCGAGTCCAAAACACAACTGTCAGACTGGAAGTAAGCTGGTGGCTTTAAAGGCCCATTGAGGAAGTGACGTCATCGGGGCCGGAACTGGAATTGACATCACCCAAGGTGCTGGAACCTGGTGGGATTTCCTGAGAATGGTGTGCAAGGAACTGAAAAATACAGTCAGCACACTCCACCACCCCCTGGACTGATGTGGTATTACAATCACTCAAGCCCTTTAGCTGTGTGTGTGACGATAGATAGATAGATAGATAGATAGATAGATAGATAGATAGATAGATAGATAGATAGATAGATAGATAGATAGATAGATAGATAGATATGAAAGGCACTATATAATAGATAGATAGATTCAAGACATGTAGAATGGTATCAATTAATATCCTGTTAGTTATTTGTTGTGGAGGGTCTATGATTTATTTTATTTCTAGTTTCTTAAACATAACATTTTTTGAAAGAAATACCTGATTTGAGATTTAACATTTCTTGATTTTAAGACTCAAGGTAAAATTGTTGGCTGCTTTAGATCACGATGGTTAGCAGATCTGGAACTTTGCTGGTAAATGATAGTGTGACAGAATTCTTACATCCTTAGAATGTGTAGATAATACAACTGTAAGGTCGTGTTTAGTGTAATGTGAGTACTGAGTACGTATTTGTCCACTCCATACTTACTGCGCACTGCTGTCACACTTCCTTGCATTCATTTCTAGATAAGTGACTGATTTTTTTTTATTTATTACATTTACAGTGTATTATCTCAAGCAGCAGGAGAACTGGGCTGGTGTACCAGCAGTGCTGTACCACCATTTCTCTGACTTGTACTGGGATTCTGTTTTGCCATCAGGAGTGGCTTTTGGTCGAGTCAGCAAGGAAACTAAGCAAATTATACATTATATGATAAGTGAAAGAACAAGCCATTAAAATCATTATCCATCCATCCATCCATTTTCCAACCCGCTGAATCCAAACACAGGGTCACGGGGGTCTGCTGGAGCCAATCCCAGCCAACACAGGGCACAAGGCAGGAACCAATCCCAGGCAGGGTGCCAACCCACCGCAGAACACACACAAACACACCCACACACCAAGCACACACTAGGGCCAATTTAGAATCGCCAATCAACCTAACCAGCATGTCTTTGGGTTGTGGGAGGAAACCGGAGTGCCCGGAGGAAACCCACGCAGACACGGGGAGAACATGCAAACTCCACGCAGGGAGGGCCCGGGAAGCGAACCCGGGTCCCCAGGTCTCCCATCTGCGAGGCAGCAGCGCTACCCACTGCGCCACCGTGCCGTTAAAATCATTAAATAACTCAAATCAGTTACAGTCCTGTGACAACCTGAATTGCTCTCCCAGTCAACATCTCTTAGCTAGAAGTCTACACGCCATTGTCACAGACCATGATCACCTTAGTGCTGAACGCTACACCACTACAAACACATCTCTCCTCCAGCTGTTTGAATTACATGGGGGTTTATTACAATGTGTGTTTTCATGTGAGTCATGTACTGTCATCTTAAATATTTAGAAACACTAGAAATACATTGCCATGCTATTAAACAGCAGGTGTCTCCTGCTGGTAGCAAATTCAAAGAGTGTATTCTAGAAGGATGCTTTCATGCTTTCCATTTGTGACAAAAAAGGGCCAAGCTACCTTAAACATTGCCTTGGAAAAATAAGAAACTTTTATCCCATAAAAAGTGAGGAGTCACACTGCATCATTTCAAAACTGAGAGAGGAAGTGCAGGGTTATTATGGAGCTCGTATGATGCTGAGGAGAGCAGTCCACCTTCAACATTTCACAACTTTAAAGGCCTGCAGCTATTAAAGAATAAAATCAAGTAATGCCTGAAAAGGATTTGTTTTCCCTTTTGAAAGATTTGAAAAGTTTCAGTGGCATTGCTGTTGTGGGGTAAGACACAAAGCACTGGGGAGATGGTCTTAATTTAAAGTGTTCTTGTACATTTTAAAAGGTTTCCTTACATTTTGCTCACTTCGCTAGGTCCCACAATATGCGGATGGAACTGACCACCTCGGCCTTATTTAAAGTGTCATATCAGGCCTGACTGATGCAGCCCTTGAGGGAAATTCATGAGATTCGCAGCCATGAGACTTAAGCAGACCCACAGAAATAGTATTAATGACAGTAGCAAGAGGACAGGACGCTCTCTGAATTTTAAGTGATTTTTTGATAGCTTAAAAAAAGCCCCGTGATGTTAGGAAAATGTTTACATGGAAACTGCTCAGAAAGAAAATTAATTTTTGCAACTCATTCTTTCTTACATTTAAAGAAAATTATATGACAGAATGTTATACTTTACTGGGAAAAGAACAAGGTGATCATTTTATGAAACTGAAGCAGGCCTCATACAGGACATGCACACACTTCTGGTATATCAATGGGAAGGCAAAATATTTTTAAAAGGATATCTGAAATTCTTTTCCATTATACCTCCAAGCTGGAAAAGTTCAAAATCCTCAAATTGCAATTTTCAAAATCCCTAAATTACATTTTCAAATCTACTGTCAAACTTTCCTGCCAGTCTGGAGATAGGTGCTAATCATTTCCAGTGAAAGTACCCTTCCATTGAATGGGCCCTCCTGCCTGTGTGAAAGGATCTTGTCAGCAGCAGGAGTCGTTTTCAATAGATAAAGTACTTTCAAAGGAAAATGTGTTGGACGTATCTTGAAAGCTCAGGAAGTTTTTCTCTGATAGCATGAAGTGAACTACCTATTTCTTGAAATAGTCAAGAATTACTTCAAAATATCTTCAAATAAATGCCAGCTTCCAGAAAATGTGAAATGCATTCTAAAGTTCACTGTAGGCCCAAGTAAGTAAACAGGACACAAAAATTTTGGCAACCGTTTGCCTCAAACATTTCTAGGTAGGATGTTTAAAAACTGACTGTTTGTAGTATTCTCTTTTTTATGACAATTTCACATAAATGCTTTGAGCCGATATAAATGGTAATAAATAAAGAATTCTATATCAACCCATTATTTTTTTTTTTTTGTTCTTTATTTCACCTTATACAATTTCTCGTATTAGGAATTTGTTTGTTTTCGCATACCCCTTGGGGTCAGAGCGCAGGGTCAGCCATTGTACAGCGCCCCTGGAGCAATTACAGGTTAAGGGTCTTGCTCAAGGGCCCAGCAGAGTAGGATCTCTTTTTGGCATTGACAGGGATTCGAACTGGCAACCTTCGGGATACCAGCGCAGATCCTTAGCCTCAGAGCCACCACATTATGTTCCTCTTTCACAAACAAAGTCATCAAGGGACCACCACTAAGCTATCGCTCTGTTTTAATGTTAATGTTCCCTTATGAATACTTTGCCCATCACATTCACTTGGGGAACTTCTTCAGGGCTTCAGAGGGTACGCAATAACACCCTGAGTAGAGAGGGGGCGTTCTCGCTACCTCCATCTTCTGTTCCACCCACAGTTCTTAAACTTGCCAATCAGACAACACATGACTCAGGTTCTGCTTCTGCCAAGAAGCCCCTCCCCTTCTGGGATAGCGATATAAAATCAGCAGAGCCACCAGAAGTCAGCATTGATTTGAGGACCATAAACAAAGGTCTAAGGATCGATCCCTCGCCTTATATTTTGTTGGGCAAATGTGCAATCTTTCTGCACTCTCATGTACCATTTCTTTTTGAACCTTTCATTTTTAGCACTAGGGTGTTGTACCGTGTTAGCCATTATGAATGTAGAGAAAAGCCAAGCAAAATGACACCTTTTATTGGCTAACTAAAAAGATTACAATATGTAAGCTTTCGAGGCAACTCAGGCCCCTTCTTCAGGCAAGATGTAATACAGAGACTGGAGTTCCCTGTGTTTATATACACACTCTAGGACAAGAAACAACATTCGTAAATCTTTAAATGAGAAATTTTAAATGTAAAAAATTAATAGATTCATTCAGGCTAGGGTTAATTTAACAAGAGAGAGAAGAACAATGTATTGTCAAGATCTTTGGATAAGATAACTGTCCAACAAAGTCTTTTGAAGTTTATAATGAGTTTTTCAAAACAATGTGGGTCTGTAGACAAGTTGTCTGTCAGTCTGAGAGATATAAACAATCCTCATATCTGGCCATAAAACTCTTGTCTTTATTCAAGCCATGTTGTAATGTATTAAATTTTAGCATGAGTTTAACTTCCCATTCTTTTCTCTCTTGCTGTGTTTTGAAGTTGCCCATAAGCACTGTGACTTTAAAGCCCCTCTCACAGTGTCCATGGCTGTTGAAGTGGGCCGCTACAGGAACATCTGTGTTGCCATGTTTAATGTGCAACCTGGGTAAATTCATTCTCTGGTGGAGTGTTTGTCCAGTTTCTCCCACATAGAGTGCAGTGTCAGGACATTTCATGCAGAGAATTACGTAGACTACATTAGATGATCTGCAGGAAAATAAACGCTTTATGTGATGTTCAAGTTGGCAGCCAACCTTTCATTTTGAAATTAAACGGGGATTAGCAGACGGTACCTCAACCTTTCGTTTTTGTTCCTTGTGTTTCTTTGCAAATCACAACTTATATCTCTCTATTATATAAAATAATCTTGCGACAAGATGAGACTTTTTTGGAAGACGAGACAAGACTTTTTTTGGAAGAGATTTTTTCAAGTCACGCCCTCCTCTCATCCATATTCATCCACCCACATGGTACTCTCACCTCTCATTCATGTGAATGCTTTTGACAGACTGCTCTCTCAGGTCTTATAAATTTTATAAAGTTTTCCTCACTTTAAGTTCCCAATTAAAGAAGACGTATTATGCCCAAATCTAAAATATATTCAATTGAAACATCAGACATGTGATCTTCATTGAAGCAGTTATCTAAAGAATTTCATCACGAAGGGTTATCAACAGAAAAAATGAGTACATGGGGAATCCTAGCACCGAGAAACGATGAAGTCAAACGAATTAAAGCCAAAAATGTCAATCAGTTACATGGCAAATTGGTTAAATGCGTATCAATAGACTATGCTGAAACGGTGGTGATCGTGTGGAAAATGAAAACATCAGCTTACAATATCACGAAGAATATCTACAACCGTTAACACTGTCCGGTCTTCCACCGGCCGAATTACTGTTGAAGGAAGGATGTATCCAAGAAAGGTAATGTAGTACATCTTCCACGGATAACATTAGACACCAAAGGAGATCTTGATATGAAATTTGTATTAAAACGTTAACGTTTCCCATTAGAATAGCAAAGACAATTAACAAATCTCAGAGCTAAACATTCAAAAAAGTCATTTTATTTAATAGAGAGAAAGAAACAAAATTCAATCACGGGCAATTATACGTTGCGTTGTCACGATGAAAGTCCAAACACAGAATCAAAATTCAATGCGATATTAACGAACATTTAATTCAAAGAATTGTTTTTACTGAAGTTTTACAGTAAAATTATACGCTTAAAAAGTATTTGTGTGTTAATTTCTAAGCCAAACAAAACAGAATCGTATTACTCAACGAATAACTCTAACACAACATAAAACATAATTTACTTTTAAATTATTACGTTTTTCTCTTTTTTAATATGGTTAACTAGCCAACCCGCAGCGTAGCATACGCCGCATAATTATGTATTGATGGGTGAATACTTCCTGAAAGACACAGTTCTCCAAATGGGGTGGGTTTGAGGATACGACTGTAAGTGAATGCAAAGATGGAACTCTGGAGAGAGGGCGGGGAAGCGGGCCCGAGAGGTTTCTGGTCCTAACCGTCCAACTACAGGTCGGTACAACCAGCAACGATCCTTCCACAGGTTCACCTATGGAACCCGTGTTAGGACATTTACATCCTCTAGATAGGCAAGTTCGATCGTCTGACGCCCATTCCACCTCCATCATTCTAGTCTGCCGATTTCTTGAGTCATCTCTTAGTCATCGTTCAGTACGCACTGCCTGCTCATGTGTCCGCCCCCAACTCCTCACCTGAATTGCTTTCGTCTGTGTACAGTCCACATGCACTTGTGAGTCACGTTGACTGTTCATTTTACACTGATATTACACTGCCTCAGTCGCATGCACCTGTGAGCCACGTTCGGGATGGTGAGGTTTCCCGTGTTGAGTCCAATTAAGCCAAAGGCTCCACACCTGGTGGTGCCCTTCTGTCAATTCCTTTCAGTTTCAGCTTTGCAAGCATACTCCCCCCGGAACCCAAAGACTTTGGTTACCCGGTTGGCTGCCCGGCGGGTCATGGGAATAACGCCGCCGGATCGCCAGTTGGCATCATGTATGGTCAGAACTACGACGGTATGTGATCTTTTTCGAACCTCCGACTTTCGTTCTTGATTAATGAACACATTCTTGGCAAATGCTTTCACTCTTGCGCCATGGTCGGCTGTTTAGTGAATTGTTGGCGGGCGTGGCTGTCTTGTGTGCGTCTTGCTTGCCATGGACTTAGTGAATTATATATATAGATTACTCGCTGTAATGTAAAATAGTTATATTATGCATATGTAACAATTCCCATGAAAATAAAAATCTTTTTAAATTGTACAACCGCATCCCCATATGCAAGCAACAGAACCGCAAAGAGGCTAGCACGTAGTGCAGGCTGGGGGGTTGGCAAGCGAAGCGAGCAGGAGGCAAAGCCTCCTAGTACAATTTTAAAAAATCTGAGATATATATTTTCACTTCACAATACCCAAAATGTTACATACAGTATGATAAAAGAGTCTCTCCTTTGGAGCCATAGAAACTTCAATAATTCAGAACTAATTTAACCCATAAGTGGTGATTTTAAGTCACAAGGCATATCAAATCAGTAGGCATTAGTATTTGCAGACAGTTGTGATGATAAATATTGAAATACTCAGGAGTTGTTGTGAGCTTGAAAGTTCCAACGCACACAGTCCCAAAAACACTCAAAACGCCCGCTAGATGGGGAAAATCAGTGTCAAAATCCTGACTAGTAATGAAGAAGGCCACAAATACTATGTTCACATTTCCAGGCTGAAATCAAATTTTTTGCCTTAATGTGACACAAATCTGATGCTTTCAGGGTTGTGTGGATACAGGAATCCGATCTTTTCAAAACAGATTTGGATCACTTTCAGATGTGGTCCTAGTTTAGATACATATCTGTGGCCATGTGACAAGACTGAGAACGGTCAGATAAGAATCCATGTGTTTTTTTGACAATACTCATGGCCTGAGCACTTTTGTCATCAGCCAACACTGGCAGCACAGCAAAACAAAAATGGAGTAGAGCTACAGTTGTGACAATAGTCATGATCCACCATTATTGGCCCTTTTTTCATACCCCCACATCTCTTGGTGTACCAATGCCAGCAATAGCTGCAGTAAAAGCTGGCCATCTGGCTTTTGTTCCCCTTCTCAACCTAATCATGCACAGATGATGAATTGTTTGCCGTTCTTCAGAGCAAAATGCAATGCATACATTAGTTACTAGTGCGTCCATTTTGTCGGTTATAATGCCAAGAGTTATCTTACAAATAATTATGTTTTTTCTTGTTGGTGATGCAGATGACTCTCGCACAAACGTATTAATGTGTGCACGCGTGCTGTTTCGGAGGACAGATGTGTTCACATTACAGATAGACAGAGGTCACTTGTACTTATGAATGTGAACCGTCAAGACAGGCAAATCTGATCGGAGCAAAAAATCAGAATTGACCAATGAGACTTGTAATGTTAGCACAGCGAAATAATCTTTATAAATAAAAAGAGCTATTCTTCAGAAAATGCTCTGAACAAAAGCAGGTTCCTTGGAGTACAAAAGACAAAAGCAACTGTTAAAAAGCCAAAGCCAAACCAAAGCAAACAAGTCCAAATCACAAATCCAAACAAAGCAGAGTACAGGTTCAAAACTACAGATAAATCACAAAAGAACAAAGATTAATCACATGAGAACTCACCACATCACGAGTGCATTTAGGACAGGGGTCTCCAGCTCCAGTCCTGGAGAGCTACTGTGGCTGCAGGTCTTCATTCTAACCCTTTTCTTAATTAGTGACCAAATTTTGCTGCTAATTAACTCTTTGCTTTAATTTTAATTGATGCACAACTTAAAACTCAGGCCTCTTAATTATTTCTGTTTTCCTTAATTAGGAACCAAACAATATTAAGGCACAAAATGAACCAACACATAAACAACAACCTGCGTTCATCACACAATAACTGAAATTAAAGAAAGGTGAAGGCCTCAGTAATGGTGATCTGCTCAGGTCCACAAAACATTTTGACAGCGCTCTTAAAAAAGAAAATCAACCGTTTTGGAAATGTCTGCCACGGCAGAATGGGCGCCATGGAATTAAATAATGGATTTAATTAGCAATGAGAATTGGCTTCAAATTAAAAAATTAAATGAAGGTTGGAGGCTCCAACTTAGCTGGTCACCTGTTGGCTCACTTCACATCAAATTTATGTGTAGGTGCCGTTTAAGGAAAAAAGAATCAATTCAGCAGTCAGAGTCTCAAAAAAAGTCAATTAAAATAAAGGGAAATGGTTAATTAGTAGTAAAAACAGGTCACTAATTAAGGAAATAGTCAGAATGAAAACTTGCAGCCACAGTAGCTCTCCAGGACTGGAGTTGGAGACCCCTGATTTAGATGAACTGCAAGGGATGGTGGGTGACCGCCACCTTTAGAGGGCTGAGGGCAGTGCCTTGTGGTGATGGACACCTGGCAACACCTCTTAAGGAAACAACCACAAAACACAAAATACAAGATGCGTAAACAAAAAGAAATGAAACAGTCAACAATATTAACATCAAACTCTCAAAAATGAACAAGGGTGTTGTACCGTATTAGCCATTATGAATGTAGAGAAAAGCCAAGCAAAATGACACCTTTTATTGGCTAACTAGAAAGATTACAATATGCAAGCTTTCGAGGCAACTCAGGCCCCTTCTTCAGGCAAGATGTCATCATGCCTGAAGAAGGGGCCTGAGTTGCCTCGAAAGCTTGCATATTGTAATCTTTCTAGTTAGCCAATAAAAGGTGTCATTTTGCTTGGCTTTTCTCTACAAAAATGAACAATAAAGAATTAAAAGGAATTTGAACCCCAGCCAGGGGAGGAACTCAACAGAAGTAAAATAAAATATGACAATGCCATTCATTTGGAGTGACCAGAATGTTCATCCCATTGCATTCGTAACAAAACAAAAAACATAAAAAAGTCACTTAGGACGTATCTCTGCCCAGTATCAGTTATCAGTAAATATGTCTATTGTACGAAAATAATACTTTTAGTATTAGCCAGCATAGGTGTAGAAATTGAAGATTTTACAAATTAATATTATTCAACCTTTTAAAAATCAACTGATGCATTAGACCCTGGGTTTGCTTCGTGGAGTTTGCATGTTCTCCCCGTGTCTGCGTGGGTTTCCTCCCACAGTCCAAAGACATGCAGGTTCGGTGCATTGGTGATTCTAATTTGGCCCTAGTGTGTGCTTGGTGTGTGTCCTGCGGTGGGCTGGTGCCCTGCCCAAGGTTTGTTTCCTGCCTTACGCCCTATGTAGGTTGGGATTGGCTCCAGCAGACCCCCATGACCCTGTGTTAGGATATAGCGGGTTGGGTAATGACTAACTGACTGACTGACTGACTGATGCATTAGACATAAAGCCATTAAGCCTTTGACATCGTGTGTGCTCATTTTGACTTCTTTTTTCAGTCCATTTTCTTAAAGGATGATTCAGTATTGTGAGTTTTGAATGTTAAAATCTTTATATGGCTTGTTTTTAACCCAAATACATTTGGTAAAATCAAACTGCTCAAATCTCAAGTAGTTTTCATTAATCCCATTAGCTAAATCAGAGTTGAAACCCAAAACCCTAACATGGTTGTTATGTGATGATGGCCATGCTGACCTCACCAAGCTCAAGTTTTGCATTGACTTCCATCCATTATCCAACCCGCTATATCCTAACTACAGGGTCACGGGGGTCTGCTGGAGCCAATCCCAACCAACAAAGGGCATAAGGCAGGAAACAAACCCTGGGCAGGGCGCCAACCCACTGCAGGGCATACACACACACACACCAAGCACACACTAGGGATAATTTAGGATCGCCAATGCACCTAACCTGCATGTCTTTGGACTGTGGGAGGAAACCCACGCAGATACGCGGAGAACATGCAGGGAGATACCCAGGAAGCGAACCCGGGTCTCTTAACTGTGAGGCAGCAGCGCTACCACTGCGCCACTGTGCTGCCCTGCGTGGACACTTCCTGTTCAATTTTATGCTTATAAACTGTGGAAAAAATAGATATTAAAGAAAGAAATTTGTCCTCAACTAGGACCTCTTTGAGTCTCTGCATGAAGAGATAGCAGCCTGTTACAGCGGCCTACTAAGGACAGTGCCCCGAGCAGAGATTGTCAGCAGACGGTCGGAGGACACAGACAGAGAGTCTGATTTGAATTAGTGCTTACATATTCATCTGACGTTTACTCTGATTGGTTCAAAGGACTTGAGGTTTTTTAGCAGAGAGCATAACCAGCTTACATACCCTCAAATAAAAGTCTTATTCTACTACAGTCTTGTCCTACAATATCTTTTAAATTCAGCTCTTATTCTTTAATGGAAAACTGCATACGTGGCAACTGGCAAGTCTAACTTGGTATATGAAAGAACATGACATCAGGCAATCTCATGAACCATTCTCTAGAACATTCTGTTGGTTTACTTTACTACTGTATTTCAGGAGTCTCTTCATGCTATTCCTCTAAGAGACATGCTATGTATTTGTTTAATATACACTGCACACCAAAACCCTTTATGCACTGTGGAGATTCAGCCCCGAACACAGACAGACAGACAGACACCAGATGTCCCAAAACACACACGTTTATTGCTGCCTCCTGTACACAGCTCCAAACACTGCACAAGTCAGCACACAGTCCTCTCCTTTCTCTTTCTTCATCTCTGCCGCCCTCACTCCTCCTCTCACAAGCTCTGTCGTCTTCCTCCCGACTCCAGCTCTCCTAATGGAGCGAGGCGGCCCCTTTAACAACACCCCAGATGTGCTCCAGGTGTTTCGTAATGATCTTCCGACGGCACTTCCCGGTGTGCCTGGAATGTCTTCTGGCAGCACTTCTGGTTGTGGCGGAAGTGCTGCAGTCCAGGGCTCCATAATCCTCTGGGTGCCCCCTGGCGGTGGCCTCAGGCCCCAACAGGGTTGAGCGTATAAGCTCTGATCCCGTGGCCCCCATGCAGACCAGGGCGGCTGCCTTCTCGTGGTCCAGAAGAGGTATTGTCCCTCTCCCGGTTCTTCTAGGTGTCCCGGCTGGGCAGGATCCCCAGCCATCCGCCACAGCACAAAAACCATGCTACCCTTAAATAAATGAATTATCATTTCACAAATCAAGCTAAGCTTCTTTAATACCAAGTTTTAACCCCCTCTGTGCCTCACTAATATTACCTTGTCCAAAAGCACTTTTCCTTTTGTGTAATAATGATGTTATAGACATGTTGATCTTGGGTTTAACAGAAAGAGCACACATAATGAGAGACGTAGGGCAGAAACTGCAGGTGACAGTCTGCGTAGACAAGACAGCAGGCAGGTGAGGTGACTAAAAATCAGAATGTAGCAGAGAGAGCGCGGGACTCATCCTGTTAAGAACATTCATACAATTCACTCACATTACCGTGGGCTCCTGGGAGATGTGAAGGGCCATCAGAAGATACAGGTGGCGTGAAAATGTGCACTTCATAGCCCCAATTTGAAAAGTGCAGCATTAGCCTACTGTGTTACTGTTCCTTGTCAGCGTTGATGTGTAGCTGCATAAAACGATGTGCCTCAATGGAATATTAGATAGGAAAAAAATCAATAAGAAAAGCAGCAAACCTCATTGCCTACAATAGAGCCTGTTAGGAAGTATGAAAGAAGAAGAAGAAGAAGAAGAAGATATGTCACAGCAGAATTGAGAGAGGAGTTGTGCAGTCAGGGTGAAAACAAGTTCTTCGTGTATTTATTTTAGTTGGGGCTCTGATGCTTTTACCTCAAATAACCTTAAAGTCATGATGGTTGCATGTGGAGTAGTAACAGGTTAAGTGGCTTGTGTGTGAAAAGAGTGTATGGACATTTGTAACACCTAAGGGCAGAAGCAAGTTAAGTGATGTGCTTAGGATCAGGCACTGAACTAGAAGGGGGAACTCAACTGGCGTCCTTGTGGCTTTACATACAGTGAAAGAAGCCCGGACACAGACAAACACTGAGGCAGCCACATGTCGAAAACACACACGTTTATTGTTCTTTTCTTTTTATACAGCACACACAGTACCCAAAACACCACAATAATGCTCACAGTCCTTTCTTCTCTCTCTATTGCCGCCTCGCAAGCTCCGTCCTCTGCCAGCTCCTCGAATGGAGTGAGGTGGCCCCTTTTATGTTGCACCCCGATGAGCCTGGCGGAAGTGCTGCATGGGCACCCAGAAGCACTCCAGGTGTTCTCGGTTCCTCTTCCAGCAGCACTTCCTGGTGTGGCAGACGTGCTGCCATCCCAGGCTCCAGGATTGTCCAGGCGCACCCTGGCGGTAGCCACGGACCCCAACAGGGTTGAGCTTCCAAGCTGTCCATCTGTGACCCTGATGTAATCCAAGGTGCTGCCCTCTTGCACCCCGGGGAAGATATAACCCCTCTCCCGATCCCTCCCTTCTCCAGGAATCCCGGTGGGGCAAGGTCCCTGGTCGTCTGCTACAGGCCATTACAGTAATCCCTCCTCCATCGCGGGGGTTGCGTTCCAGAGCCACCCGCGAAAGGTGAAAATCCGCGAAGTAGAAACCATATGTTTATATGGTTATTTTTATATTGTCATGCTTGGGTCACAGATTTGCGCAGAAACACAGGAGGTTGTAGAGAGACAGGGACGTTATTCAAACACTGCAAACAAACATTTGTCTCTTTTTCAAAAGTTTAAACTGTGCTCCATGACAAGACAGAGATGACAGTTCTGTCCCACAATTAAAAGAATGCAAACATATCTTCCTCTTCAAAGGAGTGCTTGTCAGGAGCAGAGACTGTCATAAAGACAGAGAAAGCAAACAAATCAATAGGGTTGTATGCGAAGTACCGCGGCACAAAGCTGTTGAAGGCGGCAGCTCACACCCCCTCCGTCAGGAGCAGAGAGAGACAGAGTGAGACAGAGAAAAACAAACACGCAAAAATTAATACGTGCCCTTCGAGCTTTTAAGTATGCGAAGCTTCACTAAGCAGCTGCACACAGAAGGTAGCAACGTGAAGATAATCTTTCAGCATTTTTAGACGAGCGTCCGTATCGTCTAGGTGTGCGAACAGCCCCCCTGCTCACACCCCCTACGTCAAGATCACAGATAGTCAGCGCAAGAGAGAGATTGAGAAAAGTAAGTTGGGTAGCTTCTCAGCCATCTGCCAATAGCGTCCCTTGTATGAAATCAACTGGGCAAACCAACTGAGGAAGCATGTACCAGAAATTAAAAGACCCATTGTCCTCAGAAATCCGCGAACCAGCAAAAAATCCACGATATATATTTAAATATGCTTACATATAAAATCTGCGATAGAGTGAAGCCGCGAAAGGCGAAGCGCGATATAGCGAGGGATCACTGTACACCACACTGCCTGCATTGTGGGTACTCATTTTACCCTTTTTGATTAAAGGCTCATTGTGCTCTCTTAAGTGCACTTGCATTGGACACATAGCAGCATGGTGGTGTGATGTTAGCCTCAAGGATCAAGAGTCCTGGGTTTAAATTAAATGCCCAGACCTTATCTGTGCGGAGTTTGAAGGTTTGCCCCAGTGTCTGTCGGGGGGTTTTCTTCTGAGTGCCACTGCATCAATGAAAGTGTCAGAGAGTACTCCCTGCGATGGGTGGTATCGCGTTTAGTGCTGACAACGGCAGGTTTGCGAATGTCGTGATAAACTGACCCTGTGGGAGTTTGACTGACCCCTTGCTGGAAGGGTGCCTTACACCCAATCTAAATCCTTGAATTGAATTAAGTTTAAGTCATGTAAGATTACAAGCAGGCACAAGTGGGCTAATGTCCAGCGCCGCAGTGCGTTTGTCACATCTGAGAGGGGTTTGTTGGCTCATGAGAGCCACTCAATTCTTAGGAAGATTAATGAGCAGACTACTTATCCCTCTATTGATAAGCTTGGATAACAAGACCTCCATTACGGAACTGAGACTCACAAGAAAAATGACCAATAGGCTGCCAAATTGTTTGTCTTCTGTTGTCCAATCTACTGTTAAATACCATTGGCTTTAGTCATTATATGTGAAAAATAAACATTTTTGCTGCTATTTCATTTTTGGCGTTTAGTCATTTTGTTCTCGGCTACACTGCGTGAGCGCTGTAGTTGTGGGCATTTTAGCAATGGGCTGCTGAAGGATGCAGCAGTTTACATGTCAGTGTTATTTCTGGAAACTGAATTTACGGTAAGTGAGTTCACATTTGTCAAAATACCTTACATGGTACAAAACTTTAGTGGGCATCATTTCCGTGATGGAAAACGTAATAAAGTATAACAAGCAAGGGGCAAGTTAGCACTGCAGCAAATGTGAGGAAGTTTTCCAGCACTTTACTTTTGCAGAGATGACAGCTTACTTAAATCAAAGGTGAAAATAGCCTAATAATACGTTAAGTGTGTCTGGGCATAGAGAGCAGAAATAAAGCTCAGACTGGTGCTTTCATGGTGGCTGAGAAGCTGCAGAAGTGGGCAAGCATCTAAGTGGTCACTGGAGCCAGGGATGAAGTATTTTTGTAGGCCAGGCCACCAGTCATACTGTTTTCCTTTATCACTGTATGATTTATTTCACGTCATGAATAAAAGTCTGCTACAGGGCACCGTCTGCATGTCCCGCCCAAATGGGAATGAATACAGTAATCTAAGAAATTGTGAATTGTCAGGCACTTGTTCACTGGCTAGTCTACTTTATTAATTATCCATCCATCCATTTTCCAACCCGCTGAATCCGAACACAGGGTCACGGGGGTCTGCTGGAGCCAATCCCAGCCAACACAGGGCGCAAGGCAGGGAACCAATCCTGGGCAATGTGCCAACCCACCTCAGGGCACACACAAACACACCCACACACCAAGCACACACTAGGGCCAATTTAGAGTCACCAGTCCACCTATCCTGCATGTCTTTGGACCGTGGGAGGAAACCGGAGCGCCCGGAGGAAACCCACGCAGACACGGGGAGAACATGCAAACTCCACGCAGGGAGGACCCGGGAAGCGAACCCGGGTCTTTATTAATTAGCTGGATATAATAATAAAAAGATGTTCAAACATTTACTTATAAGTATTTAACATAACGGGCGGCACGGTGCCGCAGTGGTAGCGCTGCTGCCTCGCTGTAAGGAGACCTGGGTTCGCTTCCCGAGTTCTTCCTGCATGGAGTTTGCATGTTCCCCCCATGTCTGCGTGGGATTCCTCCCACAGTCCAAAGACATGAAGGTTAGGTGCATTGACGCTCCCAAATTGTCCCTAATGTGCGTGTGCCCTGCAGTAGGCTGGCGCCCTGCCCGGGGTTTGTTCCTGCCTTGCGCCCTGTGTTGGCTGGTTGGGATTGGTTCCAGCAGACCCCCGTGACCCTGTGTTAGGATATAGCAGGTTGGAAAATGACCAGCTGACTATTTAACATAACATACTCAAGCATTTTTAATCAAACTAGGAAACACGCGGACCCCTGGTTCTCATATAAAGGTGGTTTATACAGAGCAAGCTGAACATTTCCATTGTCGCCACAAATTCTGTTGTTTTCAGTATGAAAAAATTGACGGCCCACAGTGAACAAATCACTGATGTACCTTAGTAAGTAGTGATCTTCAACCAAACATTAATGTAAGGACGCAAAAGGGTAGAAGTTGTGAGTATTTGAAGTTCTCCTCGTATGTCAGCACACTTTTCTCAATTGTTGTTGTTCTTGCATACTGTATCATGGAGTATGTCTGGCATGTTGATGAGCCACGGTATAAGCCAGCCACTCAATCCTGTGTTTGGCTTCACGTTCAGGAGGTCTTTGTCACACCATCACCATGTGTAGCAGTGAATTTTGCAATCAAAATGATCAATTTGATGTGAGGAAAGGAGCATAGATCCACGTGCACAGGCCTTATTTCTGCGTTTATTACACGCGTATTCTGTATCCTGTACTTGACGCTCAGCAGATGTCACTGCTGCTCTTTTCCTTTCTGCCACGTCATCCTCTCAAACAGTTTGCAGAGGTGGCCACTACAATTTTTTGCTTCACCAGCAAGATAATAATAATAATAATAATAATAATTCATTACAAGATGTGGTTCGCAACTGATCAATTGACAGAGGGACACAACCCTTCCTTAGCATTTTATATTTATAGAGATTTAGGATTGTAAGAGGCTGGGACCGTTCCCAGCAATGTTGAGGACGTAACAGAGACCAACCCTGGCAATCATAGAACTTACTTTACATCTCACACCTACACAGGGCTAAAGTAACATAACATATTTAATTCTCAAACCTGCTTAACCATATTGAGCTGGACCTCATCCTGGTGGGATATGTGCAAGGTAGGCACCAACCCTGGATGTGGCACTGGCCTATTGTGCAACCACCCACCGACACAGAGACAATTTCAAATGACTGATTATGAGATACGTCTTAGGGATGTAGACGGAAAACTGGTGAACCTGGAGAAAAAAAGCATGTAGACAGGCAGAGAAATGAAAACTCAACACTAAGAGCGACCACACTGACCTTTGAAGAGAAGGCAACACCACTAGCCATTGTGTGAAAATAATGCAACAAGAATTATAATTAGCATTTTTGAAAATAGCAGCAATTGTAGCTGTAGTAAGAAAAGGAGTTGCTCCATGGCGCACTAGATAGTACCACCAATCCAGGGGCCTGGTTATCTTTGTGGATTTTAAATGTTCATGCCGTGCTTTTATGGATTTTCTCAGGTCCTACCACTTCCCAAACACACACGACAGTTTAGAGAGACTGACCCACAAAGTATATTTTCACTTAACTATGTTTCATCATGGCTACAGCTCTGCTATTGTCTAGATTTGTGAATCCACCAGTAATATACGTACATTTATGCACAGTCAGAGTCATTTCATACTCGGCTCTCATTTCCTACAGCCTGCTTTGTATTAATGGACAATCAAATTCCCTAGTAGAGGTACAGGAAAATGTTACGGAATATCAAAAGTATGAAAGATTTTTTAAAAATCCAAGGCATGTTGTTTTTAAACTTTCAACCAGGTGCTAAGAGGCAGACATTTCTTAGCAGATCCAGGCCTGGCGGGACCTTTTGCTGAGATGTTCCAACTAAATGTGATCAACTAAATCTGGATGAGTGGTAGTATTAAATGAGACCCTCTGATTGTTCTGCCTGGTAAGTGAAAAGCAAACAACCCCTCTACTCCAGAGTGTAGTGAAGGCAGTGCCACAAAGATGGCAGTGTGTTAAAAAGATTAGCACCAAAGCAAATCATTAAATGACTTGACTGATTTGCATTGTGATGGCATTTCCTTTTTCCGTGACTCCCGTTATTTTCACATTAATGTTGGCTCTCACAACATGAGGCCGATAATAATATAATAACTCCAACAATGCCACCCAGCAATCAGGGCTATGGCTTCTTACAATAACAGAGGCTGATTTACAAAGTTCTTATTTTTCTTGTCTCATAGAAGTCATCTATGTTACTAAACGTAAATTGTGAATTTCCCCTTGGGATTAATAAAGTATCTATCTATCTATCTATCTATCTATTTATCTATCTATCTAAACCACAGTTTAATTTATGCACAGACGCACCGAAACGCATGCGCACTGCGCTCAAACGCAGCGGCGTCCCACAGTCAGTAGGTGGCGCCCACTTCAGACACACCAGAAGCAAACACGTCACGGCTCCACAATGAAAGAGCTCAACTAACGGAAATACAAAAGGAGCCTGTATGGATAGACACAATGAACGAACGCAACAACAATGAACGAAGGCGCCCACACAAAGAATCCGCTGTAGTACAAATGCGCCGCGGGGCACCCGAGTCAAACGCAGCGGCTTCCCAGAGTCAGTAGGTGGCGCCCACTTCACGACCTGTGAACTAAACATGAGGTAAAGCGTGCACGCCAGGTTCTACAGCCGCCCGAACGCGACCGCCCACACCTAAACTTGCTGTGCTCCACTCTGCCAGCAGTCGGTGTCAGCAAAGGCAACGGAATCACGTCTCCACAAAACGAAATCGCTTTAGTACAGATATGCTTATTTAATTAAATGACATTTCCCCAGACGCACCCACCCTCCATGATATGTCATCCATCCAAATATCGGACGGAACAGAAACTGATTGCCATTCTTGGATTTACGATTCTCTAGAGAATTGCGGGCTTACTTGTAGAATAGAAGGCAGAGAGAAAACAAACTTTCTGTATCCGGTCTCCTGGTGATAGTCATTGAACAAATGTAATCAACACATCATGGCTACTGCTGGCATTGTGTCTCAGGCTCCAAGCCAAGAAAAAAGGCTATTATCTGTTATTTTGACTTGTCCCGGACACAGTGTGAATCTATCAGTTATTTCTCTTTGTCTTAGCACATCGATATAATCAAGAAATGGCTAACCTCAAGCAAATTCAAGAGCAGGAATATTGGATTTATCCTGTGGGGCCTAAAGGATTCTGGCTGGTGCTAAAGTGTATGCCAGTCAGAAATTAAAGTGAAAGAGTGAGAAGATGGAACGACACAACAGACTTGAACTAGCAGGGCTCACTGGTTCAGTTCTGGCATACAGTTATGGTGTCACAGCCCCTGTACTTACAGTATCATGAAGACAACATGATGTCACAAGATATCTGATGGCACTTTAAATTTTTTGACTTGTTCTCAACATGTTTCTAATTTTACTGTACATGATCTTTACATTGTCTCTCAGCATTGAAGAAATGCTTGAAAATGATATTGGGTGCTGTTACTGCAGCCTACTCGAGTTTGTCACTTGAGTGATATCTTGTTCTCCTGACACAATCACATGCATCCCATTCCCATTAACTACCTGATTCTCACTCACGTACTCATCCATTTTCTAACCTGTTTATCCCGGTTGTGATACCTGGTAGCTATTGACTGTCCAGCAGCATTTTCCCCAAGATGGCAATCAACCAGGATGAGGACATCATCTATCATAAGACATACTCAAACTTGTACCATCCATCCGTCCATTTTCCAACCCGATATATATCTTAACACAGGGTCACGGGGGTCTGCTGGAGCCAATCCCAGCCAACACAGGGTGCAAGGCAGGAAACAAACCCAGGGCAGGGCGCCAACCCACCGCAGGACACACCCACACACACACACACACACACACCAGGGACAATTTAGGATCACCAATCCACCTAACCTGCATGTCTTTGGACTGTGGGAGGAAACCCAGGCAGACATGGGGAGAACATGCAAACTCCACGCAGTGAGGACCCGGGAAGTGAACCCAGGCCTGCCGCCCAAGCTTGTACCTTATCCTATAATTTTTCTTTAATAACAAAACTTTTCACTTTTCAGTTATTTATGCTAGACACATGAATCTAATATAGCATTAATTTTTAATGTACACATCTTAATAAAATCTTGCCAAATGTACATTATGACCTGACAGTTGCAGGGGCCAAAACCTATCAACAACAACAACAATATTTATTTCTATAGCACATTTTCATACAAATGATGTAACTCAAAGTGCTTTACAAGATGAAGAAAGAGGAAAAAAAGACAAAATATAAAAATAAAATCAAGCAATACTAATTAACATAGAATAAAAGTAAGGTCCGATGGCCAGGGAGGACAGAAAAAAAAAACAAAAAACAAAATCTGCAGGGGTGCCAAGGCCACGAGACCACCCAGCCCCTTCTAGGCATTCTACCTAACATCAATGATCTCAATCAGTCCTCATGGTTTTCATGGTTCACGTGAAAGAATTAGATGATGATGGCCATGTGGACCTCTGGCCTTCAATCCATCAATATAAGGACATCACGGTGCTTTGATCGGGTGGCGGTGGTGCAGATTACCAAAAAAACAGCAGAGAAAGTAGGGGTTAGTATGGATTTCAGAGCCATGAAAAAAAAAAAGATAATTAAATGTATATGCAGAATATCAGGGTTACACTACAATGAAGCTGTGAGAAAGTCATGTTAAAGTAATGTGTTCTTAGCAGTTTTTTTAGTGCTCCACCATATTAGCCTGGCGAATTTCTATCGGTAAGCTGTTCCAGATTTTTGGTGCATAACAGCAGAAGGCCGCCTCAACACTTCTTTTAAATTTAGCTCTTGGAATTCTCAGCAGACACTCATTTGAAGATCTAAGGTTATGATTTGGAGTTTAAGATGAAAGCCATTCCAAGATATAGAAAGGAGTGAGATTATTCAAGGCTTTGTAAACCATAAGCAGTGTTTTAAAGTCAATTCTAAATGACACGAGTAACCAATGTAGTGACATCAGAACTGGAGAGATGTGCTCGGATTTTCGTTTCCTAGTTAAGATTCTGGCAGCTCCATTCTGTATGAGTTGCAATCGATTTATGTCTTTTTTGTGTAGTCCTGAGAGGAGTGCGTTACAGTAATCTAGCCGACTGAAAACAAAAGTGTGAACTAATTTCTCAGCATCTTTCAATGATATATAAGAGGTCTAACTTTTGCTATGTTTCTTAAGTGAAAAAATGCTGTCCCAGTGATCTGATTAATATGTGATTTAAAATTTAGGTCAAAGTCTTGACTTTTAAGCCTAATGGATCAAGTTTATTTCTAATACCCTCATTATATCCATTTTTGCCAATCACTTAATCAGGCAATATCAGGCTGCTAAGTCCTTTGTGGGCTCACAAACAAACAAATTTAGCAGTAGAGAAATAAATAAAATATTAAAGTTTACAACAACAGCTTTGCACATGGCATTCTTATCTCAGTCCCAGAAACCAGTTCTGTAGTTCACACATTCCAAGTTCAAGTTAAACTGTGAAATGAAAAAGCATCCAAAGCCCTAAATGGGACACCCAGTCAAAGAGGATGAAGGAAATTGTTAAGAAGAGCGGTATGTTTTTAAAAAATGACTTACTGTGTGTCCTGACATCCATCATCATAAGGACTGTGCTGGGGGACCGTCATTGGAAAAAACTTTTGACTTAGTGCAATCTTTTGTCTCTTTCCAGCCAGGAGTGCATCTAAGACAGCATTCATCAATTCCAGCTCTCTTGTTGAAGACTTGAAATGAATTCTCATTATTCTTCAATCCAATTTTTCTTCAATTCGTGTTCAACAATGAAAAAAAAAAGTTACTTATGAGGGAAACAATATTTTTAGTTGGAGTTTCTACCAGATCTTAGCAAAACATTGCCTTATAATGTAAAGCCCTTACTAATTTACATTAAGCAAAGATACCATATGTGAAAAATAATCATGGAAAATAAAAGGAAATGAGTAATGCTGATTATATAAAATTTTAATGTTTTTGGTCACAAGAAGGTGTAAGAAAAGACAATGGATAGAGAAGATAGAGAAGGAGGGGAAGACAGGGAGAACCCACAATGTCATGTCAGATGGAATGTCCCTTAACCTACGAGTGGAGCTGCTCTTTAACTACTGTATAGTGAATGAGAGGTCATCACAGACCGACATCTCTTCAGTGCCAGCAGTTATCAGCAGAGAGATCCCACTAATCAAGCAATAAGGCAACATAGACAGAGAACACCGTTACTTAGCATTTTACAAAGCAAAATAAGTCTAATATGAGTGATAGTTCTGAGACTTGTCACCACAGTATTATCCATAAGCCAACCAGGAAGCTACCTCCTTAAAAGGCTGCTGGGTAATTAGATAGATAGATAGATAGATAGATAGATAGATAGATAGATAGATAGATAGATAGATAGATAGATAGATAGATAGATAGATAGATAGATAGATAGATAGATAGATAGATAGATAGATAGATAGATAGATAGATAGATAGATACTTTATTAATCCCAAAGGGAAATTCACATACTCCAGCAGCAGCATACTGATAAACAATATTAAATTAAACAGTGATAAAAAATGCATGTAAAACGGACAATAACTTTGTATAATTTTAACGTTTACCCCCCCGGGTAGAATTGAAGAGTCACAGTTTGGAGGAGGAATGATCTCCTCAGTCTGTCAGTGGAGCAGGACATTGACAGCAGTCTGTCGCTGAAGCTGCTCTTCTGTCTGGAGATGACACTGTTTAGTGGATGCAGTGGATTCTCCATGATTGACAGGAGCCTGCTCAGTGCCCATCGCTCTGCCACGGATGTCAAACTGTCCAGCTCTGTGCCTACGATAGAGCCTGCCTTCCTCACCAGTTTGTCCAGGCGTAAGGCGTCCCTCTTCTTTATGCTGCCTCCCCAGCACACCACCGTGTAGAAGAGGGCACTCACCATAACCGTCTGATAGAACATCTGCAGCATCTTATTGCAGATGTTGAAGGACGCCAGCCTTCTAAGGAAGTATAGTCGGCTTTGTCCTTTCTTACACAGAGCATCAGTATTGGCAGTCCAGTCCAGTTTATCATCCAGCTGCACTCCCAGGTATTTATAGGTCTGCACCATCTGCACACAGTCACCTCTGATGATCACCTAACCCTAACCCTAATTAGGGGTAAATGAACATGGGGTGGCCCACCTCTTGAGGCTGAACATATTTTATATATTTTTATCAACGCCTACCACAAAGACTAAGCCACCTGGGCCCACCCAAACAGAAGTCTGAACACCAAGTATATGCCTATTATACTATTGTTAAGGGAATGTCCATAGCTGAACAGTTTTGAAAACTGCAATTTAAAAAAATCCAATTGGCTTTATTCTTATGCCCAATTAACACTGCTCTTGGACTGTATGGTGGTTGTAAGCTTTGTAGTAACCTCAGTCTTCATATTAACTGTTCATGAAGCCACGAAGGAGCCAACCACAGTTGCAAATATTGCAGCAAAAATGAAAATTTGAGCAAGAAAGCCTTAAAGTCTTATCATGTACAGAAGGCGGTAGATAAAAATGTGTCCTGCTGACAGAAACTGCATGCTCAGACATAATCCATCGAAGTGGCAGGTGAGAAAGAATTTTCCCTGCCATCAGCTCTATTCATGGTGAACGAGCAAAGCACTCAAGTTGATAAAATTATAATATTCAGAGAAGCTCATGCCATTCTCACTCACATTATAATATACAAAGTATGGCTATTTTGACTATAGCACAGCAGGAGAGCAGACACTTCCACAAAATACACAGTGCAAGCAAACCATGCTAATAAATGTGAAACTCGAGGCTTGCTTGATTAGGATGCCCATGTAATCAAATTCTTCAACAACAAGTCCTGTCATCTCTGATTCATTATATTTACAGGTAGGCCTGAACATTATCCTGTCTTCAGTTGTTGTTGCCAGGACAATTTAAAAAAATACCCCAGATGTAATAACTAAACTAGGCTTTGCCATTTTTTGGAACTGTATTTAATTAAAACAATGATACCTTTTCACCTATTTTTTTGCAATTTCACATGTATGTTTTCCTTTTCCACTTCCGCAAGATTTTACATTGGAAATTGTCTAAATGGTTTGTTTATTAATTGTTCCTTTACACAAAGAAAACATAAACAATGTTTCTCCTATCAATCCAAGACCAGTTTAGTAGCACCATCAGACTCCAGTCACAGAATTTGTGGGGCGCAAAATCTATAAATTTTGTTCTGTATTTTTGTTATATTTTGCTCAAAACAACAACAGATGAACTACATTCAGGACAAATCAAAGCATATCCTCTTCCCAGTTGTAGTTCACTTTTGAAACAGTTGTTCCAACAAAGAAAGGAAGACATGCTGGTGCCTAAGGCTATTGATTAGTTTAGAACCTTGGCATCTGGGATAAAAGTATCTAAATTATTTTACAGCCTAGGAAAGGAAGACATGCCGATACCTCAGGCAACATCAAAAAAGGTTTATTGTTTGGGAAAAAGGACAGTGAATTCATTCATCATATTAACATCTAACAATCAGATCTTGCAAAACCCCCCGGTAGAATTTTATAATAAACATGCCTCGTCTGAAGAGCGACATAGCAGGGAGGAAGAAGAAGGGATGAAGACGTCAGGAGAAGAGAACAGAGGGACGTCAGAAGAGGGTGCTGGCAACGTGTGGCCGTTTCCATCTGACCTTCAGAAAAGCATTTCATGAACAACTACAAGTGCTAGATCACAAGCAGTCTGCAACATCCATCCTTGTCATCTTTACTTTTTTGTAAGCTGTTTCTAAAGACTATATACAATATATCCAGACTTTACTATCAGTCCTATTTTCTATTGTTCTTTGTTCCAGTGGTATTATTATTGTTCCTGTAATAAATACAATGCTGCTTTTAACTTTCTATGCTTTGTCTTAATGTCTATAGAGTGATTGAAGTAATAAGTTAGATTTCTTTGAGCACCTGGTGCAGCTGGAGATTTGCCATTACCTCTGTGCTGCTGCGAGGTTTATTAAGGGCTGAGGGTGAGAGCTCCACCCAAAAGTAGGGAATAGTACGTAAAGTAAGGCATTCTTGGCTATATAAATGGCCTATAGTCAAGGATGCGGAGCCTTTGTATGTTTAAAAGTATTCTTGGAGACCAAAAGCAATATTTAGGTCTGAGATATCTTTAAAACATCATATGTTGTTCGTGCCGATAATAAGTAAGTCTTTTGAAGTGCTGAGAGAGTGAGAGGCTGTGTTATTCATAAGGCACTTGTGTGGTCTAAAGTGCTAGTGATTAACCAGCTGTGCGTTTGTCATTCATAGGGCACTGTTGAGTTTCTGTGTGTATGCGTATAGCTATGTATGCGTGTGTTAATCTTAAGGTGCAACAGTAGATCAACCCAGTAACGAATCTGATGAGTACACTTACCCCTAGGTAAAGGGTAAGTAGAGGGAAATACCATGATAACACAGAGAAGAATGAATGAAACAATCCACTTTAAGACAACTAAAGAAATCATCACTAGTCCCAGAGTCCCTGAGGCTTTTCACCCCACAGAACATCTACCAGTACTTTGTGGTTCATCCTCCCACTCCTGAACACCCAGTCTCAGTTCCTGCCTTTATGACTTACACGTTGCAGGAGCCCAAAATCGCCTCCACATCTGACCAACTTCAGTTATTTTCACTGAGTCTGACAGTCTTACTAGATTTCCTAATATTTTTCCATCACAACCATCTCAATTTTGATGATTGATAGATTTAAATGTAGACTTTATTACTCTTCAGATTTTGGTTCTTAATAAACAATTATTATGAGATAATGGAAATGTGAAACGTGGCTCAGCTCAGATGGTGCGGCTGTATTAACTGAAGCAGCACCTCTGAATTACAGCTTTGATCATTTGGTTCACCAAGAACAAAAAGGCAGCGATTTAGTGAGTATTTACTCAAACCGATTAAACGTTAAAAATGGTGCTTTCACGTCTTTCAAGTATATTGCCATTGTTACTCAAGGAATCTTCCAGCCTCTCATACTGACCTTTTATAGATCTCCTATATATAATGCAACTTTTATTGAAGAAGTCTCAGACTTAATATCTATAATAATAACTAACTATGATAGGTTTCTAATTTTTGGCGATTTTATTTCATATGGACAACCAGTGTGAATCGAAAGCAAGAGAATTTATGAAAGTACAGCAGTCCTTTGATCGTAGCCACCACATTAGCCAGCCCACAGATAAGGGAGGACACACGGTAGATTTTGTGATTTCAAAAGGATTAAATGTTGATGTGAGGCAAGTTGTGGATATTGGTACAGTGCATCAGGAAAGTATTCACAGCGCATCACTTTTTCCACATTTTGTTAATCTTAAAATGGCTGTGCACCGACACTTCCCATCCAACCTGATGGAGCTTGAGAGGTGCTGCAAAGAGGAATGGGCGAAACTGGCCAAGGATAGGTGTGCCAAGCTTGTGGCATCATATTCAAAAAGACTTGAGGCTGTAATTGCTGCCAAAGGTGCATCGACAAAGTATTGAGCAAAGGCTGTGAATACTTATGTACATGTGATTTCTCAATTTTTTTATTTTTAATAAATTTGCAAAAACCTCAAGTAAACTTTTTTCACGTTGTCATTATGGGGTGTTGTGTGCAGAATTCTGAGGAAAAAAATGAATTTAATCCATTTTGGAATAAGGCTGTAACATAACAAAATGTGGAAAAAGTGATGTGCTGTGAATACTTTCCAGATGCACTGTATATTGGACCATTTTTGTATATTATTTAATGTAGAAATACTGATAACTACAACTAATGAGAAGCATACTATTTAAAATCATAACTTTGGTACATCTGTAGCTTCAAGGTTTGCTAATATTCTAGACACTCATTCCAACTGTAATGCTTACCTTAACAATGCTAATATTGTAAACAGAAAGGAGGAACATTTTGACGCTAAGGTAAAAGCTGCAGCTGACATAATCGCCCCTGAAAAGTCTGTTATGAAATCCTCCAGCACTATTATGGAAGACACAAAGAGTGTTTAATTTAAAGAGAACATGCCAGACAGCTGAGCATAAATGGAGAAAAACTGATTGTTTACTATGAAATATTGAAGGCAAAAATAACTGAATATAACAACACAGCTCGCCCTGAGAGATAGTACTGTTTTTCTAAAATTATAAATGGTAATGCTGGAATTCCAAGAGTTTCATTTTCAGCTATTGATCATCTTTTAGACCCAGCTCACTCAGTGGAATCACTCCTAAAAACTAGCAGTGAAACTTGTGAAGCTTTTGCTATATTTTTTAAACACAAAATAAATATTAGATATAATACAGTACACCCCCCCCCCCCCCCAAAGTTAATCCAATTAAATCCCAGCATGTCCTTTTAAGCAAGTTAAATTCTTTCAGTAGATTAAATCGACCTGAACTACACAGAATAATTTCTCAGCTGAAATCTTCTACCTGCGTCCTTGACACAGTACTGACAGCCATTTATAAAGAAGTCGCTGATGTCTTTACTGATAGTGTACTCATCATTAGATACAGGGGGTCTTCCCTGACTGTCTAAAGACTGCAGTTGTTAAACCCCTGCTCAAAAAAAATAATTTTGACTACTCTGTCTTGGATAATTTTAGATCAATATCTAACCTGCCTTTCTTAAGTAGAATTCTATAAAATGCACTTTTTAAGAAGATTAATGATTACTTGATTCAACATTCTATTCCTGACAAGTTTCAATCAGGTTTTAGAACAAACGATAGTACAGAAACTGCACTGGTTAAAGTAGTAAATGATTTGCAAATGAATGCCACATATCTGTTCTTGTTCTCTTAGACTTGAGCATAGCATTTGACACAACAGACCACAGTATTCTTACGAGCGGTGTGCTATAATGTAACTACCTGAGTAGCAAGCATGTTGAAACAAGTCTGGAGATGTCTCAAGGTTACTCGTGCACAGTTTTTGCTCAGTTCGAGTCTAACATTCCAAGAGACAGGATGTCAGGAGAGTCCTCATGCGAATCAAGTATGCTTCCTCACGACAATGCGCCAGTTCACATGTCACATCAATCACAGGCTACCATCTGAGAATGTGGGTTCCAGTAGCTGAACCATCCACACTACAGTCCTCACCTGGCTCCCTCAAATTATTTCCTGTTCCAAATTTTGAAGAAATCTCTCTGTGGACAGCAGTGATGAAGACGTCAAGGCAGCTGTGACGTTCTGGTTTGAAGGTCAGACAGAAGATTTTTTTTTTCAAAAGGGTTAAAGTCATTGCAGGAAAAGTGGATGAAGTGTATGGAGCTATCAGGGGACTTTATTGAAAAATAAAACCAAAATTTTTTGAAAACTCTTTTCTTTCCTACTGAGGTAGATAACTTATTGAATCATCTTAGACAATGGGTGGGCCTCTCCGGCAGCACCTTAAATTGGTTTCAGCCTTACTTACCAGTCAGAAAATTCTTTGTTGGTTGTGGCGATTGTACTTCGGAGACACATTATACTGTATATGGTGTACCACAAGGATCTGGGTCCGCTGCTTTTATCAATCTGAATGCTTCCATTATGTCAGATTATCTCATTAAAGGAAAATAAAGATGTAAGAAGGGGCCTCAAAAGCTTGCATATTGTAATCTTTGCCAATAAAAGGTGTCATTTTGTTTGACTTCTCATTGCAACCATAATGGCTAACACGGTACAACACCCTACCACTACAGACATCCATCCATCCATCCATTTTCCAACCCGCTGAATCCGAACACAGGGTCACGGGGGTCAGCTGGAGCCAATCCCAGCCAACACAGGGCACAAGGCAGGGAACCAATCCCGGGCAGGGTGCCAACCCACCGCAGGACACACACAAACACACCCACACACCAAGCACGCACTAGGGCCAATTTAGGATTGCCAATCCACCTAACCTGCAGACATACAACCTGAAAAATGCTATAGGTGTAGTTTCAGGCGGCACACAGACCTGTAGTTACTCAAATGGCTCTGGTCAAGTCATCTTTTCTAGTCAGCTTTCTTCAGGACAGGCTTGCATGCATGTCTGAAAATGGCTGCTGAGTTGTGCGCCTCATTGTGTTCTCTTCATGGTGTGAGAGAGCGAGAGGGAGGGTAAAGCGACCACCTTTATACAATCTCTGTCCAAATCCTTACAGCTATGGGGTGCCGTAGTGCAGAATGGCCTCTGATTCAAAACTAATCCCAAACAGACAGGCCTCCGATCAATGGGTGCACACACTGCCTATTGAGAGTTGCCCTTAAGTGGTGGAGAGGCTTATAGAATACCCAACATTTGTTTATCTGAAGCCTGCCAGCTGGGTGGTTTTATGGCCTTCTTGATGGCGTTGGCTTATAGAATGTCTTGCACAGAATCCCCCTTGCCAAACCAGTTCAGGGCACCCCACCACCTAACCCTGCAGTAAACTTCACATCCTGAGTCAGTCCTAAAGGCGCAGGGGTTGGTTAGTTAGACATGAAAGTACAGCAAGCCTAATAAAACACTAAAATTATAATTGGTTTGTCTAGCTTACTAATAAAGACATACAAACTATTTATCAACTTATATACAAAATGTCACTCCACAACAGTATTTTATAGCGTGGATGCTTAGAATATTATTTTTTAATTTAGGTGTGTTTAGAAGATGGATGGATGAATAGATGGATGGGGCAGAAATAAAAGAAAAACACAAAAACAAATTAAATTTTACAATCACGACTGGCTACGGGACTCATAAACACCTGGTCAATCAACCTTAAAGGCTTGTGTTTGGGTGGAAAGTAGACCACTTGGTGAAAAATCTACAGCAACAAGGGGAGAACATACAACCACCACACAGATGGTGAGCAGGCTGTGTTTTGAACTTATTCTCCTGGTACGGAGCCACCCAAGCAACACAGTACATTGACCTCGATGAGAGTGTGTGTGTGTTTGTATTGCAGTTGATGGACAACCATCCCTGGGCTGATTCTACATTGTACAGGTCAGAAATGCATGATAGGCCCTGGCTACTTGCGGTCATGTTTTGAGAAAATCAGTTTAACAGTATGTATCAATGGGTGAATGAATAGATAATAAAAATGAGAGAAAACCCATAAACCTCTTGCCATTTCAGAGATCTACTGAGAAAAACTTACACCTGAACTGAGGACTACAAAAGCAGAAGAGTTACCTAAAAAGTGTGCCTGCTTATTGTGAGTCCTTTCCCTCAGAGATTTGGGTGTGAAAAGGGTCACAGAGTTATGTTAATTCCAGCATTATGTAAGGACTTCATCAAATATTATTTAAGTGCCTTTCATACCACAGCAGAAATAAATACAGTAATTAAAACAGTGAGAAACTCATTTAACAGCTGTGAGACACTCTAGAAGGTAAGACGGCAGGAGAAGGAAGAATTGTGAGGTGACAGAATATGAATGCTGGAACGCTTGGCCTCAGGGAGAAGAGGATTTTATTGTAGAAGGAAATGTTGATAACTTCATATAGAAACCAAATGCTCTGGAAGGCACTGTATGTATACTCTTGGAAAATAAGTATGACCATTATTTGTTAATATTTTCCATTTAAGCATATACATTTAAAATTTTCTTTGAAAGGCTGCCTCGTGTCAGTAAAGCAAAACTAACATATCCACCATGTCAATTGGGGACAAACGGCATTCATTCTCACATTCTCTTTTATCGGCACTCATTTTGGAAAGTTGCGTTCATGGCATCAGTTTGACTTCTTTGAAAATCTTTTTTTAGCCACTTGGCCTATTCTAAAGACGATGTGCTCGGTGCACTCCCACACATTGGCGTTTTTGTGATTTATTCATATCAATTCTTGCTTAAAAAAACAAACAAAAAACAAATCGGATACATGAACAGCCCAAGTCAATGCTGCCTTTTCCAACTGAGCTTTTAATCAGAAGCTAATTATGCTTTCTAATTGAAATTGCCTCTTAATTAGGCTTCTTGTTTCTGAACTGAGTAGGTGGGTTTAAAAATACCTATGAGACGCAACAACACATTTCATTCTAGTATGTAGATTTATGTTGCATCTCTCTAGGGATCTTTGTTATTCCTGTTTATTCACTTCTGCCCCCTATAATGCTGCCAATTTCCAATATACAGTTGAGCATACCAAGAGACCATGTGACTTCCTCGAAAAACTGCAATATTGCAAAGAATACCAAAGTTATTAAAAAACAGTAGTTTGTTTTTACTCAGATTTATCTCTTGGAAATCCTTGCTCTCCCCCAGATGAAATTTCCTTCTTCCTTAACAATTTACCAGTTCCCAGAAGGCTGTTAGACTTGACATGCCAGACACTCAATAAAGTGACAGAATCTCTGACTTTATGGTCATCCATGCCTCTTTGTTTCAGATCACGACGAGCAATTCTTAAAATGAATGATCAATTACCCCATTACCGAGGCAGAGGTGAACGATACTCTGGACTCAATGAGAACTGGCCAAGGTCCTGGCCCAGATGGGCTGTTCCCCCAGGTGCTTTTTGGAGTCATCTTGAGCTGGCTTACGTCAAATACTGCTATCGTCCAAAATAACCTGAACCCCTCAAGTAAATTCAGACTTGATTACTCTTCCGTAAAAACAAGGCAAAGAGGAGTATATAAATTACTGCCCAATTTCTTTGATGAATGCAGATTACAAATTGTTAGCTAAGCTTTTTGCAAGGCAATTACAACCTGTTAGCGATACTCTGATCTACACGGATCAGGCTGGTATTAGTGTCTGCCTGGCAGCTAGCAATGTAGCGCATCTTCTACATATATTAGCTGGAGTCCCACCTCTATCTCATCCAACCATACTTATGGTTCTGGAAGCAGAAAGGATCTTCCATTGCTGTTGATCTCACAGTCTCATGCTAATTCTGGCCAGTTGCGCCCTGACCTCATGGAAGTTGTATTACTTTCCAAATGCAAAAACACTCAGAGGTGTTAATTACAGTGACTGTAATCCCTGGCTGGTAAAAAGGCAAACATTCTGAGCTTTGGAGAAAGAGGATGGTTTATAGGAAGGGGATTTTAAAAGAAGTACAGCATTAGACATTAAACCAGAAGGCTATCCATTCATTAACTAACGCAAACAACCATTATCACATCACATGACCTGCCTGTGTTCTTACTGTATTGAGGAATATATATGGAGACAATTGCATGTTCACTGTGTACTTTCAAAGCTCCCATAGTTAAGGCTCTATAAAATGAAGGTTGTTATCCTAAAACTGACCCACTGACTAAGCATCCTTTATTTTACTAAACTGTGATTTTGCTGTTGCACTTTTGTCATCCTTTAACTTTAAGATTGGATATCAGTCTCCCCAGACCAAAACTTTAGAGAGTGAACAAGCACCAGAAGGGCAAAACACAGGGAAAGAACCTTATAGGATCCATATTTAAAAAGAGTGGGAAACTTTTAGAGAAACAAGCATTGGCAACAAGAAACCACTCATTTGTGCTTCTGTAAGTACGAGAATCAATCAATTCATTTTCCTAACTGACTCATTCCATTATCATGCGTGGGCAGCAACAGACTTTCTGAGACGCATCAAGTACAAGGCAGGAATAAATGCCAGAAGCGATGCAAGTCCACTGCAGCACACGCTCACCCACATGAGGCCAATCTAGTACCACCAGGTAAAAAATATGCAAGCTTCAGAGAGACCTCCTTCCACATAGATGGCAACATTGGTGGGATTTAAGCCAAGAACTGTAGACCTGGACTGTAGCTTTTCAAATTAACTTTTAGTAATATTCTTAAAACTGTGTAACTTATTACAAACTTAAGTGGAGGCAGAGACTATCCTGGCAGAAACAGGTCTAAAGAAAGAAGCAGCCCCAGGTTTGGAAGTCCATCATGAGGCCAGGGGCCAGAAATATGAGGACTAATGTAAAGTTTACTGGAGGCCTTAGTTCTGCTTCTAGGAGGCTGGCAAGAAGGACATCCAAGAAATGGAATCTGCACTCTAAAAAGAGAAAAAGGGCTCTTTTTGATTTAAGGTAATTTTAGTAGTTGTAATGAACTATATTAATATGTTTGTTCACCTAACGTAATTTTTTGCTTTACTTCAAATTGAAAAACCTTGCTGTCAGTGGCGTAGCGTAGTGGGGGTGGCAGGGGCGGCCCGCCCCGGGCGGCACTTTTAGGGGGCGGCAAAATTTCACGATAAATAATAATAATATCTTGTAAAAATTTGAACCATACCTAAATAAGGGGGCGGCGGAATTTTCCTCCGCCCTGGGCGGCTGACACCCACGCTACGCTACTGCTTGCTGTCGCTTAATGTCTAAAGCAAAAGATCGCTTTGGAGACCTCACCGGCTCCGACCCCTGTGATGTCACGTCTGGGCTCGCACCAATGGCAGAAGACCTACATGAGCCCAACCCCTTTGACTTCACTTCCTGTCTCCCCCTTTAAAAGCCTCCACCTTTTCCCTATTCCCTCAGTTCTGTTTGGACTCGGTTTTGTGCACATCAGTGCTGAATTATTTTGAAAAGCATCTTTGCAGCCAGGAAACCAAATTATACGGGTGGCTGCCACAAACCTTTATATGACTCTGTCTCGAGTTTGTGACTATATATATAGAATTTAAGTTGGCATTATAGTGAATACAATAATGGACAAAATTTTAATTTGAGTTCATCCACCCCGCTATATCCTAACTACAGGGTGACGGGGTCTGCTGGAGCCAATCCCAGCCAACACAGGGCACAAGGCAGGAAACAAACCCCGGGCAGGGTGCCAGCCCACCGCAGTTAATTTGAGTTTTTAAAGAAATTTGGTTTCAGCTAAATACATTTTTTTGCTTTTATTCAAGTTTTTGAAAAGGTTAAAACAAACTCAAATGAATTAAGTTTACTCAAATACTTTTTAAAATTTGAAAGAAATCAATTAAATTGCTTGTTACCTTGTGAAGTAATTTATTTAGGTTGATCCAACAAAACATTTTTTACAGTGTACTGAGTGCAGCAGAGGCAGTGGGTCGCTCTGTTCCTGCTCTTTGAAATGAATCAGGGCTCATAGTGGCTTAGGGTACTGGTTCTCAACCACTGGTGGTACACAAATAAATTATTGAGGGGTATGTGAGGAAACACAAAAACAAATAACAAGTTGTCAAAGGTATAAAGGGACATGCAAGTATTAGTTTAATAAAACAATTCCAATAACTGTGCAAAGAGAACAATTGACACAGAGAGAGAGGTCAGAGGTCAGGAGCACACACTGATACAGCGCATTGCTGCACCCACCACATGCCAAACCAACTCAGGATCCCAGATTAGGGCCCGAGTGCAGCCATGCGACGGGTGACACCTCAGCACCACACTAGTTCAGATGGTGGGAGGTTTTTTATGGTGGCTGCCACCAATCCCCTATGTTTCTCCCTGCAGGTTGGAGGGCCTACGTGAAGGGCAGGATGCGGATTAACGTCATACCCAGGACAGAGCAATTGCAGGATAAGGGCCTTACTCAAAGGCCCAACAGAGCAGAGTCCCATTAAGTGTTTACGGGATTCGAACCGATTGCCAGTGCAGATCCCTAGCCTCAGAGCCACCACTCCGCCCCACAATTGACCCATTCTAACATAAATGTGTTGTTGGTGTATTGTACCTGCATGATGACCCAGACAATCAGCAGTGGGAGTTCTCATTTGCTGGTAAAGATTCGCTTTAACCTTAAAATAATCGTAAGTGAAACGAACGAACGAGAATCATGACACGAATCAGACGGCAGGTACTTGCACATGCGCTTTAAGCAACGAAATGTGTTGACAACATGACGTATGTGGTGCAGTGCTCCTTTTTGAGCTTTGCTGAATTAATTAGTTTGTGCTTGCAAATCAGTTCGTGTGACTTACTGAAAAGTGTGGCTCAAAAAGAATGAATCGTTCACAAATTGTATGTCACGTCATAACTCGGTCGCATTTAAGCCTTGCTTATACTTGGCGTGTTCAGCTTGCACATAGACCTCTATGGAAAGAATGTGTCCTGTCTGTAACTTAAATGCATTTGGCCCATTCGATTAATTAGAAATAAAAATGTGCAATTCATGTATGCTTTGAGAGTCAGATGCAATGGTCAAGCAACCATCAGTTCAGTGAGTTTAGACACACACACAGCCTCGGTAAAAGAATGGAAGCTTCACAAGACCAAAATCAACCACCAACCTCACACACACCCGAATACACAGTGCTGCAAAACAAAGTGTATTTAGTTAGAATTTCTCGTTTTTTGGACAGAAATTTGTTAATGTCTTGAAGCACAAGGTGAATCAATCCAGTTATAGGATGTGCAATACGTCATCGGAAGGGCATAACCTCAGAGACGCGTAACTCATGGAGCAACCGCAACAGTACACTTAATTCATGAAAAGACTCGGCAAACACTACCTTGGCATTCTTCATTGCTTTTTTAACTAACAGTTTTTTTAAATTAACATATTAGTGTAAAAATTAACATTTGATTAAAAGCACATGTAATCCATCCATCCATTATCTAACTCGCTATATCCTAACTACAGGGTCATGGGGGTCTGCTGGAGCCAATCCCAGCCAACACAGGGTGCAAGGCAGGAAACAAACCCTGGGCAGGGCGCCAGCCCATCACAGGGCACACACACTCACACACCAAGCACACACACCAAGCACAATTTAGGATAGGCAGTGCACCTAACCTGCATGTCTTGGGACTGTGGGAGGAAACCCAGGCAGACACAGAGAGAATATGCAAACTCCACACAGGGAGGACCCGGGAAGCGAACTCGGGTCTCCTAGCTGCGAGGCAGCAGCGCTACCCACTGCGCCACCGTGCCGCCCAGCACATATAATAAATATTGGGTGCATAGTGGCAGTATTCAGTTACTAAAAAGTGCTGGTGAAAACAGCGATATGCCTGTGTGCCACACATGTCCTAAAGATACAATACATAGACCGAGCATTCAAGTACAGACAGCTCAAATGACGCCGCTGCGTAACTGCATTTTCCTGAGAGCATGTGGAGTTATGTGGCGGTGGCTGCCGGCATTGACATCACTGATCACACATACAGCGCTTGTTTCAGGCTCACTGCATGGGGTAACAGTCCACCCCAAGGAGACTGATGGTAAGATGAGCCGCCATCTGACCGCCATTTATCAATGGCCTTCTACTTTTTGTATTCTCCCTGTAAAACAGGCCAGTCTGGAAACACTAAATTTTATCTTGGCTTGCTTTTGGTGGAAGATGCCAAATGGCCCAGTACTTTGTCACGAGAAGATCTCTCTGTGATAGTGCACGAGTCGCATGTAGAATACATAAAAAGGTTAAAGAGACAGCATCTTTTCATGTTACAAATCACTGCTGTCAATGTGAAATGAAAATATGTGCCCTCCGTGCCTACCTCATGAACGGCGTTACCTGCAATGCAAGGATACTGCAGTGAGCAGCTTTGGTCTTCAAACAGCACGGCTCAGTGAAAAGCTCCCCATGTGCTGTAATGAGCTTTGATTTGTGGCTGTTCTGAATTTAGACAAATGTACCTGCAAAGATTAATAAAAGTACCGTGACATGTTACTGTTTTTAATTACTGCGCAGCCAGCTGTGGCAAATGCTCGTCACTGAGATGCCGAGCGCTGCTGTCTGACCTTGATTCAGTGCTGCACCCAAGCTGGAGTGATTAGTATTCCCTCGCTTCTTTTCTCTTCAACACCGTCTAAGTTTAAGGCCTTCCACTTGAGATGTAAACATGTCACTGGGAACTTCTCATTAAACTTTCATGTATACTAAAATTCTCCACCATCCGCACCAAGTCCCAAAGTCTGTGGAACGTGTCTTTGCACTTAAGCCCTGAAAGGCTAATATGAGATAGCACATTCGTAAACAGCAAAGTCGGTCAAGGGCAGCACTGTAAAACAACAGTAAAGAGCTAAAAGCAGTCTTGAAGAAAGTAATGGAAGAGAATAGTGCCTGCCCAAGGTTAGGGCAGATGGATACAGACGTAAGGGGTACAGCCTGGAGATGGAGACGGACTGACAAGGACAAACACAGGCACCAGATACACACAGATTGGAAAAGTGTGAAAAGAGCACAAGAGAATGGAAGACATGGAGGTGCCGATAGCGGCTGACAATTCCATCTTACTTAGTGATAGCCCTGCTTTAACATTAGGTAGGGACACAACAATGAACAGGATGCAAAAAGACACAAGATGGCAACAGCCAGTAGTCTGTGGCAACAAAAGGGAATGGCAAAATAAAAATCACAGAATAAAGCCAGTCAGTCAGTCATTGCCCAACCCAATCCCAGCCAGCACAGGGTGCAAGGCAGGAACAAACCCTGGGCAGGGCGCCAGCCCACCGCAGATATCATAGAATAAATCACCCTCAGTCTCTGGACACTTCTTAAAAAGGGGGAAGACGAGACTTCTGACCAATCAAGGGTGTCCAATGCCTGCCTTAAATAAAAGAAGTGAAAATGCAACCCAACCACTAGGGGCTCATGGCTCAGGGTACTGACCCTTATGTGAATTTGGCATTACCTGCATTCTTAGATGGCCTGGGGTCCAAATGACCCCTTGGGACACCTTAGCCCACCTGGGAATCTTTGTTTGGATATTCCTGTTACCACTGTGGAGCTCACTGCAGGGTGAACTGGGAGAATTCTTTTAAAGCCTGCCATTGTTAGAGTGAAGCTGGATGGCCAGCACTTGATTAGGTGCAGGAAGTGAGCGCTACAGCGGCTGACCAGCCACATCATCCTCTAGAAATGAGAAGGTTCCTCTTTAAGAAGACCAACGCAGGCAGCAGGAATGTTAGGATCTTTTTTTTTTCAGTACTGTACTCCTTGTACTCTTTCCTACTTTTAAACTTTGTTTTCTGTAATAAATACTGTTTTCATTCAGGGTGTTAACGTGGGTATGAACATGGCTTGAGGTAGACCTGATTGTTCACAGATTGTTGCATCCCAGGGTCAACAGAAAAAATGACCTTACGTCCACCAGTTCAGAATAGTGGGAGAAAACTAGGGCTGTGTCACACTGGCAGACAGAGATGTGGTAACTATCCATCCATCCATTATCCAACCCGCTATATCCTAACACAGGGTCACGGGGGTCTGCTGGGGCCAATCCCAGCCAACAAGGGCGCAAGGCAGGAACAAACCCCGGGCAGGGCGCCAGCCTACCGTATCGTATGGGGCACACACACACACACCAAGCACACATTAGGCAGGCTCCAAATGGGGCATGGGGATGGAGCCAATAGTGCTTGGGAAAAATTAGGAAATGGAAACAATTCATCAGTTGAGTATCTTCATCGTTGTGATCTCACACATACGCTTTGTGCTGTGGAGTACACTAAACATACAGAGGAAAGAAACTATGACTGGCAACCTGTGTTGCTGTATCTCTTGATGTTTAATGAAAAAAGTTGCAGTGCCATCTTATAAAATGAATGAATAACAGACCTTGGACTGTACTCTAAATATCCTTAAAATGTTCGACTAAGAATCTTGTGACTATGATTTGTTAGCTACTGAGCTTTTTTCATAAATAATGCCAAGAAAGTACTGAAGTATGTGACAAAAACAGCAAAAAACAAGGACTTCATTTTGCACGTTCTTTTTCCCTCGGGGTCCGCTGTCTGTGTAAACATTGACGAACGTTATCTGAGCCACTCTGGTGGAAGAAGCATCAGCCCAAATGATTACTACGTTTTTAACCACGAGGATTTACCTTAAAACAGTTTCACTTTACTTCAGTTTTGCTTAACAAAAACAGATGAAAGAGGGATAAGTTAAAACAAGGATTTTAAATCACCTGTAGCTCCAACCGTCTGAACTATTGACCTGAAATTTGGTACACATATACTATGTGACGTCTACTATCCGCTTTTGGGGTGACGATTGACCTCCAAGGTTATTCCTCTTTGTATTTTATTGTAGAATCAACTCTCGGCAGTGGCTAGCAGGGTGGCCGTGTGGCGCATGCATACAGGCGCCATTCTCATCCCTACCACCTTCGTCGTCACTTTCCCTACCTCTTCATATCTTAAATCATTCTTAAGACAGATTGAAGTCTTAAATGGCAGCTTAAGTGAAAAATTAAGGAAAACGTACTAAGTAATTGCAACACAAACACTGACTTAATCAGTTTCAACGTGAAAAGATGCCGATGGAACAAGAGAAGAAGCGGGCTGCTAGGGTGAAGAAAAGAAGAGCTGCTCAGGAAAGAGCATCAACCTCGGAGCAAATGAATGGTAAACAGAGACGGAGAAAGAGTATGACAACTAGGAATGATCAAGTCAAGTATATTCACTGCACGTTATCGTGCAGTCCGCCATTACTGGTATTTTAATAAATGTAAGGGTGTGTCTGCTCTTCTGTAATAATCTGCAACTACTCCTTTAGTTCGACTAAACTGCATTTTGTTTAGGAGGGGTGCAGCAGTACGACAGGAGGTTCATAGCCATCTGACAATATGGAACACAAACCACGTCACGTCATATCAGGCGCCGGCATGCCAGACACTTTACAGCTCAATCACACTCAAAATCCCACCCATTTCTACAAATTATAGCCCAATATTGATTCATCCATTTTAAGGAAGTACATTGCCCCCCCCAAATACACATTCCTACCCCCAAGATACAAACAATTGTGAACATCACTCCTCTGATTGGCCAATTGTTCCTTAATTTGCATGAGTAGGAGGAGCCAGATAGTTACATTTTGAGAGTATTTTTCCTGAAATGTTAATTTTTGACCATAGAAA
This sequence comes from Erpetoichthys calabaricus, assembly GCF_900747795.2. Taxonomy (NCBI): domain Eukaryota; kingdom Metazoa; phylum Chordata; class Cladistia; order Polypteriformes; family Polypteridae; genus Erpetoichthys; species Erpetoichthys calabaricus. Next base: position 28,914,534 of record NC_041400.2, on the reverse strand, counting down.
TCGCAGAGTGAAGCCTTTAAATGTATTTCAGCAAATGCATATAACGAATGGTAGAAAAAAATTATGACAAGATCTCATTTGGCTGCGTGTCTTTATGTTTTTTTTTATTTACAGGTGAAACACCATTACAGAGAGTGGAAGGCTGTGTCAGCGATCATCTGCAAAGGTAAAAAGATAAAAGTTTTTTTTCAATGCCGAACAAGCAAAGAGACCCAACATTTCAACTGTATGAGCTTCACCAGGTGTGCCACTGAGACGCTGTGCCCCCTAACTTCACTCTCGTTCAGCGTTACTGGAACTCTTAGCTTTTCTTTTTATCCTTATCTAAAAGACAGAACAGCGCTAAACCCAAGCAATACAATTACAAACATCCTGGTGAATGCAACACACAGGACCCATCATTTAAAACAATAAATGCTACCAAATGCATAACTCTAACAGTTTAATGGTTTAGAGTAATCAATAAGAAATACCAGTTATACTACAAGCTCTGACCTTTGTATTGTGTCAAAGCACAGATGTGAACATTTGTTTAAATTGGAAGTACAGTGGACCCTTGACTTACGAACTCAATTCGTTCGTGAGGGCTGGTTGTAGCTCAAGTTGGTTGTAAGTCAAGACTATTTTTCCCATAAGAAATAATGGAAATACCCTTAATGCGTTCCGAACCTCCCACTGCAACACTTACTTAACCTTTTCATAATAAAAAGGGTTGTATAATGTGCATAATTTACCAAAACACCAATAATTTTTCTAATGTACTAACCAAAAAGTAATAAAAAGTGCCTAGCCTATCAGAAACAACAACTTCATACTGTACTCACCATTTAATTTGACATCTTTGGGCTGCAGGAAGGGAGGAGGGATGATAATGAAACTGAAGGCTTTGTTTAACTTGCGCTCAGGCATTTGCAATCATTTCAATAGCTTCTTTTGCGTTAATTTTAATCTCCTCCTGCCTACAAGTTATTCTGACGAGAATTTTTCTCAGCATTTCCTTGCGATGATACAAGGAACTGTTTCTGAACTCTTCTGAGACCCCCCCACTCCCCAGTCAATGGGAACGACATGCTGAAGTGCGTCCTGAAGCGCGATTGCCGTGACTGTGGAAGCTTGCTTGTCCATTGCCGGGCAGGGATATCACATGCTTATCACCCATCGATATCTTTTCTGTTTGCTTTGGCTGAGAGACTCCGCACAGCTTTAAGCCGGCTGTTGCCCCAGCAACAGATAAACAGTCTTCCATACGGAGTTTGGACTTTGGCATGTCTTCTAGTTGGGGGAGGTCCCAAGAGAGTTTACAAACCTGACATTTTATTGAATGAGTGCCGCATTAATAGGAATGTTTCTGTTTGTTTACAATCGCGCAAGCGGATACACGTGACCGCATTCAGGTCGTAACGCAAGATGTTGGTCGTAAATCAAAATAAAAATTTTGGTCGTAAATCAAGTTGTTCGCATGTCAAGCCGGTCGTATATCAAGGGTCGACTGTATATTTCCATATTTTCTAAAATATTGTTTTTCTATTATTAAAAACATTATTTTAAATTGATATTTTTCCTACGCATTTAGGATCTGTGATCACTTGCTCACCTACCAGTGACCACAGCAGGCTGGTTTTACGCCTAATAAGTTTGCCATCCTGACACTGAGGATTCTCCTTGAACACAAACACATCGGCAGAGTTTCTTTGTAGCCTTAGTCAATTTTTGTAAAGAGTTCAACTCAACTGATCGCGCTGCCTTGTGGAATATCTGGATTCCCCCCGAGGTTGCTGGATGTCATGGCCGGCCTGTACACTGGTACTGTGAGTGCTGTGGAGAGTGGAGGCAGGACCTCTATGTTCTTCCCAGTTGATTCTGGGGTTCGTCAGCAGTGTGTTCTGCTCCTACTCTGTTCAATGCTTGTATGGACTGGGTGTTGGGCAAGGTCGTAGGGTCCATCGGCTGTGGGGCATCTGTTGGCAAAGAAAGATTCACTAATGTTGAATTTTCTGATGATGCTGTGATCTTTGTGGAGTCAATGGAGGCTCTGATCGGGGCGCTCAAAAGACTGAGTGAGGAGTCTGAGTGTCTGGGCTTGTGAGTGTCCTGGATAAAAACAAAATCCAGGCCTTTAATGACCTCTTGGGCACAGCCATCAGCAGTGTGTCTGTCTGCGGATACAGTGTTGACTTTGTCAAGAGGTTTACTTACCTGGGCAGTGACATTCATGTCTCTGGTGACTCTTCCTATGAAGTCAGTAGATGGATTGGGAGAGCATGGGGGGTCATGGGGTCACTGGAAAGGGGTGTGATATCTATGCAAAAGGACGAAGGTCCAAGTCTTTAGAGTCCTGGTGCTCCCTGTTTCGCTATAAGGTTGTGAGACATGGACACTCTCTTTGTGTGCCATTGGCTTGACTTTGTGTCTCAAGGAGTCCCGAATGAGGCGCATTACCTGCACTGTGAGAGAGCGTCAGTTATGGCACTGCGGCCATGTGGCACGATTCCCCAAGGGTGGTCCGACTCACAGAATCCTCATTGTTGAAGACACGAGCGGCTGGACCAGACCAAGGGGACGCCCACGTAACACCTGGCTGCGGCAGATAGAGGGTCATTTCTGTAGGGTGGGACTGGGCCGCGTGTCTGCCTGGGGGGTTTCCAACCAGGATCCCAAGCTGTTTCCTCTTGTGGTGAAGGTGGCAATGCGCTGTACGACATGGCGAATTATTATGAAGCCTAAACCTGATTATGTTTCTGCATGTAATCGCAAAAATGAAAAGATTCCCATTCATTTGATTTGCAAAAAGTCATTCACTTGTGAGTCTGTAATGAGACTTTTTATTTTAATTATGCATTATTTTAATTTAATTATTAATTGAATTCATTAGTAGTAAATTAATTATTTTAAGTATGTGCTATTATGTTTTGCGTAAGGAAATGTGACAATAAGAATGATCATGTTAAAAGTATTCATTATATTTTTATATATAGAATTAATAGATTAAAAAATATATTATTTGCATACACACATACACATACATGTAATATTAAAAATGTAAGAATTATTAAATGCGATCAAAGGACGCCTAGGGACCTCCTATTTACTTCAACTCATCGCTTTTACTGAACACCAATTGCATCCAAGAAAAGACCACTCATCCCTGCTCTGGCTAGAAATTGAAAACATCAAATATTACAGGGGAGTCAGCACATTTAATATTTACGAGAACATTTAAATAGATATATGTGCTTATTCAGGTAAAAACTGCATGGTGATTTGCCGCCGTGTTGCATGCGTAAATCTGTTCAAGTGTTGTGCGCTTTTGTTTAGTGAAGAACTAACTACAGTACTGTAAATATAAACTGAATTGTATAATCAATATGTTGACCTTGTCTCAGGTTTAAATCAGGAAAGAGTCACACTGTCCATCATGCAGGAGCAGCATGTGTGAACTAATTGGATGAATCCGAAGATGGCTAGTATTTTTAATTTAGATTTTGCTCAGAGTGACCTTAGATCAGTTGGCTCAAAGGATACCAGAGGGAAACACCACAGCGACCCTCTGGCTACTTTGTCACTGGTTCAACAGTATTTATACCGCTCCACCGCACGAGACGCCACTGCGGTATCACACACGGCTTGGCAGAACAGCGTCACTCGATCGCCAAAACCTTCCTGTCCTCAATAAGAGGCGCATGAGCGCTCACCAGCCCCCATAACCAGGCTTGCCAGACAACCCCACCCACGCACCCTCCAGTCAGCAAGTCAGTTTCCCGTCATTTTGAGAATTTGCCTCCATTCTCAAAAACACAAAACACGAGATCTCCCAAGTACTGCATAGCAATTTACACTTTTAATGAACGCTATAAAAACAACAACAGAAAACTGTGCTATTGTGAAGAAAGGTCTTGTCTCTCATACAAGTAAAACGTGTTGCCAAAGATACGGTGAACTAGCTCTGCTTACAGATGCAGTAAAATATTTTAAATTATTCTGGTGAAAGATCCCTCCCAACTTTTAATATGCATTCACGTGTAACATCTTTATATACAATACACCACCGTGGCTGTCTGTCAGACCCAGCCGGAACGCCTGGAAGGACCAGGAGGTGGCGTATACATCCCCCGGGCCACAAGGGGGCAACCGCTCTGGATGTTGAGGGGACCACGGGAAAGGAGCAAGGAGGCTCAAGCCCGTTGGGGCCTGTGGCCACCACCAGGGGGCGCCACGAGCGTTGTGGAGCCTGGAAAACATGCACTTCCGTCACACCTGGGAAGGTGGAGGAAGATCCTTCCAGCGACGCCCGGAGTGCTTTCCGAGTGCAAGAGCAGCACTTCCGCCACACCAGGGAAGTGCTGCTGGAAGGACGTCATCAAGCACCTGGAGCACATCCGGGCGAAGATAAAAGGGGCCGCCTCCCTACAATCGGGGAGCTAGAGTTGGGAGTGGGAGCAGGACGAAGCTCCCGTGAGGTGAGAAAAGGCGGCCCACGGACATTGGAGAAGAAGGCCCGTGTTAAGGGTGGTGTGGTGTTGGGAACACTGTGTGTGTGTGGGATTTGGACTTGTGGGACCAGTCCTAATAAACGTGTGTGTTTTATGAACGGTGTCCATTTGGTTGTGTCCGGACTGAACCTCTCACACCGTTTGTCTGTCCAGGATTTTAAATCACTTCTACCTCGCAATCCGTTTGAACTATTGACCTGAAATTTGGTACATATATACTACGTGACCTCTACTATCCGCTTTCGGGGTGATGATTGACCTCCAAGGTTATTCCTCTTTTTATTTTATTGTAGAATCAACTCTCGGCAGCGGCCTGCAGGGTGGCAGTGTGGTGCATGCATACAGGCGCTGTTCTCATTCCCTACTAATTTCGCCGTCACTTCTCCTGCCTCTTCATATCATAAATCATTCTTGATGCAGATTGAAGACTTAAGTGTCAGCTTAAGTGAAAAATTAAGGAAAACATACTAAGTAATTGCAACACAAATACTGACTTAATCAGTTTTAACGTGAAAAGATTCCGACGAAAGAAGAGAAGCAGCGGGTCGCTAGAGTGGAGAAAAGAAGAGCTGCTCAGGAAACAGCAAGAGCATCAACCTCTGAGCAAACGAATGCTAAACGTACAGAGAAACAGTAGGAAAACTATAAGTCAAGTGTATTCACTTCAGATTATTGTGCAGTACGTCGTTACTGGTCTGCTATAAAATGCTGTTTTAGCACTAATGATTTTAAGATATGATGGGCACAGTTTGTTACCTAAAACAGGTTAAAATTATTGACTTGATAAACAAACGTGCCAATTCAGGGGAACTCGGGGAATGTATTTTTTAAACAGTATTCAAGTTTAGTCACTGAATGCATATAAATTTCTCAAAGCATGTAAACTTCACTTTAAACATGTAAAGGAAGTGTTCTATACTCTAATATGAACAGTTTAATTTTAAAATAGAATAACTCAAAATAGTATGCCAAAATATGTAATAAGAGTTTCATTTACAAGCCAAAAAATGAAGAAAAGCAAAGGTAATCATTTAAATAATAAAGTCACTACCTATGGTTGTGTACTCCATTTACTGCTGAATGTCTGCCTGTAGCTTGGTGCTTTAGGAGTTGTCGTTACAAAAGGTAATTGTTATATTGAAATATATTTAAAAGATTCATTTTTACTCTTGCAAAGCTGAGCTGACAACTTCACAGAATTTTGCAAGCTAATAGCAGTCCTAGATTTATGTTTGTACTTAGGGTTAGGGTTGGGGTTACTGGAACTCTGACTCTTAGTAAAAAAAAAATAAAATAAAATGACCATGGTGGGGACATGCTGGGTGGGACAGGCATGTCACTCTCAGAAGGCCCATCAATCCTAATCCACTCTGACCTCCAACAATTATACACGAGCTTGACATACACGTTTGATACACGTAGCTGTTTAGTATGTTAGTTATTGTTGGATGATGGTTTTATATAACTCTCATAAAAGTATAGTACTCCTTATTTTTAAGATATCCCCCCATGTTATATTTTTGTGCCCCCCATATTTTCCCACCAAGAAACTCTTCCCCTTATCCCTGATTTAACCCTAAAGTCCTGGTGGTCAAGGGGCATGCGTACAATGCTTTTATACAGTTTTTAAAGGCTCTGGCTCCATACATCTTCCTTGCACAGACCTCTCTACTCTGTGGGCCAGGGTTGCCAAATTTGAGAAGCCCTCAGCCCAATGACAGTCAAAGTCCCACCTAATCCTACAAAATGTAGTCCTATACTGATTAGATCATTTCAAGTACACCTTAAAACCTGCAAGCTGCAAACATCTGTGAACGTCACTCCTCTGATTGGCCATTTGGTCCTTAATTGGCATTAGTAGGTGGGGCCAGAAAGGATTTCTGAATGGCAAAGGTCTGAGTATACAACTCACACAGCGTAGCCTTTATAAAGATTTCCTTAAATAAATATGATGCACGGTAGAAAAAAAAATGTATGTTTGCAGTCTACTCATTCCTCTCATGCCAATGAGGGTTTTTTCTCATTTTTCTGTGGTTTTCATCACCATGTGACAAAGACATGCAGATTAGATTATTATCTGGTGCTTCTAAATTGGGTATGTCTAAGTGTAGGTATACATGTGTGCCATGTGCTAGATGTGGTGAGGCTAGGCATCACCTCCCTGCAAGCCTAAAATCAACTTGAAGAAACTGTTAAATGATCCTTTCCCCAGGGTTATCAACAGGAGTACTTACTTTTTTGCATTGTTGCAACAGATGTCTGTTGGAAAGATGGCAAGTTCTGTAGCTTGAAGGTAAAGGCACTGTAGTATAAAGCACAAGACCACTGTTTCATTCCGCTCCAAGGACTCGTGGTGGGGCTTGAGCAAGCAATGTAGAAAAGTGGCAATAACTGTGCTCTTCTTGCTTTTATGGTTTTTGTAACATCTTATGCAATATGGTCTCCTTTCAGATAAACATTATATCAAAAGAATATTCAATAGACATAAAAACAATATCATTACTGGTAACAACGATACCACGTTATTAAACATTTCTATAACGAAAGTGCTTGCTTTGTTTTTTCCCTAATTTCTGGACCTGTTTATTGTGTTACAAACTAATTCATAGCTTCAGCCAATCCTGACAGCACATGCTGCAGGGCATTAATAATCCTTGACACAGAATGTTGATCCATCAGATAGTATAAAGAAAGTAATAAGACAACAAGCTTCTTTTTTATCATCTGTGAGGATAAATTCTATTACATTTAATAGTTATTTGTCACATTCTTAGAGAAGGAATCACTAACACAAATTTTATAAATAATTTATTGAAAAGGAAATCTGTTCTTTTGTATGTAAACATTGAATTGTTTTGTACGTTTCTGTTAAATATTTCATATTCTTCAGCCTGTGTACATGCTGTAAAGTAGGCATCAGTGTGGAACGCTGCTGAGCAACAATAAATCGAATACAATACAATAATTTACTAAATGGGATGGAGAATTCTAATGGGCACTGGAATGAAGTTTGATTTCAGGAGTGACAGATGAAAAATAGATGTGTATTTGGAGTTCTGCATTTTTATACATTTTTTAAAACTATACTTTTACCCAAATCTTCATTAAACGTCTGTATTTTGTACACATCACAATACTGTACTACTACTACTATTACTACCATTTCATAACTTTAAGCCACTATTACACTTGAGCTCACTGTACGGTTCTGTGAATTACCTTCTTAAGTTAATTCTGATGGATTGTGAGTCAGTTATAATCATCTAAAGGTAAGAATGCAATGGAAAGCAGAAGTGCTCATTCTTGTTAATATTTTTCAAAAATTTGCTCAAAACATTAATTTTGTTTGTAAACATTAGGAAGGACCATCATTATGTTATTCCTGCAGAAAAATACCAAGATCCAACTCATGGAATACTGGTGCTCTGACCAATCATACTTATACTGTGTCGCAGGTGGCCAGGATTATTACCTGGCTGGGACGCCAGAAAGGACCGGAAGGTGGCAAGAATAACTTCCGGGCCACGAGGGCACAACTGCCACGGAACAGGAGAGGACCACGGGAAAGGAGAACGAACTGTCAGACTTGTTGGGACCCGTGACCACCACCTGGGGGCGCTTTACACCTCGTGGGACCCGGATGTTGTTACTTCTGCCACACTCTGCAAGATGGCGGAGGGATCGGCCAGGGACGCCCGGAGTGTTTCCGGGTTAAAGGGCAGCACTTCCGCCACACCAGGAAGTGCTGCAAGATGGACGTCATCAGCCACCTGGAGCACATCCGGGCAGGGATAAAAGAGGCCGACTCCTTACAGTCATTGAGCCAGAGTCGGGAGTGGGAGAAGGACGAAGCTCCCAGGAGGAGAGGAAAGGCGGCCAAGGACATTGTGAAGTCTGGAATTTTGGGGTGATTATTGCTTTGTGCTTTGTGTGGAGTGAGGAACTGTGTTTATTAATGGCTAATAAACGTGTGCATTTTATAAAGATGTGGTCTCCGACTGGTGGTGTCCGGGCAACTATCACAACTGTCAGAAACATTGCTTTACCTTGGAAGGTTTATTTGCCTTTGATTTGCATAAAAACTTATATCTAGGTGAAAAAATTGGAAAAGCAAAATAAATGAAATAATATATAAATAATTCCAAGAATTATTCCAAGAATTCCAGGGACTTATGATGAAATTCTTCTTTCCCCAGGATAATGACCAAAGTATACAGCTAACACCACCCTGATGTTACATTTTAACTAAAACAAGCAATGCTCCAGAGTGGCCATCAAAACCCAGAGCAACGGTCCAATCAAGAAAGCATATTAGGATTTGAGAACAAATGCTCACCGGTGGCCCTCATCCAAGCTGTAGAAGTTATAGCAACTTCTGAAAAGAAGAATGAACCAGAATTCTAATGTCCAAAGCTATTACAGACATACCCCAAGAGGCTCATGGCTTTTGTTTTCTAGATGTGTCTAGTAGTAGTAGTAGTAGTAGTAGTAGTAGTGATGGCACTATGTTGTCACTTGTACAGAGTGCAATTAAATTATTACTTGTATGTCCAACTACCATGTAACACTCTCTGGCACCATGATAAACAAGAATATGTTTAAATACTTTACTTCATTCTACTTAATAGGAAACACATTACCTCATGTACTACAATGGTGAGTAATAGCTGGATTCTTACAAAAAAACAATGTGTTATCAGCTGAGACACAATAACTTCTGAAGGCCTCAAGAAGCATAGATTTTGTGGAAGAGAGTAACTGTAGTGTGAACATACGATTAGAATAAAATAATGTTGACTACTAAAGAAATGGAACAGCTCATCTTTAAATTGCAACAACATTATTATGAACACGGAGAAAAGGCCAATAAGATTTTAGCTCAACATATCCACAAGCAGGACGTCTGCAATGAAATAACAGCAATTACCAACATAGATGATGATAAAATCATAGACCATAAAAATATAACCCATACATTTAGAGAGTAGTCCTTATATCCTTCTCAGTCTAAAGAAGATAGGACAAAATCTAACGAGTTCTTTGACTCATTACAGATACCACAGCTAGATACTCCATATTCCATACTGCTATGGAATTGGATAAACCACTGACACTCTCAGAATTACTAGATGCTATAAACTCACTTCAAAGTGGGAAAGCAGCCAGCCCTGATGGCTTCCCAGTGAAATTTTATAAAATAAAATTCAAATAAGTTAGCTCCACTATTACTAGCAACATTTACAGAAGCTAAGGACAACAAAATTCTACCTCAAACTTTTTGCCAAGCATTAGCTTTTGTCTTTCCAAAGAAAAATAAGGACTTAACTACAATGTGCATCATACAGACCCATCTCACTTCTGAATAATGGTGTTAAGATACTCTTCAAAGTTCTAGCTAGAAGGATTAAGAACGTGCTTCCTTCTGTAATATCACAAGATCTAACGGCATTTATTAAAGGCAGACACTTAGCTTCTAATATTCAACATGTGTTTAATATAATATACTGTATTCACTCATCTAACACCCCAGAGATCTTATTATCTTTGGATGCAGAAAAAACATTTAACATAGTTGAATGGGACTGCCTGTTAACCACATTGTACAAATTTGGGTATGACTCAAACATACAGGTCCAATCCAATTGCTCTTCATTCACTCAAAATATGGAATCAGTGTAGGAAGCTCTTTCAGACAGAGAATATTTTATCCATTGCACCTCTTCATGACAACCACTCTTTTCTACCCCTCAAAAATACACAGTATTTATGCTTGGAAAATGTTGGCAACTTGTACATCAATAATGTTTTTGCATCCTACAAGCAATTAAGCTTCAAATTTAACTTCTGAGCAACATAATTTTTCCATTACTTTCAAGCTTGAAACTTTGCTAAACTGAACCTCCCAATTTTACTTACCTTCCTCCTATTTCTTTTCCAAAAGAAATATTGATCAGTTTTGAAGAGTCGGATAGCATCTCCACAATTTATAAGAACATTTAAAAGTCCCTTCTTTACAAAGATCACAAGGCACAATGGGGAAAGGATCTTTCATTTAACATTTCAGAAAACAAGAGGAATGCAGCCATGCAGAGAATATACTCTTGCTCCATATTCACAAAGCATTTGGTTATTCAACTTACATTTTTCTGTCAAGCACATTTACCTTGATTAAAACTATCCAAAATGTTACTATTCAACCTATGAATGTTGCAACCGAGCTCCAGCCTCAGTGGGCCACATGTTCTAGAGTGTACCAAATTAACATCATTTTGGACAAGTCACAGTCACTTGTAACCCATTAACAGCTGTGCTTGGTGGTGTCTGAATAGGCTAAAAGTGGAGAAGGGCAAACAAACTGTAATCGTCTTTACCTCACTACTAGCACGTAGATTGTCTAACTAGAAGAATCCTAACCCACCTCTTTTAAGTCAGTAGGTAACTGATGTCATATATTTTCTGAAATTGGAAAAAATCAAATTCTCACTCAGAGGATCTGTTCAAAACTTTTTTTTAAAATATGGCAGGATCAAATCGATACTGTAACATGTTAGAATAATCTTCTATATCAGGGAAAAGGATCCTCTTCCTTCCTTGCTGCTTCAAAGATTTGCTTTATTGGTTGGCTCTGTTATCTTTTATTTTATGGATTGTTATTTGCTTTTAATTAAAATTAATAAAAATAAATTATAAAAAAATAAAATAATGTCAAGAGCAAGAGAATGACACAAATTGGGTGAAAAGCTACAGAGTTCATTATTTTGCCTTAATGTTTATAATTAATTAGGAAGGTTATGTAGAATTTGTTGTTCATAATCACATTATAGAATTGTCTACAGTATGTGGTAGAGATCCATGGCAAATGATGCAGGATACAGCATATAAGATTCTGTATTGTTATGCAATAGAATATGAGAAGCTTGTCAAGTTGGCAGGCGATCGGTGAATACTTTTTAATGCCACTTTTCTTAATTCTTGAGTGACTGTGTGGCTAGGCACATTAGCCCCTTGTTTAGAATTGAAAAACATCCAGCCATAGAAGAGTGTTATTGATATTAATTGTATTCAAAAATGAGTTCAAAGTATAGGCTTTTACTTTATTTCAAACAAAATCCTTTTAAATGCCAAAAAAAATGCCATTTAAAGTGCGAGGAGGAACTTATCAGGTACCAGCTGGATTTGTGCTTGCAGATGTGGGTTAAGGATCATTAATCACAGAAGCGCTGAGACACGTACCCCATGTGCTCTAATATTATCAAAACAAACTTTTTCATATGCTTATACTTTATTATAAATTAATCTTTTTGCATCGTTTTTTTTTTTTTTCTGTTCTGGCCAGCAAACTGAACATGAAAATCACAAAGCTGAAACGATGCCAGTATAATGTCTCTTTTCAATTTTTCAAAATAAAACCAAAAAGAGATTATCAACAATTTAAAAAACAAGAACTCTTAAATGAATATAATCATGAGACATGGAATATTGGTATCCAGTACCGTTCACATCATGGAAATATTTCCAAAAAATAAAGATACAATCATTAGAATTTTTCACATACTTTAAAAATACTGCAGATGAAGAAAGTTCTGTGTACATTTTTTTAGCGGCTTTGTATAAATTATAAAACTTCAATTCTATATTACAGAGTTTCTTCCCCTTTGGAAGCTTAAAGCACTTTTGTGGTACTTTCAACAGTTTACTGTTATTATTATTATTATTATTATTATTATTGTAATCACCATTTATGAATATAATCACACTGGTATTGGCATCGTCCAAAAAACTCCATAAGCACTAAACTGGAATGCCTACACAGAACCAGATCACAGCACACATTCACTGGAAGTGGCAACTGCTTTGTGGAGGAGCTGCTCCTGAGAACTGTTCAGATGCTCTGCTTATTGCAAAAAATACAAAGCAGAAACAAAATGAAGTCACATCTGCAGAGAGATTTCGCATTACAGCGAGATTAGATGATATATGAAGATCAGTCACTTCTGACACGTGCTTTGGAAGACACTGTTGAATAGCTAAGGGACACAGAAACCTGGCAGTTACACACGTACAGCACTTTCGCTCCCTCTGAGACACACACACACACATACACAAGCACACACAATTGCATTCAAAACTGAGGTAAGCTCCCCTTGAAGGCAAAGGAATGGTGGACTGGAATGTCAAGATGAAGTTCTGTTGTACCCTGCGCCTAAGTGTTTCTCAAGCCACATTTCGGCCAGTTGCATTGTAGATGCATAAGTACTTGATTTTGACCCTAAACACATCTTGTATTGCTTGGGGTCTAAATTTGGGTCACAGTGAACAGAATGATAAATGTGCACAATGCCAACATCTTGACTTCGAAAAACCTTCAACCCTGAATTAATCACTTTAGTGAAGAGATCCACATCTTCCAGACCCCAGCCTTGAATTGAAGTGTCAAAGCCGCCAACTTTTGTGAGATCACTTTTGTACATGCACGAAATTCCAAATCCATAGTCCCTCCAAAAGCCACTCCTTTTAGTAAATACAAAGTCACTGTCGTCTGGAGGACCACCCCTGTAAACTATTTTTGGATCATACTGGCTGAAGATGATTGGGTAATACACCTGTTCTCCTTGAATGGTGTTGTCTCTGCATCTCTGTAGAAAGTCAGCCTTAAATATGAGATCAACATCGCAAAATAGTAAAAGGGTGTTGTTTTCCAACTGTGAAGATCCCATTTCGAGTGCCATGCCTCGAGAGAAATCTCCCGTCATTGGAACAACAGACATTTCCGCTTTGGGATATCTATTCTGAAAGTCCTTCATCAGTGCCAGGTGTTTGTCTCCATCAGAGTCAGAGTTGCCGTTGACCAAAATTATGGCTAAGTGTACATTCTGATTTGGAATAAGGCAAGTCTTTTCAAAATTCTCCATAAAACGCACAAAAATGTCATATCGTCCTGTCAGAGGAACAAGTATATGGATTTTCTTTTCACCTCTTTCCCTCATCTCTTTGGTTGACTCAGTAAATTGAAAGGGTGAAAAGATTTTCAAAGAACTGGACAGGAATGAAAAGGATTGGGAATCTGAATTGATGGCTTCCACAAGCTCCTTAACGTCAATGTCATCTTGTTCAAGGAAAAATGGCCTGCTGAATGACTGCTGAAGATATGCATGGCGCCGTACTGGAACAGTGACTTTTCTTCCTTTATGTTTTTTGTAAAGAAGCAACAGGTCCAAAATGTACTCTGCACCATGCAAAGGGTCAACTCTTCTGTAGCCATACTGGATTTCTTTAAATTCTATGATACGTCCTCGTGACTTGGAGTTTTCATTGATCATCTCCATGACTTGAAGCACCACGTCATCCAGTGCTGTCCTCAGTACACTGTTGATCCCCTGTCGAGGTATCTGGCTTTCAGCCATGGAGTACAGATGCCTGCCAGTTAGAAACTCCCATTCTATGACCTCCGTCCTCTCCATCGGCTGAAACCTTGTGTAAGAAGGCATTTGCCCAAGCTGTTGATCTGCTTTCTGCACTTCTGTATTGCTTAATTTACTCATGGCAGCACTCTCTCGGTGAAGCTCAATAGTACGATAGCGCAGCTCTGAAATCTTCCGACTCAGCATATAGATGTGTAAGCGATACTGGTATTCAGGCCTCTTGTTCGGATGAAGAGTAATGGCGTTGTGTATTTTACTGCTGTGCAGTTCCTGAATGTACCCTTTCTTATTCTGCTCATAGTTCTCATAAAACAGCTGCTGCATCTGTGAAGAAAAAAAAATGTAACAAATGAATACAATAAATAAACAATTTACAAATACAAATACAGATGAGCAGCTTGTGACTTCTTAATACACTTCACTTGAGGCTGATGAAAAGAACTATGACCCAGTTATCTGTCATTTTGCTTTCCCACATATTTTATCCATTACAGTAAAATGCAGTCCATCCGTGCATACAAACATTCTCAAATCTGTTAATCTAGTTCAGGGTGCAGGCGGCTGAAGCCTTTTTTGAGGAGTATTGGGTGCAAGGCAGGAGGCAGCCCTGAGCAGGATGATATTCCATCTCAGGGCTCACTCACACTTGGGCCAGTTTGGAATCACAAATTAACCCTAACCTGCAGATCTTTTAGGATGTAGGAGGACAATCAACAGAGACACAGGAAGAGCTCTCCAAAGACAATATCCAGTGGCAGGGTTCAAACCCAGGATGCTGCATTCGTGAAGAAGCAACATTAACCACTGATGTACCCAAAATGCACTGTGGCCTTTCAGAAATCCAAACCTCATTTCAACAAATCACAAAATCACAAATGTTCCTGTAAATTTTAAGATACCTGAGAAAACATTTAAATAAATAAACTCTCAAATACTTTTTGTGGTATCTCACCTGTGCATTTTAAGTTTTCTGAAACTGATTCTGAAATACTTCAAAATCACTTTCTTTTAATGTCCTAGTTTTCAATTGGAGTTGTTGTTTGCTTTAAAACATCTTTGTATATATTTGACATATCTGTAAAGAATATGTAGCTTATTTCCAAATATCTGAAAATGGATAGAAACATTTTTTTGAAATACTAGGAAAGACATTTGAGATTTTGTAGTTTAGATTTGTCAGAAGTATATTCAGTTATCTTGAGGAAACTTGCTCTCTCTGCGATATCTTGAAATGCATAAGACTTGAGATTCAGAAACTGAATTTGAAATATAAATACAGTATATAGCAGGGGTCTCCAAGTCCGGTCCTGGAGGACCACCGTGGCTGCAGGTTTTCATTCTAACTCTTTTTTTAATGAGTGCCCTGTTAGTGCTGCTAATTAACTTCTTGTGAATTCATTTTAATTGAATTGCTTTTTAAAGATTTGTTCCCTTAATTTCTTCATCATTCCTCTGAATTGCTTCATTTATTTCCTTAAACGGCACCCAAAAAGAACTGAAATGTGAAGTGAGGGAGCCAACAGAAGACCAACTAAGTGAGGGCCTCAAACTCTAACCAGTTTCACTCCATCAGGCTGCGGAATGAGGTGCCAGTTCTTGTCGTTATTAAACCCGTTCTTTAATTTTGTGGCTTATTGCTGCTCTCATGGTGCATTAGCAGACATTTCTGAAATTGTTGAATTTCTCTTTCTAAGAGCCGTTAAAATGTTTTGGAGACCTGAGCAGATCCTCATTCCTGAGACCTTCATCTTTCTTTATTTTCAGATATTGTACTTTAGACACAAGTTGTTTTGGCTCATTTTGGATCTCATTATTATTTGGCTGCTAATTAAAGAAAAAGAAACAATTAAGGGGTCTGAGTCTTCAAGAACAAGTCAATTAAAATTAGAAGAAGTTAATTAGCAGCAAAAACAGGTCACTCAGTAAGAAAAGGGTAAGAATGAAAACCTGCAGCCATTTTGGTCCTCTAGGACCGGAGCTGGCGACCCCTGGTATATAGTATCTCAAACCCAAGTCAAAGTAGAGATATCTGAAATGTATCCTAAGATATCTTGACCACTTATGTAGATACTTTGAAATAATAACCAGACTATTTTGACATTTATCTTAAAATGAAAGTCAGTACATTTTACAAGAGGACTTTTAAGAGATCTTGAAATACATTTTAGGCTTTGTACATCGCATTAGGATGTATTCTTAAGACATCTTGACATGCATTTAAAATACATGGATAAGTGAGGTGATAGGTGAGTGCTGTCCGCTATTCCATTGTGTTGCCTAAAAACCATCTTTTAAGATTAATTAAAATATCAGATATATTGTATATAGTACATTTTAAGATATCTTAAGATTCATTTAAAGAATCTCTAAATGTCAATTTTGGCTTGCTGTCGAAATAACAACTAAAGGAGCTAATTAATCCAAAACAATTTCAGATATGTGTTGTTCCACCAATCGAGTCTGATTGCTCGCCAGTGTTATTTTTCATGCTGTGTTTGATTATTAGTCCATGTGATGCCTCATGTCTTTGATCAAAGTTGAAGACTGTGGACAAAATTATACTCATACAGGTGCAAATAAAACATGATCATGTACTTTATGAACAGTTAAAGAATAACCACATAAATAAAGCAAAGAAACAAATGATATTTTGGCACAGCAAAAACAGGTAGAAAAACTGATGACAGTCAAAGCCTCAAATTATTGCAAGTTCACTTCCTTGTACACTAAATTTAAACAGACAGTTGAAGTACCATGACAGATGTTGTCAGTCAGCCTGACCAGCATGACTTTCAGATGTGATTGAAATCCATAGAACCTGAGGAAAACCCACGTGAGTGTAGGAAGAATATGGGAATTTCATGCAGACAACGACCTGGCTGACAGTTTAACCAATGACTCCTAAGCTATAAGGCATCAGCACTAATCATGTCACCACAGGGGCCTGCCTTGCCTCGAATGCTAGCATATTGTAATTTTTTTACTTAGCTAATAAAAGGCCTCGTTTTTCTTAACTTCTCATTGCATCCATAATGGCTAACACGGTACAACACCCTAAAACTGCTCCACTTCAGAAACAGATAATTCACATGACTACTGTTTCCTGTTTCAGTTCATATCTATCAACCATCTTAACGGCAAACACATTGTCAGCAATTGTAAAGTATTACACACAGGAAGTAGAAATGTTAGGTTTGAATACAATTGGAGGTCTGAAAATCGAATCTTATGAGAAGGATTTACGAGTCGCAGTGGACTCTACACTATCAACTTCCAGGAAGTGTTCAGAAGCCACTAAGGCAAACAGAATGCCAGGCTATTGCGGAGCATGGCCCGGACACAGACAGGTGGACACCGTAGGTACAAAACCCAAATCATGTTTATTCATATTTAACTATTATTTACAGTGCACACAACCCCAAAACTCCCCCAAAGTCCAGGCCTCACACACAATGCCTTCGTCTCTGGTCCACCTCCACTCCTCTCCTCCGAGCTCTTGCCTTCTTCCTCCCGACTCCAGCCATAGAATGGAGGGAGGCGGCCCCTTTTATACACACCCTGACGTGCTCCAGGTGCCTCCCGATTAGCTTCTGCCGGCACTCCCAAGTGTGGCGGAGGTACCGGCTGCACATCCGGACTGCGGGTGTCCCTGGCCTTCTTCCCCCCAGCACTTCCAGGTGTGGCAGAAGTGCTGAGGGCCAGGGCTCCTCAGGCATTGGGGTGCCCCCTGGCGGTGACCACGGGCCCCTATAGGGTTGAGCTTCTAAGCTCTGTTAACCATGGTCCCCAAAGCCACCAGGGCGGTCGCCCCCTCGTGGTCTGGAGGAGGCGTAAGCCCTCCTCCGGTCCTCCTGGGTGTCCCAGCTGGGTACCACCCCCAGCCAGTTGCCACACTATATAATGCCCTTATATGTGGAGTAAAAGTCCAAGGAGGTTCTGCTCAGCCTTTACAACACACTGGTGAGGCCTCGTCTGGAGTCCTGTGTGTAGTTTTGGTCTCCAGGCTACAAAAAGGACATAGCAGCACTAGAAAAGGTCCACAGAACAGTGACTGGGCTGACTGAGGGGATACAGGGGATGAGCTAGGAGTGAAGATTAATAGAGCTGAGGATTTCAGTTTAAGATAAAGAAGATTAAGAGGTGACATGATTGAAGTGTTTAAAATTATAAAGGGAATTAGTCCAGTGGATCGAGACTGTGACTTTAAAATAGTTCATCAAGAACACGGGGACACAGCTGGAAAGATGTTACGGGTAAATTTCACACTAACGTTAGGAAGTTGTTCTTTACACAAAGAGCCACAGACACTTGAATAAGCTACCAAGTAGTGTGGTAGACAGTAGGACTTTAGGACTTTCGAATTGTTATTTTAAGTGTATTAAGTGAATACAAGCATTGTTGTGCTGAATGGCCTGGTTTATATTATGTTTTTGGTAGGTCACTGTCGATTTCACAACTAGGCCCATCAACATAAGGTCATGGGTATTAATGAAAATAAGTGGTTACTCAGTGCCCTGTGGGCAACACGGAGAACCCTTGAAAGTTAGTTTGCTAGTTGTTGAAGTGCAAATTCATAAATTCTACTGAAATGTCACCAAATATCGTCAATGTAATTAAAAATAATGCATCCATTAGTAACAGAAAAGAGAAAAGAGGAAAGAAGAAGAAAAAAAGGTTTTACGATTTCTTTTGGAATTAGTGATTTATTACTATCTATCACTATATGATAGAGAGATATGAAAGGTACTGTATGATAGATAGATAGATAGATAGATAGATAGATAGATAGATAGATAGATAGATAGATAGATAGATAGATAGATAGATAGATAGATAGATAGATAGATAGAATTAGGAGAACAAAAGTAAAATGTGAAGTGCTGTCCTTAAGCTGCTTTGAATTTGAAATGCTTGTCTGGAAATACAGTTGTCTATAAAATTATAATGTAATTTGAATCTCTAGTAGGGATTAACAGCATTCAGTTATCAATATTACTTGTCAAATTATAGAACACATTAGCCAGCTACTGATTTATGCAATTTACAGAAATGCTACTTACATAGTATTTGTTTCTTGCGGTTAGCTTCTAATTGTAAAATACTAATGCTGTTGTATATCTATAATAACAATAATAGTATCCTGATGGTGCCATTTAGCAAGCTCAGCCAGAGGGATGTTGGTGAGCTGAAGGAAGAGATACAAAGATTTTTCAACAGTTAGCGTCCCCAAGCTTGGCGTGGCTAGGTGACTGATTCCCTATTATTACTGACCGTTCCTTTCTGATAATGTGAGTAGTATGTTGAATCTGTAACTATTTTAATGAGTCTTCCCAGGGTAGTTTGGAAATATTTTGGTTCAGGAGCCCAGGCGATAATGAAGCTGTTGATGAATTCCATTGATAGAACCCTGCTTTATTATACACATTTGAGTCAAATATGTGATTTGTGTATATGTCCTACATTTATAATACTTAATGAGAAAAAGAGTGAAATCAACAAACTGCCAATCTGTGCTTCTTCTTTTGGCTACTCCCATTAGGGGTTGCCACAGCAGAACATCTTCTTCCATATCTTTCTGTCATCTACATCTTGCTCTGTTACACCCATCACCTGCATGTCCTCTCTCACCACATCTGTAAACCTTTGCTTAGGTCTTCCTCTTTTCCTCTTCCCTGGCAGCTCTATCCTTAGCATCTTTCTCCCAATATACTCAGCATCTCTCCTCTGCACATGTCCAAACCAACGCAATCTCGCCTCTCTGACTTTGTCTCCCAACCGTCCAACCTGAGCTGACCCTCTAATGTCCTCATTTCTAATCCTGTCCATCCTCATCACACCCAATGCAAATCTTAGCATCTTTAACTCTGCCACCTTCAGCTCTGTCTCCTGCTTTCTGGTCAGTGCCACCGTCTCCAACCCATATAACATACCTGGTGTCACTACTGTCCTTTAGGCTCTTGCTGATACCCGTCTGTCACAAATTACTCCTGACACTCTTCTCCATCCTCTCCACCCTGCCTGCACTCTCTTTTTCACCTCTCTTCCACAATCCCCGTTACTCTGTACTGTTGATCCCAAGTATTTAAACTCCTCCACCTTCGCCAACTCTACTCCCTGCATCCTCACCATTCTACTGACCTCCCTCTCATTTACAGCTCCCGTCTGAGTAGCCTTAACTGCCAAAGTAGGCCAACTAAATATTATTGCATTTTAGAAAATGGCAGACTGTCAGGCAGTAGCCCACAGAGAATACAACAAAATACATTTTGCAAAGTAGTGCCACATACTGGGACCCAGCCAGAGTGGAAGGTTTGGGCTGGCTGCTGCTGCTGCTGCTGCCATTAGTAGCTTTTATTGTTTTTGGATTTATTCTGTCATCTGCTGGCTCATTTTATTATATTTTATTAGGTGACCATTTGAGTTTTGAGTTTGCACAAGACAGAACTGTTTGAGCTAACAAAGCTTCTCATGTAACTGTGCAGATGAAAAGGACACGCTGCTGGTGAGAGCACGGTTTATATAGAATTCCTTGAGATATGCTACATATGTGGAAATCAAAAGGCATGAGGGATACGCATCTCACACAGGACTGGCACTGGGACATACTTAGATTCACAAGTGTTCTTCAGTTACAGTTGGCGTATACAGCAAGCTGAAAGTGCCTTTCATTTCTTTGTTTCATTAGAGTTGAGACTAAAGGTGAGAGGAATTTAAAGGGGCACCAAAATGACGTGTAACCTACAGTATTTCCAGGATTGCTTGCAATTACTCCCATCAAGATCAGCATCGTATTGGCAAGACAGAGAGGCCCCATTTCCTAGCACAGTTTATACAAAAAGGGAATAAAAAGAGAGTTGAAAATGATTAAAGCTGACAGAGTAGGTATTGACCAGGGAAAGTATTTAAAGTTGCGGAGTCCAAACTGTGTACTGCTCAGCCATACCTTCAGAGTGGACACCCCTAGCTGTGTCCTTACAACTGTGGCTTCACAAATGGGGAAGCCATGATGGAAGAACAGTGAGCAAGGCAGGGGTGCAGCCTGTGTGAGGGCGGATAAGAAAGAGCAGAATGCAGGAGAGTCAGCACAAAATATGGCTGTTTCCTTAAAATCTCAATCCCAAAAAAAGCAGTCAAAAGACAAACCAAAAGGTCACAAGCAAACAAGACATGACAGAAACCAAACTACAGTTTGACAAAGACGCTTACAGCTTGAAGCAAAGCAACTAGCGGACTGCTCCCTTCTTATTTCCTCTGACTCGCCCGTCATGGGATTATGGCATACTTAGTG
This sequence comes from Erpetoichthys calabaricus, assembly GCF_900747795.2. Lineage (NCBI taxonomy): Eukaryota > Metazoa > Chordata > Cladistia > Polypteriformes > Polypteridae > Erpetoichthys > Erpetoichthys calabaricus. Next base: position 28,893,334 of record NC_041400.2, on the reverse strand, counting down.
TTACACGGCAAAAAAAAGAAAAGCGAGACAGGAGAAGGAAGGGGCAAACTACAAATCAAAAAAGGGATCGAATCTGCTACAATTTGTAATCAACAACACCCCAAACTCGTCATTTAAACATTCAAAAAGGCCACCTGACTGATGTAAAGAGCCACCTGATATGTAAGCCGCCCCCGACTGCTGCTTGATTTTTATCGTTGAAGATTCCTGAAGGACAGTGTGGCTGTAGATTTACATCTGCTTAGGTTTTCAGTATTTTATGCTTGTCACCGTTTTATTATGCATCCCTGAGTATATTCTGAAAATGTACTTATTTTCTTTTAACTTTGCATTTCTAAATAGTTTTCACTTCAGACTATAATGTGAGTACTGAATTGTGACTGCCTAAGGAAGGTGAGATAGGCTAGAAGTAATAGGCCTCTTTCATCCATAATGAGTTTTAACAAGGCTTACAGGCTTATCTTTTAGACTGTATTATTCTACAAGCCACATAGCAATTAAAACTTTTCCCTCCACCATAACGAAGAACTATATAAATGACAAGGTTAATCTATATATGATTGTATTTATACTTTGAAATGTTAGTATACATTAAGGAATATATTTTGTGCATTGCTTATTTAGATACTGCCCTGAATAAGTTATTTTGAAATATGTCAGCTGAAGTGTATATCAACATCAACATCTAACGTGTTTATTATATAATATCATTCAAGTGATGCTTGATTGATGTTAACGGGCCCAAAGTGTGCTAAGAAAACATTCCCCACACCATCACACCACCAGCCTGGACTGCTGACACAAGGCAGGTTGGATGCATGGATTCCTGCTGCTGGTGCCAAATTCTGATCCTACCATCTTACAGTATGTGTCTCAGCAGAACTCGAGATTCATCAGACCAGGCCACGTTTTTCCAAGTCTTCAACTGTCCAGTTTTGGTGATCCTGTGCCCAGTGCAGCCTCAGCTTTCTGTACTTGGCTGACAGGAGTGGAACCCAACGTGGTGTTTTGCTGTTGCAGCCCATCCGCCTCAACATTCGATGTGTTGTACATTCTGAGATGCTTTTCTGTTCACCACATTTGATCAGAGTGGCTATCTGAGTTGCTGTAGCCTTTCTGTCAGCTTGAACCAGTCTGGCCATTCTCCTTTAACCTTCATCATTAACAAGGGGTTTCCTGCTGCTCACTGGATGTTTTTTGTTTTTCAGACCATTCTCAGTAAACTCTAGAGACACTTGTGAGAGATGAGCAGTTACAGAAAGAGAGTCAAACCAGCTCGCCTGTCACCAACAATCATGCCACAGTTGAAACCACAGAGATCTCATTTTTTTCCACTGTTTGTACTTTGATGTGAACATTAACTGAAGCACCTGACCGGTATCTGTATGATTGAATGCATTGTGTTGCTACCACGTGACTGGCTGATTAGATAATTGCACAGATAAGCAGGTGGTCCTAATAATTTGCTCAATGAGTGGACATTTACTTGTATAATTATGGTGATACTATATGATTCGATAAGTGTATGTCTGTAAATTATTTGTGATTTTTGTAAAATACATTCAATGTTCTGTTAAAAATATCCATCCATCCATCCATTATCCTAACACAGGGTCACGGGGGGTCTGCTGGAGCCAATCCCAGCCAACACAGGGTGCAAGGCAAGAAGCAAACCCCGGGCAGGGCGTCAGCCCACCACAGCTGTTAAAAATATATTTCAATAATATATTTTTTTGAAGGTAGCAAAGCAGAGAATTCACTCGAGCTCCATATGCACAAAGCATAGAATTATTCAACTAAAAATTATATATCGAGCTCAACTGTCTCGTTTAAAACTGTCCAAAATGTTTCCAGGGCAAGATCCAACCTGCAAACGCTGCAACCAAGCTCCTGCCTCACTGGGTCACATGTTCTGGGCCTGCACCAAATTAACATCATTTTGGACCAAAATTTTCAAGTGCCTTTCAGACAGCCTTGGGGTCACAATCCCTCCTGGCCCATTAACAGCTGTGTTCGGTGTTCTTCCAGATGGACTTGAAGTGGAGAAGGACAATAAAAACGGTGATTGCATTCACTACACTTTTGGCACGTAGACTTATTTTGTTAAATTGGAAGAATCCTAATTCTCCTCTGATAAGTCAGTGGGAAACCGATGTTTTATATTATTTGAAATTGGAAAAAATCAAATTCTCAGTTAGCGGATCTGTACAAAATTTTTTCAAAACCTGGCAGGATCTAATCAATATTATTTTAGAATAAGAGAAATAACGATTACCGCATTTAATTCCCTTCTCCATCTCTTATTTACATATATATTTATTTCTCCCTTTCTTTTGTTTATTGTTGCCTTATTAAGAAGCCCTAAGCAATTCTCCTTTGGCTAAGCTCTCCTTCTCAGGGGTGGGGTTTGATTTGTCTTCAGTTTTGTTTGGTTATAAATTGATCTATTTGTATGGAATGATTACAATAAAAATTAATAAAAAAAAAAAAATATATATATATATATATATATATATATATATATATATATATATATATATATATATATATTTCAATAATATTTTCAATTACTTGTTTTTGATATTATTAATCTTTAGTACAGTCAGTCATTTTCTAAACTGCCTAGTTCTCAACAGAGTCACAGGGGGGCTGGAAACTATCCCAGCTAGCATAGTACACCACCCATCTTTGATATAATTATAATTAATTCTATTTATTTGAAACTATATAGGTCTTAACTTCCATCCATCCATTTTCCAACCCGCTGAATCCGAACACAGGGTCACGGGGGTCTGCTGATGCCAATCCCAGCCAACACAGGGCACAAGGCAGGGAAGGTCTTAACTTGTCTCCTATATATGTTTAATGATTACTACAGTCATTTCAAACTGAAGGTTAAAGCAGCTTGTCCTTGGTGTGCGTTGTTATTTACTATTTTAGGGGACCAGGGTACATCTTTCACTCTCTGGCTGGCTATTCCTTTTCTGTTTTTTTTATAGACTACTGCATCAGGTATGGGTACCAATGGCGACAAATAGGCCACATTTCCACCTTATTTAGAACTGAAAGACGAAGGCACTTCACAATCAGGTAAGGGAGAGCCACTTCAACTCAGGGCACCCAGTGCTGCTGCTGGAGTTGTTAATAAACCAAAATATTAAATGGAATATCAAAGAAGGTGAACAAAGACTGAAATAAGGAAAGAAAGTCAAAAATTTGTCTCAAGTTTGAAACTACTACTACTACTAAGACATTGAGGACTATAAATGACCACCTCTGATACACAGGATGAAAGGACACACTGATTTATTTCATTTTTAACACAAAATACAGTTGGGCATTTTGTAGGTGAAAAGTTCTGCAGATGAGTTCAAGTGTAGACATCTACAGGAGATGCCAGCGTAGCAAACAGATGCCACAAACTACACCATTCATGTTTATCTTGAACTGTATATGCTAGATGACATTGAATAACCTTCCAATCTATTCATTCGCGTGCCAAGCTATAAATCCCCGACATGAGGCGCATGGAAAGGTACATTGTTCTGATTAAATGAGGCTATTTGTCAAAGCCAAACTCATTGGCTCATTTTTTTGAGCTCCAATAAAATCTTCAGCTTTAGCCTTCTTTGTAAAATAATGTTATTTTCAGAGAAAGAGAGCAACATGTAAGAAGTAAGATCATATCTCGCAGTATGAGCTTCACATGCTAACACAAGCCACTGATTTGCATCCCATCCGATTCACTGACCCTCACGTCGGTTCATCTGTGCAGGCTTTACACACAAAAAGAAGAAAATAAGCGTGTCTGTCATAAACGCCACTGAGGGCCAAGTTGGATGTGGCGCTGCAGTCCTGCTGGACCAATGTGTGTGGCTTACATCCTGCACTGGAAGGCTTTAACATCAGTCAGTAAGAAACATAAGCTGAAATATAATTTTCTAAATGTTTAATTTCCTATCTCTAAACTTATGAAAAGGCTTGTTCAGAGGTGGACTTAGAGAAAGTTTGCATAACCTTTTTTATCTCTGAAGTATGATAATGAAAAATAAACTGAACAATTCCCACATCCCAAAAGATGTTCATGCTAGGGTAACTGGTGATTTTAAACTGGCCTGATGGGAGTGAGTGTGGATGTTTTTGTGAGAGGACCCTGTGGTGGGCTGCTGCCCTGTCCTTTGCAGATTTAGCCTCACACCCCCTGCTGATAGACTGTGGCCCTCTGCTACTGTGAAGTGAAATACGCAGGTTTAAGAATGTTACACTGGAGCAGAAACAGCAAATCACATTGAAATATAACACTCACCAGGACGACAGTCATCATCGCTCCCACTGGGGGCTGCAATACCACAGCTGGACTAAGTGCCGCCTGCAGCCAGATGCATGCAAACTTTACCTTACTTTAATTACCTTGTTCTAATGCCCGCTGAGCCTTAGGCAACATTTAGTGGAATCGACTTAACTTGATTAAATCTTAATCAAATTAAGGAGGTGTAGAGGGATTTTGTGGATTTTTTGATACAATCAGGGAGATGAGCCCTCTCATGGAGCATTTCCTGAAGTGTTAAGTCTTTTACTATGTGAATTGATCATTATTTGTAAAACATAATGGGAACAGTCTCACACATCATATTTTGGGTTTATGTTGATTGTTGTGATTCTGCAAAAACAGACACAGGACTGAAGGAGTCCCAATCTTCATCTCAGGTCACTGGATAGCGTCCATGTCTCACAACCATATAGCAAAACATGAAGCGCCAGGACTCTGAAGACTTTGACCTTCGTCGTTTTGCAAAGATATGGGGTGCCTTTCCAGCAACGTCATGACCCCCCTCCATGCTCTCCCAGTTGGTCTACTGATTTCATGGGAGGAGTCACCAGAGACATGGACGTCACTGCCAAGGAAAGTAAACCTCTTGACAAGGTCGACATTCTCTTGGCAGACAGACACACTGCCAATGGCTGTGCCCAAGAAAGAGGTCATTAAAGGCCTGGATCTTAGTTTTTATCAGGACACTCACAAGTCCATTGACTCCGTGAAGATCACAGCATCATCGGCAAATTCAAGATCAGTGAATCTTTCTTCACCAACAGATGCCCTACAGCTGCTGTACTGGGCAGGGTCGTCAGATGATGCTGATGGTATATCATATACACACACACACACACACACACACATATATATATATTTATGCATTTATATATGTACACACTATATAATAAAACACTACTGTCTGTGTTTGTTTGGTCCCTCTGAGCAATCAATCTAATTGTGCAGTTTGGCTTTGCTCTGATTGGTCAGTTTGGCTTTGGTGGCTCAGTGGTAGGGATGATGACATGATTCTTTAGGGGTGTGAAGTTCAATTGTGATAATTATAACAAAAAAGGACTTAAAATGGAGCATTCCAATGAGAACAAAACACATAACGTACAGAGCGACACTGGATTGCTAAATATCAAATCACCTTCAAATGACCACAGGAAGTATTCATAGGAATGCAAAGAATGTGTTGACAGAGGCTGATAGGGGCCCATCCACCATTGACGGCAGTAAGAAAACTGACAGGCAGGAGGTGAGCAAGATTCCTGGGCATGACAGAGTCTGAGAAACAGGCTTCATAGGAAAGTGATCGAGAGAGGAAGCACTGGGCAAGAGAGGTTGATACAAAAAATATATATATTGTTTTTTTTAAATATTATTTGCAATCTAATTATTAGGTGGTTATCTAAAAGGTAACACTTGTGGTTGGTCAGCCAGTTGGCAAATATTCGCCACGTCCTCTCAGTTGCGAGAAACAGCTCATAGATATATGATACTGAATCTGCCAAATAATACAAAGAATACATGACACGTGTTTTGCCCTTAATGGGGCTCGTCAGCTGTGCACACTTTTGCATCCCCTTACGAGGACTGAACCTCAGACGTCACTTCATTCTTTTTCCTTGCAACTGAGATGATGTGGCAGATGTTTGCCAACTGGCCAACCAGCCTCAAGTGTTACCTGTTAGGCGCTGATATCCGAGATTCGATCCCCGTAAGAGGATGCAAAAGTGCATACACCTGACGATCCCTAATAAGTGCAAAACATGTGTTGTGTACTCTTTGTATTATTTGGCAGATACTGTGTCATATATATACATATATGTACTGTATACTGTATCTATATATATAAAATCCCTATGTGCGTCCAGGTGTCCGTGTGTGGGTGTCTTCTGATGAAGTGCGCATGCGCGGAGCACGGTGCGACTCGCGATATTACTGTCAGAGAAAGTTAGAGGCGTTTTACGGAAATACAAACCAGTATTACTGCGAGAAGAAATTAAAGGTACACAACAATACAGTGACGCATATTACAGCCACATACAAGCCAGTATTACTGTCAGAGGAGATTAAAGGCATATTACCGACGCGCACGCCTGTATTACCACCAGGGAAAATTAAAGGTATATTACGGACGTACAAGACGGTATCCTTCAATAAGGGCGCGCACAAAAAGGTGAGCCTCAAAAGGGCGACCTCAATTGGGCGTAAATAAAGATCTGCACCTGTTGCTCTTCACATATTCCAGAGCCATTTGAACTAAATTATCTACGAACGCCTTTATTCGCCTCGCTCAATTGAGGTCGCCCTTTTGAAGCTCGCCTTTTTGTGCGCGCTCTTATTGAATAGAGCCGTATAAGACAGTATTACTGTCACAGAAAATTAAAGACACACAATACACGGCGGCAGCCCACGAAGAACGGTCAGCTCAGCAAGTAAACATCAACAAAAGAAAGGCTGAAAGAAAGAAAAATACGACCAACAAAAAGAATGAGGTCAAAGTCCCTTGCCATTTAATATAGACTGTTCCTACTAATGTTTATGCACTACTGTTCTAGCGCCCGTTATTGTAACGGGCTAAATGACTAGTATACATATATTGTGGCAAGCGGCTGAGGGATTGCGCCTCCTCCAGTCCATGAGGGGGCGACCGCCCTGGTGTCTTTGGGGACCACGGGAACTGAGCATGGACGCTCAACCCTATAGGGGCCTTGGTCACCGCCAGGGGGTGCCCCAATGCCTGAAGAGCCATGGCCCTCAGCACTTCTGCCACACCTGAAAGTGCTGGGGGGAAGAAGACCAGGTACATCTGGAGTGCTTCCAGATGCACAGCCAGTACTTCCGCCACACTGGGGAGTGCCGGCAGAAGTTAATCGGGAGGCACCTGGAGCACGTCCGGGTGTGTATAAAAGGGGCCGCCTCCCTCCATTTGAGGGCTGGAGTCGGGTGAGGAGAGGACCAAGTCTTGTTGGAGAGGAGTGGAGGCGGCCTGAAGAAAGAGGCATTGGCTAAAGGCCCGGACTTTTGGGGAGTTGTATGGGGTTGTGTCCGCAGTTGTAATTAGTGGTGATGTATAATAAACGTGTGTGGGTTGAACCATCGATGTCTACCTGTCTGTGTCCGGGCTGCTTTCCACAATATATATATATATATATATATATATATATATATATATATATATATATATATATATATATATATATATATATATATTATATACACACACACACACAGTGGAACCTTGGTTTGCGAGCATAATTCGTTCTAGAAATATGTTCGCAGTCCAAAGCACTCGTATATCACAGCAAATTTCCCCATAAGAAATAATGGAAACTCAGTTGATTCGTTCCACAACCCAAAACTATTCATATAAAAATGATTAATACAAAATATAAAGTAAAAATACATAAAACAAATTAACCTGCACTTTACCTTTAAAAAGAATCATGGCTGGTGTGAGTGAGTTTCTAAACTCTTGTGGGATTCCACCCAATGGGACGACACACGGAAGAGTGTCCCAAAGCAATCACAGTCTCCCAGTGCTGTAGCAGTTCGCTGTAAAAGCAAATCTGAAAAGATTGCGGACATGCTATAAGCGCCTGCTGTTGATGGGTGATACAAAGAACAAGGAACATTATAAATGCGCAGGGCACCGTATTACTTAGCCACGACCCTGCCTGACTGCTGTGTCTGTGTATAGGAGAGTGTTAGATCCCGCTACAATAAATAACCGCGCTGTTGCTGTTTCAAGCTGAATAAAGCTGGTGGTGCAAGACAGGGACTTGCACATCGCAGCACGCGCACACACACACACACACACACACACACAGTCACATATGTTGACTATATGAGTGAGGCACGCTGACTCAGACGGAGAATAGGAGACGATTGCCCACAATCCTGCAGCAAGAGAGAGAGAGAGAGAAGAACCATCAGCTCTGTTGTGATCACATCACACTCAGCAGACAAAGCGTATACATACCACTCGTATTGCAAGACGTTGGTTGTTTATGAAATCAAAATTTATTAAAAATTTTTGCTTGTCTTGCAAAACACTCGTAAACCAAGTTACTTGCAAACCGAGGTTCCACTGTATATATATATATATATATATATATATATATATATATACACACATATAGTACATACACACACATACTCACATCCAAACAAACTAACAGATAACTTAAAAAACAAAGAAGACACCTGACTAATTGAGAAATATAAATTATACTAAAAACAGGTGTTTCTAAGAAGCACATGTGACCATTAAGTTAATTAAACAATTACCATCCTTTCTTACTCAAGACGTTTTGTTAACAATACAAGTTGAACGGATTTAAGAAAGCTCCTGTATGCTGTACTGTCATAAAACTGTGGCACAATAAATTGCTCCTATGTTCTACTTTTGGGCCAATTTCTTGCTCACAAGTCACCAGATCTGTATGCTGGTTTTCATGAAAACGGTACCATAGCTTCTGAGTGAAAGTAGCTTTTATCACAGGGTGTACGTTAAGAGAAAAAATAAATCATAATAAATTCTTATGTGAGCAAATAAGGACTTTAATTTCTTAGTTTCAAGGTGAAGAGCATCTTGAAGGATTTGATTATAACGTTGCAATAAAAAACTTAACAGATGAAATGCATTTTTCAGAGCCCAGAGTATCTTAGAACTAAATTGGGTCAAAAGTTGTGCTTAAAAATGCACCTTGTAATTTCCATTTATATGACATGTTTAAACATAGCAGGTGAAAGGCGCCTTCTTGAGAAGAATAAACAGAGTAGCACCAGCTTAGGGGTAATATTAAAAATGTCCAAAGTCAACACAGTGGCAGTGGATTCCTGTTTTATGATAATCATTAGCACAGAGAGGCTTAGAGGCAGATTGGAAGCCATGCCACTGGATATTTCAGGCTTTATCTTTTATCCTCAAATAGGTAATTCATCTTGAAATCTGAGTGTATAAAGTCTTACTGCTTTTCTGTGATTCTAAGAAGACAGGGTTGCATTATCTCCGGAGCCCTAAACCTTTAAATAAAGCTACAGGGTGACAGCAGGGCTGCTCACTTCCCGAGCGTGCAGTGAAGCAGTGCATTGTTAATGAGACGATAAAAACATTTTTGACTAAGCCGGCTTCTTCGATGACATCAGGTTTACCATTCCTCACTAAACAGCCATTGAAGTGACAGCTAATTGCTTCCGAGGAGACTAGCGCTATTTTTTTTTTTTTTTCACAGATACTTACATTTTAAGTCTCAAGGGCAAAAGATACATTCTGGTACCAAGCAGCGCTGGCAGGCCATTGCTTTTCTGGATTCAGAGTAGTAACTGCAATTCCTTTTGTAGCCCTGATCATTTGTCACTCCTATCACCTCATGTGATCTGCTGGCTGATGACTTGGACAGCTGGCTGGACCGGCTCGTGTATAGGGCCTACGCACTGGCAGACAGCAGAGCTGGCAGTGTGCATCCATCCATCCACTTTAAAGTGGAATAATGGAGAGCAGGACTACCTGTGCTTGTCCTTAATACCCCCCGGCTACTGGTTTTCATTTTTAATCAAAGACCAACTAGTATTTTTACTTACACATTCAACATTTCAATGACTTGGTTCTGCACTATTTCTATACAGCTTTTAATGCATTAATTTACTGTTATTTTCTACATTGACTGTTGTCACAGTATTCACATGAAATTAAAATGCTTTTGGTGGTGTACTAATTTAAATTATCCATCCCTAACTTTTCTGAATTAACTTTTTCCAAGATAAGAAAGCAGGAACCTCAAGCTTATGCATGCAGCACTGAATATTATTTGCTTTAAAATATATCTTGATGCGGTGTCCTTTGTAATGCACTGACTTTCAGCTCTCTGTGTGTTTAAAAAGGAATTGGTTATGGGGTCCTAGTCTGATGCCTCATAGTCTCACATAGTCCCTTACGCAGATTTTACAGAACGAGTTCAGGTTCAGTTTATCAGCTTACTATTAAACTGAACATTAAGTTATTGTTACACACTGCTATTGAAGGTAGGCCTGGTTTAATGGCTTAATGACAGCTCCTTGCCAGTTCTGCTTTAAGTCTAAAGTCAAAAAGTGATTTGGGCGAAGGGTCAATGCCAGAGAGGAAGAGTCCATTGTGCTTTTAGTGTGAAGAAAATGGAAAAGCCATTCTAGGAAACTGGACAAAAAATCTGCATAGAAAGGCACAGTGTGGCAGCAGGACATACTGTATTATTTTATTATCCCTTTGTTTATTACTTGGTTTTCATCCTAATAATAACAATAATAATTATTATTATTATTACATTGTTATAGTGCTTTTCCAGCTACTCAAAGCAGTTTACTTAGACAGTTGGTCATCCAGCAGCCATTTGTGCACCAGTATGCTCACCACAGATTAGCTATGAGGTGGTGAAGGAGTGAGATTTAGAGTTAGAAGACAGGGGATGATTAGGGAACCAGAATGGACAACCCTGGGATGGGCAATCAGGACATCATCCATGCTATAATTCTCCATGTATACCAAGGTGCCAGCGTAACGTCACTCGACAGAGTTTAGTCAGGCTCTGTGAGACATTAACACCTCATTTTGTGCTACTGAGTACTTAGGAAAAAGGTGTGTGTAGTTGTGACTGACAGCAGCAAGGTGAACCATGAGCTGCCAGACAGCTCTGCAAGCACAGTTAAGTTAAAGACTTCAAAAAAACAAGGCAGTGACTGGAGCCAAGCCTTCATGTATACTTTATCATTTATCGCACCAGATGTGCCGGGTTTCCAGATGTGTCATGGTGCGACTAGCCAAAAATCACTTAAGAACTTGCCCAAAAAAGTTGGCTGCAGCTGAAATCTAAGAAAATCTTAAGTCCTATGGGCATTGGAGAACATGAAAATGGCAGATGATTGCTTTTGAAGGACAATTTTAATGTAAGGAAAGGTGACAAATTAATTTAAAAATAATGTTTGCTTCATCCCCCCCATCAATGTCTCACTGTCTGAACCTGAAAGAGACACTTAACTTATTGCTGCTCACATTTTAAATATGAAAAGATTATTGTATGTCTATAGAGTGCCTAGAAATGGTGTTCACTATGGAAGAGGTTCTATATGAAATAAAGATGATGGAGAAAGTTTGCCATTTAGACAAAGGTGTTGGACTGTGTAGGCCGAGATTGCCATTTTAGTCCTCTTCACTGGCTCTGCATCCTTGAAAGGGTCACATAGCCTGTCTCTGCTTGAAAACTAATGGAATATTGGAGCAGTTTAAATACGATTTCCAAAAGCTGTTTCGCGTTAAAGTGTCAGATATACAAACAAGTACATAAAATGGCAGACTAATTTATCATGTTCTTCTATTAGAAATGGCACTCACCAGCAATCAGAATCTTTAACTTACAAGCTAGATTTCCATTTGGCCAACTAAGCAACAAATTTAAATAAATATGAAAACCATCATTTAAAAACTATTGTTACTTCCCTACCTGCAGAGTGATTAAAAAAATTCCCCAGGCGCTTTCACTTAACTTTTCCGCTAAAGCAAAACGACATTATGATGTCTGTATTGCAGAATCATCAGAAATCCCTGTGATGGGCTGAAACAAAATTCCCTTCCCAGAGTTAAGCATTCCCTGGGGGAAGCAATCAAGGATCAGACACAAGTGTCTAGCACGTGAAACGGCAGCACTTACGCTCACCTACACCTACAGGGCTTTTATGCGGTATGGAGCATGAAGATCTTGACTGAGGCCTTATGCCCTTTGCTCATTTCCAGGAAGGTCATGGCACAGCACTGCTAATGGCATAACGCGGGCGTCTGCAGAGCTTCACAGAAACAAGACCCATGGCATTTAGTAGCTGCCAGTGTTGGATACTCCACAAAATCAGTCAAAAAGTCTTTAGAGACCAGCATGACTCTGAATCCACTTCCATTTATCCTGCCAGGAATTGTTATAATACTGTGTATAAGGGTAACATTTGATTTGTTAATAAATTCAGCTGGATGTTTAAATATGACCTTTTGCAGAAAGTTATGAAAGTTTGCAGTTACTGTATGTAAATCCTTAGTCAGTCATGAAACAATGGTGCTTTAATGAAACCAACAGGCCATAACACAGAGTTGCTTAAGTTGCCCATGTTCTCGTTACACGATTTTGCGCCATACTGCCTGTATGAAAGATGATTGAATATATCAGGAGCCTGCAATATTCTTATGGAGACTAGATGATATTTGTTTGTTAAAGCCTGCATAGAAGAGGGGGACGAAAAGCAAATTACAAGTCTCTCACTTGACCATTATGTGTCCTCCTTCAGGAAGAAATGGTCACCTTATGCTCAACCCCATCCTCATTCTGAAGTTTGAAATAGTTATCGGGAAATGATAAAATACATTTTTGTCTTAAGTAGTGCATAATTTACCGTAAGTACAGTCGACCCTTGATATACGACCGGCCTGACATGCGAACAACTTGCTTTACGACCAAAATTTTTGTTTTGAATTGCGACCAACATCTTGCGTTACAACCTGAATGCAGTCACGTGTATCCGCTTGGGCGATTGTAAACAAACAGCCGAGAGCGTTTGTAAGTGTCAGTCGGAGCCCAGATGCATGTGTTTGTGGACGTAATTTCGGTCAGTACAGTGATTTATATAATTTATTTCGATAATTGCTAAGGAAGGAAGCGAAGGTAACGAAGGTAAAGAAAGCGATCACAATAGAAACGAAGAAGGAAATTGTGTGGAAATATGAGAGTGGCGTTCGTGTGACCGATCTCGCCAATATGTACAGCATGTCGAAATCCACCATCTCGACAATTTTACAAAGAAAAGATTTGTATAAGGAAACTCCTTCCAAACAATAACCACCTTCCATTACATTCTCCTCCTCCTTCCTTCCCGCAGCCCAAAGATGTCAACTTAAATGGTGAGTACAGTATGAAATTGTTGTTTCTGGTAGGCTACGCACTTTTTATAACTTTTTGGTTAGTACATTAGAAAAAGTATTGGTGTTTTTGGTAAATTATGCACATTATACAACCCTTTTCTATTAAAAAAAGTTAAGTAAGATGTTGCTGTGGCGGTTCGGAACACATTAAGGGCATTTCAATTATTTCTTATGGGAAAAATAGTCTTGACTTACAACCAACTTGAGTTACAACCAGCCCTCGTGAACGAATTGAGTTCGTAAGTCAAGGGTCCACTGTATATGCACTGTCAGAGGAAAGATTTAAAAGGTTTGTACTATGTAAAGAAAAGACTACAGAAAGATAAAAAGAAGACCTGGGGACAAGCTAGGCAAATACAGGAAAGGAAAGAAAATGTCCAAATGAAAAATGGAGGTGGACATTATCATCATCAACCCTCATAGCCCCTCTCATGCAGGCAGACTTGAATATTAGAGCTCTGTCCCCTTCTGAAGTGAATTCAGTAAAATGAATGTAAACTTCTGGTGAAATCGTTGTTTAAATTGCCCACGCAGCAGAAGAGCTGGAAACTCCAGGTGTAAACTGGAAGTGATGTCAGTGGTCATCGTGCAACCAGTCCTCTGGTCAGCAGGTGAAAGGACAGATACTGTTACTGACTTCATTTCCCCAGGTGTGGTGTCAATGTGCTTACTTCTGTAGCATTGCGTTGATATTCACAACTAGTAACCTTGATCATGTTATATCTTAAATGGCACACCTACGCTGAAATCCTGTCAGATGCATTGTCGTCTATAAAACTCTGCAAATTAACTTACTTTGCTGTTCTTGCCCATATTCCATAATGAATGTGGGCACTACTTACGCTATATAAACTCTTGACACAACAAAGACCTACTGATTTTAATCTTGCAGTTCCAGAGCCTTGCTACAGAACTCCTCATAAACTGTCATTTAGGAGAAATTATACAATAATTTTACAGAAATATTAAGCCAGCATACAGTCATCATTAGACTGAAAGGCAAGGCACTCTAATAACGGTAAAGTCTTACTTTCTACATTAAGAAATCCCCACTCTGCTGAACTGGTAACGCTGTAAATAAGTCAGTTGAGACAGACAGGATTAAAAGCTAAAACATCTTAATGGATGACAGATGTTCATATCACATATCAGTCAATGCAATCCTGGGAGTTCTCTTTATGAATGCAATCTTTACCTTTGCCTCATGTAACCCTTTGTTATTAAAGTGAGAACATTACAAACAAGTCCTCCTGAGCCCAAAAGAAGCTTCAGATGTACAGCCCTTGATATGAATGGTGGGCTCACCCACCTGTAAACTTGTAAATGAATTGTCTAACAAGTGGTTTGCTATTGTTTGCCTTCCAATTTGTGTTTCATGAACACAATGACAGCACAGCAGACTGCAACCTAAACTTAAAGCTATAAAACACAGTGCAAGAAATTTTGTAACCACTATTAACAATTAATACAGGAAATATCTTACTTTATGAATGTTAAATGGCACCATCAGCCAAACTTTGTACAATGTAAAAGTACCAAACTATTTTGGTATGTGCAAGAAAAAAGTACAGCATAGAGCCTCACCAATCTGGCATCCTGGGTTTGAATCCAACATGCATTTGCTGTTTGTGTGAGTGTGTGTGGTCTTCACATGTGGGTTTCCTCCTATATCCTAAAGATGTGAGTGTTAGATGTTGTTGATGGAGACTATTAATTAGCCATTTGTGTGAGCAAAAGCTCATTCAGTCCTCATTCTTACCTTGTACCTAATGCTAGCTGCCTGTGACTCCGAGTTGGATTAAGTGGGTTTCATAATGTTAAGTTAAAGAAGTACACATTGTCACACATGCATCACAGGGTCACCTTCCAGGCTCATCTGAAGTAACACAGTTGTGAACGATGTCATCTCTCAGTGAGGGCAACTGACTACACCCCTTCCGTTCAGAGGACTGGGCAAAATGGCGGAAGAAGGAAACAGGCCTAAACAGGGAACCAGTCTATCGCAGGCCCCACTCATGCACTGACACTCACACTGCCAACTAAACTAACCCCTATGTCTTTGGGGGTGTAGGATGGAAAAGTCAAGTCAAGTTTATTGTAATATGTACATAGTACAATGATTGTTTTTACTTGCATGTCCGTCCAGGACACTTGACAAAATACAATCAATAAATAACTAACAAATATACATAGCATGAAAAATATGTATATAGTATACATCCACATACTCCATGTTACAAAAGAAAAACATTTCAAGGGGTGTACTTACTTTTTCATATGACTACAGCTACATAGTCACACACTAATACTTTCATCTTAAATATACATATACAGTAATCCCTCCTCGATCGCGGGAGTTGTGTTCCAGAACCCCCGCGAAAGGTGAAAATCCGCGAAGTAAAAACTATACGGTCATATGGCTATTTTTATATATTTTAAGCCCTTATAAACTCTCCCACACTATTATAAACATTTCCCGCACAATTATACAGCATAAACCCTTTGTATACTCTTAGATATTAGGTAAGATTCATTGAAATGATGTATGTAAACACACTGTTTATCTACAGTAAAACCTAAATATTATTTTAAAGATATCGAGCATCTCTGATATCACATATGTTACAGCCATTACGACAGGCAGGTCACCAGCAATAAATACGTACAATGCACGAAAAATTGTATACAGTAAAATGTGTGTACAGTGACACTAACCTATGTACATGTAATAAGTACTGTACATAGAAAATTAATTATGGTTACTCACCAACAATGTCACGACGACTTGTCCGATAATGATGAGTTTAATTTTACTGCACAACAAAGGAGAGCGTTACAGCTCTTCTAAAGGAGCCTGTTCAGGCGATTGTGTAGCACCGCCATTGTTCTCCTTCCGGCAGTCTTCAATCCAAATCACTAAAGCAGATTCCATCCGGACTACTGCCTTATTACATCCACTTACAACTCGTTTTGCGCCCTGGTTAAAGGACACTGCGGCTGTAGATCTTATATGCTTTTCCTCCTTTTTAAATAAAAAAAATTGTGGACTCATTGATGCCGTAATGGCGTCCTACAGCGGTGTAGCTGTTCCCTGCCTTCAACATACCCAAAACTTTTACATTTTTGGCAATCGTTAGCATATTCCGTTTGCACTTGGGCACGGCCCCTGAAGCAATAGCAGGAGTAGATCGTTTTGGAGCCATAACGAAGGGCTTGACTATACATAAAGATAAACAAAAAAGAGCACAAAAGTTACACAGCGAAACACGTTGATGCTGAATGAGCGAGACGAGACTTCCTGGTTAACGCAGCGGAATCGAATTCGATGCTCCGTCGCTGAGCCAATCAGCACACAGGAACTTAACTGCGTGCTCTGATTGGGTAGCTTCTCAGCCATCCCCCAATAGCATCCCTTGTATGAAATCAACTGGGCAAACCAACTGAGGATGCATGTACCAGAAGTAAAAAGACCCATTGTCCGCAGAAACCCGTGAAGCAGCGAAAAATCCATATTTTAGATGTTATATATTTAGATATGCTTACATATAAAATCTGCTATAGAGTGAAGCCGCGAAAGTCGAAGCACGATACAGCGAGGGATTACTGTATAGACTCACATTGTGACTGCTGCCAGCAGTTGGAATCCAGCGTGATGTGAATTGAGTTTGGGACGTGTGGGCCTCAGTAATTGTGGTCCATCTGGATTACTGCTGGGGGATTTGGATGCCTGGTTGATTTTGTGAGTGATGGAGTAAAATCTCCAAAGAAACCAACATGACAGAGAGGGAGGGCATGCAGGCCCAAGAAAGAAGCCTATGGCATTCTCTCAAAACTCTAAAGGGTATTAGTTGGGCCCAAGAAGGGACTGTAGGCATCTTGCTGACACTTAAAGCAAGAAGGCCAACGTAAAGCCGGGGTGCCTGACTCTCCACGAGAAAGAAAGAATAATGGTCATTTGGTATTGTGTTATTGTTATTCTGTATTTCCTGTGTAAATAAAAGCTTATTTATTTTGGTGGTCTGAGATTATTTTATTCCAGGTCAGAAGGACACATGGAAACTTGAATGGAAATTTGTATGTGTCAATGTAAATATACACACAAAGAATCACAAAGAGACATATACAAACACATCCAAATGCAATCACGCAAATATACATGCAACAAATTCAAGGGCTATTTGTTATACTTTATATAACCATAAACTGGGAGTATTCAACATCTTTATATCATCAGTAACTAGCAGAAACGTCAACCACACAGTATGTAAAGTAGCATAACAATGGAAAAGCACAACTTTCAAGACAGCCATTAGACAAATGGAATGCAGCAGTTGTTCAGGACACATACCAGTTAGAGATAAAAACTTTATGTACACACCGTCTGTGCTTGATGCTACTGCACCATCTGCCAGAATACTGAGATGAATGGAAATATGTACATGCACCCACTCACATACAATACTAATAAGGATATTTATAACGTATTTTCAAATATACACACACAGACACAAATCCATCCATTTACAAAGAAAAACATTTCTTTGTGGACAGAAGTTCGAGGCGATCTTGGCAGCAACAAGCGCAAAGCAGAAACCAGCACTGAATGAATAATGAATAAATGTGACAAATGTGTGTGTGTGTATATATATATATATATATATATATATATATATATATACACATATATATAAATACACTTGGACATACACAAACACCTCCAAAACATAAAAACGTAAGTATGCATTCTGAATCCACACTACCAGGTTCTAACTGTATGTGAATGTCATATTAGACTCCCAGCTGTCTCCAGATCAACTTTTCTTTTGGCTAACAGAGCAAAACACCTCAACACATATGTATATAATTATCAGAATTTAAAAAAAAGCTGCAAATTACTTATATTTCATCAAAAAGCAGAGGCTAATATCCAGGAAATCATTTCTTAGGTATTACACGACCATTTCAAATAAAAGAAAATTGGCGGCCTGTGCTGCAAACTGCCGCATAGACACCCAGCCAGCCAGAGAGCAGGAACATATGGCAGCCATAAAGAGAATGGTTTCTTCAAAGATTGTGATGGTACTGGGGTGGCATTTAAGAGTAAGACTTGTCACTCCAAAAGGCTGCTAAAGCAGACCTTCATATGGAGCTGTCAGACATATTTAGAACACTTGTGACAAGTATACTGTAGGTCATTCCTCCCAAACAAGCTCACCTATCTTAATCATTTACATTGTCCAAAGCAACATCAGATTAAGACGTGAAAGTCCCTAAAGGGCTGTTCTCCACCACACTACTTGATAATTTATTCCATGTGTCTACGTTCTTTGTGTGAAGAAAAACTTTCTAACATTTGTACAAAACACCCTTAACAAGTTTCCAACTATGTTCTTGTTGAAAATTCTTGAATTACACACTTTCCTCTCTTCTATTTTATTTTAACACTAGCCATCTCCAGTGGCTTTGCCCGCGTATTAATGAAACAGGACAGCGAGGAGGGCCCGGCCCACCTCTCTACTCCTGACGTCACTCTACCTCCTCCCCTTGGCCTGCAGCCTCTGTCTCAGATTAGCGTGAATATATCGCTCCTGCAAGCGAACTATGATTCTTAGCGCAATGACAGAAGTCGTAAAATCAACCGGAATATTCAAGCAAATTATTAAAAAAAAAAGATCTAAATCCGTTAAGTAGTTCTCTCATCCGCTAACTAAGTGGAGTTAAGGTTACGCTTTGAGATAGACGTGTGAGTGAGGAGGGCCCCGCAGCCTGATGAGTCTCTCTCAGATTCGCGCTAATAAATCGGTACCGTGAGCAAACTATGATACTTAGCATGATGAGAAAGTCACAAAATCAACGGAATGTTCGAGCAAATTATAGAAAAAAGCCCGATATAAATCCGTTAAGTAGTTCGCTCGTGAAAAGCGGACAGACATACAAACGGGTCTAAAAAACTATAACAAATATTGTGCTTGGACCATGAAATTTTTAAAACCGTTTCTTAGTGAGCAGCTATGGGCCAAGGGTAACCGACATTCCAAATTTCAAGTCCCAAGTCCTTATGGTTCGGGAGATTTCATGATGAGTGAGTCAGTGGTATTTGGCTTTTATATGTATAGATTAGATATTGGAATTGTGAGTGTTGCACATGCAGGACAGGATTTTTTATGATTATGCCATTATTTATCAGGTATCTCAAGAACTCATAAACATCATTTGATATTAAAGACAAGCTGCTCATCTGCTGGATACATCATTGCATGGGCCCATGTCTACTTCAACTAGCCGTCTGCTTTAAAAAGGCAACCATTTAGAGAGAACGAAGCAGGGCAGCATGGGGTGAACAGTTACCAGGCAACCAAATTAAATGAATAAAGAAAGAGAAAGCAGCATCATAGTGGCACAGTGGTTACGGTTAATGCCTCACCATTCTAAAGACCTAGGTTTATTTCCAGCCCAGATACTGTCTGTATGCAGTTTATACATTTCTCACACAAAGACATGCATTTTAGACTAACAAGAGGCCTCAAACTGAGCCAGTATGAGTGAACACGAGTGTTCCTTGTGATGAATGGGCTTCCGGGGACCACTGATCCTTTGTGCTACCAAGAGAAGCTACAGACCAGTGCAATTATGTAAAGAGAAAAGCAGGTTGAGAACATTCATTTATAATAGTCTTTTGATCACCTAAAGTGCACACACAAAATAAAATAAACCTTCGTACATTTCACAACCCTGTTGTCCATTTTGGACTCAAAACACCAGTAGAATCGCGATTAAAATTAGAAAGAGTGGTGTAATCACATAGAAAAAGAAAATGTGGCAGCCATAGTGGGCTTCAGAGGTGCCATTTTCATTTGGTGGTATTCTTCTAACCGACGGCAGATTTAATGCAGCCCTTATGTGCAGAACTTTCAGTCCAGATTGTTTTTACAGTATGCTCACTAACTTAGGAACCTGAGAATGATGATGTGTTGCATGTTGATCAGCATAGACAAGTCAGAATTTCACTGTACATTCGACAGTAATGACCCTATATATCTTCACTTGGTTGGCGCGTATACTGTAAGTCCGTTTCTTTCTATGTTATTTAACAATATTACTTCTGGTTTCCACCTTCATCATGGTTATACTTTTTCAGTACTATCCAGGGTTGCTTTCCACCTTTCACCCAGTGCTGCTGGGACAGGTCTCAGAAGGTAAGAAGGTTTGTACAATATAACTAATAATAATAACAAAAATAATGTTAGACTTGATTTATCTTACTTAAGCGCAGTAAGCCCCAAAGCCTAGCTGCTCAATATTTCATATTTTTTTCAGCATAAATTCTAACAGCAGGCACTACATGACAGATAGCAAAGCTGAGGTTTGAACTTGACAGCAATAACGGATTCTCTCAAGAGCGTTTGAAAAATAATACATGCCTCAGAGTGACTTGTACAATTGGAAAAAAAGTCACCAGATGCGCATTACAAGGCCAGACAAATTACAACTGTGTAGTGTTCCCAGGTAACAGCGTAAAGACTGTGCTTCCAGATCATTTAAATGTGCCACAAAGGTGCTGTCTCCACATATCAAAGGAAAAATCTGAGTGCAGTTCATTTGAGAATCAGGGACCACCGATGAGGCATAAGCATTGACAAGTAAGCCCTCAATTTAAACCTTTATACCATGTACAATATACTGCAAACCTTCTCAGATTGTTAAAGAAATAGTTTGACTTTTGTTCTTGACTTTGTGAAGTCACACACTCAGTGCAACTGAATAAAAAGTCTATTTCAAATCTAGTCAAGCACAGCCTGAACTGAGCTCGCTTCAATTTCTAAACTGTTTCATGAGCCAAGTCTCTGTATGAGCCATTACTCACAATTTCGCTTTCATGTTTCTTTCCTTCTACTTTTTCTTTGCTCTTGAGCACATACTCGGCAGCCTATACTTAAGTGATGATCAAAGCACAGACTTCTCCAGTCTTTGTCAAAACCGCTTACCCAGTTCAGCATCTAGGAGAAATGCAGCCTATCACAGAAACATTAGGCACGGGATGAAAATCACATACACTCAGTGGCAGACGTCTGATATGGCAGCATGACCTCAAATGTGCACAGCTAGTGAGTTGTTTTCTTACATCCAGGACAGTCCCTGAGGAATTTAATTTAGTGGACAATAAACTAAAACAACAAAAAGGTTCCTCGGCACATTAAAATATGCATATGATAGTAAAGACCGTAAACCTATAAAATGTAATTATCTTTAGATTTGTACCATGTGATGACATGGCCACTGCTTCGGAAACTCTCATGAATAACTTCCCTTCCAGAGCTAGAGGTGTCCAAATCACAGTGCATTTCTCCTGCGCACATTGGTCAGCATGCTTGTTGTCTCTTATGCTTTTGAAAACGGCAAGTAATGTAAAAAACAGAGTTCAGCAAATAGAGAATGGTTTCCAAGACCTGGTCTGAGTGGGGTGTCACAACAAAGTGGTAGCTCTTTTAGGCGTGCCCCTGAAAATGGTTGTTACAATACCTCAAATGTGGGCATCAACTGACCTGCACAATGGTTTTCAAAGCTTCTTCACTTTTGGTAGCTAAAATAAAACACCGTGCATAGCTGGTCTTCTTTTACAATGGCTGAATCCAACAATATTCCATCCATCCATCCATTTTCCAACCCGCTGAATCCGAACATAGGGTCACGGGGGTCTGCTGGAGCCAATCCCAGCCAACACAGGGCACAAGGCAGGAACCAATCCCAGGCAGGGTGCCAACCCACTGCAGGACACACACAAACACACCCACACACCAAGCATACACTAGGGCCAATTTAGAAACGCCAATCCACCTAACCTGCATGTCTTTGGACTGTGGGAGGAAACCGGAGCGCCCGGAGGAAACCCACGCAGACACGGGGAGAACATGCAAACTCCACGCAGGGAGGACCCAGGAAGCGAACCCAGGTCCCCAGGTCTCCCAACTGCGAGGCAGCAGTGCTACCCACTGCGCCACCGTGCCACCCATCCAACAATATTGGTATTTTTTATTTCTAAATGACATGTATAAGTTATTGCACAATGTGTGTGCTGTCGCAAGATGCGGATCAAAACTCGATAACTGCCTTGGCCTGAAAAATGGACGTATTTGGTTCGTTTTTAAGCTTTTCCTCCTTGCCTTATACCATTGTAAATGAGTGGACAAGATATTTTGTTAAATTTACAGAAAGTGATTAACTTTGAAACCCAATTTCGCATGGCAAATGCATATATAAAATGTTTGTGAGGAAATAACTTTGACTTGAAAATTACTGAACTTATACTTTAAGAAGAATCTATCATTAAAGAATTTTGTTAGTTACCAATATTTATACCAGAAGTCTGGTGAAGCCAGAAGCGAGTTGACCACAGTCAAGTGACATATCGATCACGTCGTATAAATAAATAACTTCCAAATGTAAAAATAAAATTCCAAATGGTTGAAAAACTTATAAAACAAATAAAGAAATAAATAATAACCTCAAAAGAGCCACAAAAGGCATGTAGTGATGACAGTTTTTTATTTATTCTTTCACATTCCAAATACTATTAGTTTGACTTAAAGATTAAGGCTAAATAAAAAAGAATATTAAATAAAACGATCAATTTGTGCCAAAATAACTGTTGGATTATTTATAATTACTGTAAGTTTATAAGCAATCTCAACAGAAACACACGATCCAAGTAATATTCCACCTGGAACAGCCCTTGTGCCCAGCACTTCAACACCAAATCACACAGACGTGACTAAGCACTTGGACACCAAGCACTGCAGCATTTCTTTCCTACTGTTAATCCTGCTAGATTCATTTTTGGAGAACTTTCCTTCTTTCTCTAATACCTTTATAACTGTGGTAGTAAAGTTATATTTCTCTCAGTAGACCAATTCTGTAATACAGAAAAACTATCTAATCACCAGGCCCAGTGTCAGACATTTCATCATTCAACTGAGCTTCCAAAGACTAAATTAAAGGATGGCAGAGTAATGCATTTGTCTAGTCCCTACACATTCCAGAAGTTGGCAGTGACCCCAGGTGGATTCTGACCATTAGTAGCTTACGGTCCAACAGAAGAAGGGGTTCTATTTCCAGTCTATGCTGTCTCTGAAACATCTGCTTGCAAAGCCGCCTGCTGTACAAATCACTAGCGGCGTGCTCAAAACAAACTGGCGGAATATGAAAGAGACCGCAGCTCGTTTCACGGCTCTCTGCTTCTCTTTTTGCACAAAATTAGGGCTGTCACTAATGATTATTTTGGAAACAGATAATCTATTGACTAATTCATTAGCTGTTTCTTTTATTTGCTTAGAAAAAAAAAATGTATATCAAACTTCAAGGAAAAAAAAACATTTTTTTATTATGAACCAATATGTCAAAGCTACATGATCAAAAGTAACAAAAACAATGTGGAACAAAAGAATTATTTACTAAGTTTTCTAACTAATAGTAGGTGTGAACAAAAGTCATTTCTTTTTCCAACTTCCTATAAACATCTGAACTTCTGTGACCCCAAGAAACGCTGGCAGATGAGTCAAAACCTGTCTGGTTGATTTTCTTACAGAGCTACAAAACACACCGGGCTGGGAACTAAATAAGAGGCAGGATATTTATAGGTTTGTAACTAAAAATTGTTAAAGATAATGTTTCTCCTTCGTAAAAGGTAGGTATTTTGCCACTGAAGGGTGCTTATTTGCACAGCGTGTGATTATTTTGCTCCACAATAACTTGTGAGGACTCTTTTGAAAGTTGATAGGCTGGGGATTTGAGAACTCGACAGGTGAAAGACCTGCCCATCACGTTAGTATGAACAAATTTGGTCAAACAGACGAGAAGCTGACGATGACCTGTAAATATTGAAAATGGAAGTGCCGTATCAAGCAATTGTTACAATAAACAGAAACGATGTAGTTTACAGGCATATGAAGGCTGATCCTCTGTTGGTGACTTTTGGAATAAAGAGGATATTTGTAATTCAGTGGAAACCTGCAGCCCCTCTACCGGTACGAAGAAGGCTATGTAGCGGCAGGTTGTGAAGACAACGGAGAGGCAAAGAAAAGCATAGAATATGCAATTTTAACAGAAAAATCTTGAACTTTATGTACAACAATAAATAAATGAAATTTAAACATATTGGTACCAGTATCTACTTATGAATAGGGCTGAATCTGGTGGAACAAAACACCTTAAAAAGCTCTCATATATTTATAGAGGATTTTATTGCTGCGCTGTTTTGAGAAACCGCTAATCTGTCTTTTTCTTTTGGACCCATGAGATAACAGAAAGAGCCCTGGTATAAATATCTGGCACAGGGTAAAAATAATAACACTGTCCATAATAAAGCTACCAAGTGCATTCAGCAGGCTAGGCGGTCATCTATAGCTAGCCCGTTTATTAAAATACTGTTTACAATGCACTCATGTGTGATAAAGATGCCAAGTGTATTTAACAGACTGACTGATGGTATTTATGTATTTTATGGAAGAAAATATATCAGAAATATTGTACCTCTAAATTGCAGTCCCTGTCACTCACATTAATTTCTCAGGTTAATCAGCTTCACATTAGTAAAAGAACAACTGTTGGATGGCTAATCAAGTGTGAGTGGGTATTGATGTCTTGTCTTCTGCAATAATTCCAGCGTATTTCTTCCTCAGGTGCTGTTGCATTGACCTAATGCTGCCGTGGAAAACAATGTGGTTTACACAGTGAAAGGAGCTGTTTTTGTGAGTGAAATGATCTCATGCAGCAAAAAGTTTTGATCGGACCTTCCTTGGCAAAATGTAGTCCAATGGCTTACTCCAAAAACTGTACAGAGCATCATAGCATACTATCAATACAGCAGTACACGATATATGAGATGAAGGGGGAAATCACCGTATATTCTTGCGTATAAGTCGGGTCTTGAAACCTGAAAAATCGATCATAAAATCAGACCTCGATTTACATGCCCATTCAAAAATACAACACTTTATTTATTTTTTTAAATCTTCTTGCCTCCTCTAATCTCGCACCAGTTTCTCAGACACATCAAATTTGGTTGCAGCAGCGCAGTTGCCAATTTTCTTTCGCCACTTCAACAACTTTTAATTTAAAACCAGCTTCATATTTTCTTCTGATTGAACGCTCCATCGTAGATAAGGGATGCTCTTATGATAAACGTATTGCTTCAGAATAGTTTGGATATTACCGTGTGGTCACGTAGGCACAATACATAGAAATAAAAGGGTGTGTGCTCCGTGGTTACTCTCTCAGGTGGGCGTTCGCATATCATAATCTCTTGGACCAATAGCGTGAGTTTTCCACATTCGACTTATACGACCAACATTATAAAATACCAGAAATTATACAGTAAAATCATGCCCCGACTTATCCGTCGGAGAACTTAAACGCGAGTATATACGGTAGTTGGTTAAGAAAATATGACTAGATTATTGTTTGTTCATTGATTTATTGAATACAATTAAGTTAAGGCACTTTAACTATTTTTATTTACAGGATTATCTATAGAGTCCCTTCCGTTTATGGTGCTCTCTTATATCACCTGGCGCTAGTGTATCTCTTAAAAGGACAAGGGCCTTTAACAGACATTTAGCCATCCATCTTCTGTAGCGGGTCTCACACTCCCAAATGTTCCAACTAGGACTCCACTGCTGCCGCCACCTGGGTGGGAGGAACTCAGCGGGTTTCCAGTCACACCTTCTGTACTTACAAGTGTTACCAATACTAGGTGGCTTCTGTTGGGCCCTTTCTCTGTCGTGTGCCATGCCAGTGCCTCTTTCTAATTGTGACATGGCCATAACGGCCTGGCAACATATCACCCTTGGTATATTTTAATTCCTTTCCATAGCTGCTTGTACATGCATCTTTTTTGCTTGGACATACTACAAGGTTGTAGATGCAGAATGTCCTTCATTGGCAGCCTCACATTCTTCAGTCTCAGAAAGGCCAAAATTGTGCTTTTATTTTCAGGCAATCATTAGAACAAATTAAATTACAGACAGAGAGTTTGGGGAACCGTCAGAGGAACTGATGCCAATGCCAGCAAAGTGGTTGTGATCAATCAGTCCAAAGTAAATGAAGGGTAAATGCATTTTACTCAGACACCCCTTTGTTTGACTGAAGATGCTCTCAGATTGATGGAGGAGCCGAGAATGATTTTATAAAATTGCACTTTGGACTGAAGCGAGAGTGATTCAGAGAAATCCACTTACTCAGGGTTCCCTTGCTTTGTTTTTCAGACTACAATTTCATCCTTTAAGCGCACACCACTGATCTTGTTTTCAGAGCTTTAAATTTATCAACATGGAATTACTTTCTTTTGCCTGAAATGGGCACTGTCTCTATTCCCCGTGGTTTACCTCGGAAAGGATGGGGAGCAATTGTTACAGCCGTGCACTGACAAGCTTTATTCACTTCAGACAGCCAAAGAAATTGCTAGCCATTTTCATCTTGACTGTTTTATGCTGCTTCACTTAAGTGTTTCTGCATTTCACATGCCCATGACAGTCATAGCCCTCTAGTCAAAGCTTTACAGAAGAAAAGAATGTCATTTCAAAAGGACAAAAGCACTCGTCTCAGGTCTTGTTTGTACAGATTGCTAACTTCAGTCATAAGTGGCTTGGATAATAAAGGCTACCGTGTGGAGAACAGCAGGTTTCAGAGGAGATGTACCTCTGCTTTTGTAGATAAAAAAGTGCAGAGCCTCTGACACTAGAATGATTTCTGGTTTGTGCAAAAACTGGACACAAAAAATATTAAGTTTTCATGCTTAACATATACTGTAGGTGAATTAAGTAAAAAAAAAAAGATTCTTTCAAGCCTAAAGGATGGCATAATGCAAGAAGAAAGGGAGGTTGACAGGAGGTGGCAAACCTTGGAGTAAATATACTGATGTCCCGGCTAGAAAGGATCAAGGTCCCTTACCTGGCCAGGAGGCCAATGTAATTAAGGAACAAGGGGAGATGATGTATTCAGATCAATGTCTCCCCCAATAAGTTAGACTGCAGCATACAGTAGATACCCGCAGGGCATACTGGGAGCTGTAGTCCCGTGGAGAAGCCCTGTTGAGTTCTGTGGGGTCCGCCAGGGGGTGCTGCTAGGATTGATAATCCCTACTTTGAGGGGCTTCCATTTGACCCGGCAGTGCTTACTATGGGCATATGTCTTGGCACTGGATGTACTCCCAGGTCTAAAATAAAAGGAGCCACTCAACCTCATCCAGTTTGAGTTGGAGTCGGATGTGGAGGATGGACAAAGCTCACCTGGATGGAGGGGAGGAGAAGCAAGAATGGAAGAGGGAGAAAAGAATTGGAATTTGTCTTCATGTCTATTAAAAGAAGCATTTTTGTATGGTAATTTATAATAATAAACCTTACGTTTGCAGTTAGAATTTGTGTCTGGGGTTTGGGGGTGCTGTAACACCCCTTGGTGGTCACACAAGGGTAGGTTGGTTTGCATGTACACCCATGTGCTCAACCTCTGGCTATAGTGGGCATTATGAATATGTGGCAGCAGTGAAAAAAGGCAAAAGCAAAGTTTCTAAATAAAAGAGGACATCTGGTTAAAGAAAGCTGTTTATTTTTATATGTATTTTTTTATATTGTAAGTTATGGTGATGATCAAAAACTGTTAATCTCATGTTTTCATGCAGAATGGAGATGTTTGTGATAGAACAGTAGTCTATTGTGACCAACCTTGGACACCAGCAAACAATATCAAACTTGTCCATGAAAAAAATCTCACGTTACCCGTGTCGCATAATCTACATGTCAAGTCATCCAGTTGTATGCTTACAAAAGGGAAAACGCATATGTTTTTTACTAAAATATTGTTAAATAAACTACTTCTAGAAAACACTCTTATGAATAAAAATAAAACACATTCAGATGTGACCAAGCATTTGAATTTTAGACACGTTTCCTGTGGTTGAATTTACATTCATATCCACAACTGGAGTAAGTAATTTAAAGGCAGGCTGTAAAACTGCCCGGGTGAACTGACCTTCTGCTTGTTGAACATATTGGATATGAACAAGTATGAGGCAGAATGTCTTCTTGATAATGTGTTCAGTCACTTTTCTTAAACTTTTAGTCTTCAGTTTTGCATGTCTCTCATTGCATGTTTTTGTTTGTTGATATTACGTGAACTGCAGTGTTAGCCAATGAATAAGCAGTTACTGGGCTGGACTCTTGACCAATGAATGAGGTGGGAAGGTGGGTCTTCAATTCAAATGCTCAGGTCTGTCTGAACGTGTTATATTTTTGCTCATGACAGTTTTTTCCGGAAGTGGTTTACTTAACAATATGGAAGCTTACCTACGGTGCTTCAACAAACAGAAAGGTCAATTCACCCATGCAGTTTCATAGCCTGTCTCTAAGTCAGTGCTTCCCAACCCGTGTGCCGCGGCACCCTGGTGTGCCGTGAGCACGGACTAAGGGTGCCGTTGCCAGGTGTCAGAACATAAAAAAATTTGATTTGAACTGATAATAATAATACCAGTTACACCTCAAGACTAAAGTCATGCTACCTGTGTGCTTTAATACAGTCCAGCGTGCATCCTATTTCAACTGCAGTCTGACGAATTAATAAATATTAGCTCTAATTTACTTACTTGCCACAGGGTAAGTGACGTTGCTTCCTGTTGTCTGTTTGGTTTTTTTTTTTGCGCAGAAATTGGCCGACTGTAGTGAAAGTCGTAAACGTAAAACTGCAATTCGAGCTCGTATTGACAAACTTTCAAATTCTCTTCGAAGCCAACCTTCGTATTAATTATGACGTTATAGTCTGCTTTGTGCCTTGTGACTTATTGCACTTTTCATGTTTGTGTTGTATTCAAGTTTTTCATTTGAGACTGGTTTACTGGCAATTTATTTTTGTTACCTTTGTAAATGCAAAAATGTGTAGTTGGTACGCCTTATAAAAATAGGAATCTCATTCTACTCAACTGATGAGTTAAGATTAAATTGTTAATTTGAGTAGTTACATATCAGAGTGAAAGGGTGCCGTTAGCTGAAAAGATTTCACTAAAGGTGCCATGGTTTGGGAGAGGTTGGGAAGCACTGCTCTAAGTAATTACAAAGTGCTCCAGTTGTGGATATGAAAATAAATCTAATGGTGGGAGGCGGGTATCCAGTTTTGATATTGTCTGCTGTTTTCCAGCATTGGTCATCATGGACTCCTTTTCCATCACAAACTTTGTTATCTTCTTTCTGCATGAAAACATATGATTAATGATTTTTCTGAGCCACCACTACAAAGTACATGGGGTAAGGAACATATAAAAAATTTAAGTTTTGAGGGAAATATTCCTATAATACAGACAAATATTAAAGAAGCTAGGAGAAACAGACACCCTGCATGTGCTAATCATCCGGCACCACTGTAATTTCATCCATAGTTACTACAGCAGTAAGTACACACATATTCTGCATTATACGCGTCATTTTGTCAATGTCCAAGTAAAAGCTCCCTTTTTCTTCCTACTAGTAATGCAAAGTCAGCCTAAACCAGGGCATAAAGCCTGCTGGGTGTTTGTCTTAGCAGAAAAGTGAAAACATTTTGTGGTTTCAGTGATTTCTGTTGCCAGTGTGTCCGTCCTCATGCATCAGCTACAAGGACTTACACCCTCAATACCCCCAGCATCCCAGATAGCCCTGGCTGAGCTTTACAGGTGACCAGCTAAGGAAAGAACTAAAGAAACACAGACAACCAAAGCTGCCAGAGCTAATGGCATTAACTATAAGGTACTGAAGGAGTGTGCTGGGCTCTGTGTGTAGTTTTTCCGCATAAGTTCAGTTTTTGTTCTACTTCGACTTTCAAAAAGCCTTTGATATGGTCCCACACTGAAGATTAACTTTGAAACTAGAAGCACCAGAGGTCACCTGCAAAACTGGATTTCAAGTTGGTTAATTGGCAGAAGACAAAATCTATAGATAATAGGGGCGTGAGGTCATCAGTGGAGTCCCACAGGGGTCTATACTTGGAATGCTGCTTTTTCTAATTTATATTAATGACACAGACTCCAGTGTAGCTAACAAACTTGTGAGATTCCCAGATGATACTAAATTGGAGCAATAGCAGATACTGAGGAGCTAGCAAAAACAATTAAAGAAAATTTGGACAGTATGCAGACCTGGACAAACACCTGAAAAATGCAATTTAATATAGAGAATTGGAAAGTGCTACATGTGGGCAAAAAATATGTTACCATATATACTCGTGGATAAGTTCTCCCGTGGATAAGTCGGGAATTGATTTTACAGTATACTTTCTGGTATTTTATAATGTCGGTCGTATAAGTCGAATGCAGAAAACTCATGCTATTGGTCCAAGGGATTATGATATGCTAACACCCACCTGAGAGAGTAACCACGGAGCACACGGCCTTTTCTTTTTCTATGTGGGTGTGGCAATACGCTGTATCAGTGTGTGCTCCTAACCCCTCTCTCTCTATTACGCCTACGTGTAATATCTGAACTATTCTTAACCAACATTTGTACTGATTTGTGTGTTTTGTATCCCACAACCTCATACACCTTTATCATAAGATCATCCCATATCTATGATGGAGCGTTCTATCAGAAGAAAATATGAAGCTGGTTTTAAATTAAAAGTCATTGAAGTAGCGAAAGAAATTGGTAACTGCGCTAATACAACCAAATTCAATGCGTCTGAGAAACTGATGTGAGATTGGAGATGTAAAAAAACAAAAATTAAGTGTCGCATTTTTGAACAGGCGTTTAAGTTGGGGTCTGATTTTATGATCGATTTATCGGGTTTCAAGACCCGACTTATACGTGAGTATATACGGTAGTTATAAATAGAAGATGGGAGGCAGTGAACTACTGGAAACAACTTCTGAAAATATTTAAGAGCCTACAATGATGCAATGTTTTTATCATCTAAGCAATGAGCAAGATCAATTAGAAAAGAAAATTAAATTTTAGGTTATAAGATAAAAACTGTTGAGTATAAATCAAGGGACATCATGCCTAGAGTATATAATGCGCTACAAAAAAGACAGCACTTGATTCTGTGCAGAAGAGACACGAGTGCATCCCAGGACTTACGGGCATGTCCTGCTCTGACAGACTCAGTGAATTAAACCTGTTAAGTCTCAAGCAGAGGAGACTGCGTGGGGACCTCATCCAGGTCTTCAAAGTTCTCAAAGGCAATGACAAAACAGATCCAGCAGAATTCTTTCAAATAAATGGTGATTCATGTACACAAGGACACCAGTGGAAATTAAGGAAAATCCATTCAAGGCTGAAGCCAGGAAGCACTGCTTTAATCAGAGAGATGTGATAATCTGGAACTATCAAGACATGTAGTTGAAGCAGAAACCTAGATGACCTTTAAATAGTATGTGGATGAGATACAGCTGACAGCTTGGGATAACTTAGCTATTAGGCACACAAATGATTTTGATGCACTGAATTGTCTCCTCTTGATCATCAAATTTCTTACATATTGAAAACATCTTTTACGGTACTAGTCACCAAGACAGCGCAGTGGAAACTTTCAAATGACTACTGTCTGGTGCCTCTAACTAAACACATTATGAAAACCCTGGAGAAGCTAATATTAGCTTACCTGCGACTCCTGGTCAGAACAGCACTAGACCCTCTGCAGCTTGCACACCAGGGTCACATTGCAGAACATGATGCTGTCATTTACCTGTTGAACATCTACTCCAATCTGAAGAAGAAGGGCAGCAGGCTGGGGATTATTGGTTTTAGACTTTACTAGTGCATTCAACATCATACAGCCCAAACTGCTGGGGGATAAGCTCCTCTCAGAGCAGGTTGATACCCTCACTGTGTCCTGGGTAATGGACCATCTAACTGGTAGACCTGGTAATGAGCAGCACATCAGTTCCACAGGGAGCTGTGCTGGTTCAATTTCTGTTTGCCCTGCACACATTAGACTTTGCATACAATACCAAATCATGCCATCTGCAAAAGATTTCCAATGACACAGCCATAGCTTTGTGCATCAATGATGGGGCAGGAGAATAAATACAGAGTCATAGTAAAGGATCTTGTTGACTGCTGTAAACTGAAATATCTGCAGCTCAGCATCAATAAGACAAAGGAAACAACTGTAAACTCCTGGAGGGACAAGCCCATCCTGCCACTGGTTCTTATCGAGACATAGAGGTGGTTAGGAAATATACCTTGGGGTGCATCTGAACGAGAAGTTTGAATGGAGTACCAACACAGGCACTGCATACAACAAGGGTTACAGTCACCTCTACTTTCTGATGCAGTTGATCTTTTACACATGTCTGTAATGGCCAGTGCCATCTTCTATGGGATAGTTGCTGGGACAATGGTATTAGCGCAGGTAATGCAAACAGACCAAACAAACTGATTAAAAAGTTTGGCTCGGTCCTGGGAGTCAGACTGACCTCACTGGAAAATGTGATGGAATAGAGGTCAGAGCTGCCCGGTCCATTGTCTTGGACGTGCTGGACAGTGACTGTCAACTTCTGTTTCAAGATTATTGAAGTAGTAATACTCACTGATCATGACACCAAAGGGTGATGATGTTGATTAGCAAATTGATTAGCACATGCAAGTAAGAATTTCACTGAGCTCTGTACATGTCACAGTAATTGACCTTATGAACCTAAGTATGTGGTCAGTGCTGAACAGAGGAGTATATTCAGTAACATACGGAGACAACTGTGTGGCTCTGAGGAGCACCGTTCTTACCCTTAGCCATCAGACTGTATGACGACTGGGGTGGTATTGCACTTACTCTTTGCTAAATGATACCAAGCTGGTGTAGCACACATCATTACAGACAGTGATGGTATGTGCAATATACTGTGCCAATGGC
Source organism: Erpetoichthys calabaricus (assembly GCF_900747795.2). NCBI lineage: Eukaryota > Metazoa > Chordata > Cladistia > Polypteriformes > Polypteridae > Erpetoichthys > Erpetoichthys calabaricus. The sequence goes on along the minus strand of NC_041400.2, from coordinate 28,860,212 downwards.
CAACATACTGCAGAATATTAATATGTGAATTTGTAATCAATAGAGTATGTGCAATTCTATTTCCTTTACTACTAGTAAATATTGACACTTTGTTGTACTGTAAATAATTCTTGTTATACGTATACTTGTACCTTTAGTGTCTGCTACAATAACCCTACCATTTCCCACAGAATTAATAAAGTTTCCATCGGTCTGTCTTGTACACCACTTCAATATCATCCAGACCCATGAATTCCCATATACAGTAAATGCAATGCTGATGATACGTAGCCTTACTTTATTGTTCTCTCCAGAGAATGGCAAAGTCTCCACTAGAATCTCAGCTTATTTCACTGATATCTTAACATGGATGAAGTAACATCATCTCCAGCTCAGCCTGGCAAAGATGGAGCTTCTTGTTAACTCCAGTCAGTCCATCTATCTCTGTAAAGCCTGATTCATTTTCACCAACACCTACCAAGTCAATACACAGTACGGGGGGTTGATTAAAGACCAACTATTTCTTCAGTGACTACACTGCATCTGTCTCTCTGTATTTGTCTGCAAGGTCAGGCCATATCTTCTGGTCCAGGCACTGGTCTTATCACACCTTGACCACTGTAACTCTCTAGTGGCAGGAGCGCCTGCAGATGATTCAAAATACAGTGCCGTGTCTTGTGTTGAGCCAGCCGAGATGGTTTCATGTCACTCCACTTTTTGGTCAATACCCTGGCTCCCTGTAGGTGCATGAATTAAGTTCAAATCATTGATGCTTGCGTAAAGAGTAGTCAGTGGGTCAGCACCTATTTATATGGAGGAACTCATATGATCCTATGCTCCTCCTCACTCGTTCAGGCCTGCTCATGAACTGGTGATGTCACCTCTACATGCTATAAAAACCCAATCCAGGCTCTTTTAGCTGTTGGAATGAGCTACCCCCCTGATCTAAACAGCTTACAGCTAAACGGCGTGTTTAGGAAGCGTTTTAAGACTCTCTTGTTCTGTCAATGTCTTTCTAACTGATAATGGTTTTGATGTGATATTCTAACTAGTCTTGTGTTCTTCTTTCTTTCTTCCATTTTGCAACCTTATCCTGTAAAGTTTGTTTCAAAACAGTCTCCCAACCTGATCTTTATTTGATTATGTTGCTTTGGATAAAAGTGTCTTCTAAGTGAGAAAATATAATGTCTGTCTATCTATCTATCTATCTATCTATCTATCTATCTATCTATCTATCTATCTATCTATCTATCTGTCAATTATATAGTGCCTTTTGCATATCTATCTATCTAATAACACAAGGTGCTGGTTGTACTCTCAGTGGTCCAGATCACAAACCATAAAATGCTGTTATTACTATGGCCCATCTTGATTCTGAAATACAAATTGTTGAGGCTGGATTCACTGTCCATTTTGTATAGAACACTGGTGTTTTGCATTGTGGTTAACATCAGACGGGGAACATTTTCGACTGAAAATATATGTCATTCAATTGTGGTCATGGCTTTCAGGGGCCTCAAGGATGGGTTAAAAATTACTTTGCACTAGGTGGTGTTTGTCTTTATGAAAAAAATTGTGGAAATTTGAATTGTAATAGGAAGTTTGAAATCATGGAACCACAATGGGGGGGGGGGGGGGGGGGTCTGTGACTTGCTTTCTGACCTGAACTCTTGTTTCACTTCTAAAGCAGATAAACATTTGTGAGAAGAATCTACTGTATGCTGAAGGAACACCTTATACATGGTCATTGACTCTGACATCTGATTCTACAGACATTGCAAAAAATATACAAGCTAGTGACAACAGCAAAAAAGCCACCACAGCAGTGCTCAGTTTTGCAGTGAGTCACATTAAAGACTCATTTAAATTTCCAGGCTGCCACAAAAACAAAAGATTAACAAGCAAGTAGATGAATTCAAAACAGTAAGTGGTCTCAAGTTAACACATCCTTTGGAACCAAAACCACTGTGGCTGCCTAGGAGCAGAGTTGCCTACCCCTCTGGTACAGTGTAAGGACTATGATTTGATCTTAATAGAAATTTGTAAAGCTCCAGGGATAACGTGGGAGGACATACAAAAAAAACTCTCACATTCCCTGCATATTCATATGCTGCACACACAATAGCAAGTTGTGGGAAGCAGATAAGTCATGTGCCTAAGATAGAGAAGTCATAACAACAAGATGGCAAATCATTCACATTATAATAACATAATCCGTGAGCAGTCATATAATTATCTTGCTCTTGCCTCTTGCCATCTTTTCTGCCATGCTATTATTTTGTGTTCATAATATAAGTAAAGGAGAGTAGGAATAATAAAAGTGGAGAGCATTACACTTACTCTAATGGATATTCTCTTGAAGCACTATATTGCATTACTGACACCACATTTAGCATATGTGTGCAGCTTTAATAGACATGCTGCACGAGAAAAGCATAGGAGTGCCAATGGACTCAAAGGAAATGGTCTGATGCCAACTAATTATATCAATCACCAGCTGCTACTTCTTCATTTAAAAGAGCATGTTGAGGTGATGTTTTTAATTTGTCAAAAAAAAAAATAAACTGCTGCAGGTATACATGTTTTTTTTTCAGATTAGAGAATGGCTGGGTTTAGGCCAGATCACTACAAGATGACAAGACAGCTCACCTCTGAAGATCGGACACAGCTACTGCTACTGGAACCTCCTAGATAATGCATTCATTTAGACTGGCGTCTGCTTGTTAGAAATTTACTACTGTTTACAAATCTTTTAATAAGACATGGTGTGAATCAAACTGAAGAGACAAACAATAGACTAGGAAACTGATGAGGACAGATTTGTGCGAGTATTTATTGTGAGTGCAATAATTAGGTTATATCGTAAACACTGCATTACACTGCATTCTCAAACTCCATTAATCCAATTTCAGGACATTATGTTCAGAGTCGACAAATCATTGGTGAGAGCGCATCCTGGAGTACTATGTGCTGTTTTGGTCACCAGACCACAAACAAATATAGCAGTTCCAAAAAGTGTGCAAAGAACAATCAAACGAGAGAACAAAACAGATAGATAGATAGATAGATAGATAGATAGATAGATAGATAGATAGATAGATAGATAGATAGATAGATAGATAGATAGATAGATAGATAGATAGATAGATAGATAGGGAAAGGCACTATATGATAGATAGATAGATAGATATTGTGGCAGGTGGCCGGGTGTGGTCATCAGCCGCCTGCCTATTTAAGGAGCCGCCTCCCTTCAATCAAGGCTGGAATCGGGTGAGGAGAAGGATGAGGTTGGAGAGGAGGCGGCAAGGAGAGGCCTGGAGAGAGAAAGAGAGAGAAAGAGAGATGGCTATTTGAGAAGCCTGCACTTTGGGAGACTGTTGGGGTTTGTGTGGCGGTGCACTTATAGACTTATTGTACATATTAGTGTAAATAAACGTGTGGTGATGGCTTTGAACGTGTCTGCCTGTCTGTGTCCGGGTCGCCCAATCCACAATAGATAGATAGATAGGGAAAGGCACTATATAATAGATAGATAGATAGATAGATAGATAGATAGATAGATAGATAGATAGATAGATAGATAGATAGATAGATAGACAGAATGCCCTAGAGAATGTTTTGAACCAAGACTCCTTTTTCCTTGATTTACTGCTGTGCTCCACAGTTTAAAAGTGCAAATCAAACACTTCAGACCTGATTAAAGTGCCCATTGCAGACTTTCATTTAAGGGTATTTGCATACATTCTGGTCATGCCATGTAGAGTTGAAAACTCTTCTGCAAAACATGACAAAAAAATCGAAAAAACACCAATTTAACTTATGTTAGAGTTTTAAGCCTTTCTGAGGTTATCGTTGCTGCCTCTTGGATCCAGTGTTCTAGCTTTGAATTTTGTGCCTGACAGTTGTCCGTGTGAAGTTTGCATGTTCTCTCTATGTCTTCCTCTGGATGATTCACTTTTCCTCCTGCCTTAGAAAACATGGGACGGTTAGATTAATTGGCTTTTCTAAGCAAGCCCAGGATTAGTTTGCTTTAGTGTGCCCTGTAACTGACTGGTGTCTGCTGTGCTCTGGTCCGTTTTCCTGCCTATTAACCAGTGTTTCCAGGATAGACCCCAACCACTGCAACCATGAGCTGGATTTAGTGGGTTTGTAAATTTATGTATGCTATGCAGGGCAATGCAGAATAAAGAGCACAAGCTAATAATCAGCCATTTGTGACCTTATATGAACTGACAACCTTTTTAAAAACTACTTAGGCAAAGGAGATCAAACATATCTCCTTAAATGCAAACATTCTATAACCAAGAAAGTTTTACATCCAGGTTTATTGGAAATTAATAGCTGCTGAGTATTTTATATCCAATAAGGAAAATTTGTCAAAATCTATTTAAGAAAAGGATGAAGAGCATACCCATTAGGAGTGCAGATGCAGTGATCCCAAGTCCTGCACCGTCTTCTGACACACCTGAATGAACAGCATGATGAATGGACTGTCTTTGGTGAGTCGTTATATTCTTACGTCAGCGTAATCAGATGTATTATTTACTCTCACGTCCCTTCTGGGGCTCTTTTAAATTGATATACTACAGGACACTGGAATGAGCATATACTGCCCACATTGCTTTGATTAAAATTTGAATTTTTCTTTTAAGTTATTAAAAGATAGCAGGAGTTCTCTGCAGAACCATTTTCTTTTACATTTACAAAAGAAATCTTTGCATAAAAAAGAAAAAAAAAATCTATTCCAATTTTCTTTCTGGAGAGAGATGGCAGAGATAGTGGTCATTTTTCACTTGATGTCATATTAATGCACTGATTTATGACTCCATTTGCATGGACTGTTACACAATAACTACACACATTTATTCACTGTAGCATACCACTGTACAATCCATCATGAACTGTAGAACACACACAACACAGGAGCGCCACTAGAACAATGGGCCTTTTTATGAACAGCTGTGATAAATAGCAGTGCTCACAGTGCGTGTGAAATTTGGAAAGGAAAGAAAGAGCACTCATTTCTGTTAGCTTCGCCTGAGAGTAGGATAATGTTGAAATTCGGAGCAACTGTAATCATCCCTTTCTGCACATATGGGTTGAGCAAAAGCAGGACTAGCAGACTTTGTGAATGTTTATCAAAGCTGGAGGCTGCCTGTCAGCTCTTAGAAATGAAAACAGCTTTTGTGTTATGAAAGGGCAATTCTTTTTTCTTTCCAGATATACTAGTAACACCCACCCATTAATTTTCTAAACGTTATTTAATTCAATACAGGACTATAGGAAGTTGGAATATATATCACAGCAGCAAAAAGTACAAGAGAAGATTAAAACAGTCCATTCTGGGGCACACTCATGCTCTGAGCTTAGCTTAGTTCTTCCCGCGCCATGTGGTGCATTGAGCAGTAAGTTGTCTCCAACAAGTTCAATCATTGGTGCTTCTTCCCAGTCGATGTTGGTGGCGTGGAAATCCTCTCAGCTGGTCACCCATCAGGTCTTAAAGGGTTGCCCCTGTTTACTTTTGCCAGTTTATGGCAGTCCTTGGGATATGGCGTTTCGGCAGCCTGAGCACATAGCCTACTAATCGCATCTGCCTGCTGGTAACAATGTCTTCAAGTTTTGGGAGCCCACTCAATCACAGCATTTTGTTTTTTGGTACCCCATTAATGGTACGTTATGCCAAGTATTCATCATAGGCATCTCTGGTGAAAGACACAGAGGCGCCAGGCAATGACTTTCGTCACCCTCTATGTCTCTCTAGCATATATAGAAGTTGGCACCATGATGCTATTGTAGAGTTGGACTTTTGCTGCACGACTGATTGATGTGGTTGACTAAATTTGGCACGGGTGTTGGAATACTGCCAATGCTTGGCCAATCCATCGGCGGACATCCACGCCTGCAGCACCATTTCCTGTGATGGTGTTTCCCAGATAGGTGAACTCTGCCACTTCATCAATTTTCACTCCTCTGACAATGATGGTGATTTTATTTATCCTCATGACTTATGCATTCTTGATATTAGTTCGAAGGCCATGCTTTAATGCTTCATGTTCCAATCATGTCGTCATGTCTTAGAGGCCTGGTTGTGTTTCCAATATAAATACTACGTCATCTGTGAAGTCCAAGTCGTCAAGTCGGGTGTTTTTGGTCAATGGACTGTCTCCTCGTGTGGCACACTCATGCATACACTGCAGCACATTTTGTCGAGTAACCCCACTATTATCCATCCCAGCATGCACATTTTGCAATGTGGCAGCTGCTGGAGGGCAGCAGCAAACACATGTCGAAATTACAAAAGCCCTCAGAAGTACAGTCACTACAGCAAGAACAACAGAGCAACTTCACATTCTCAGCCAAGCAAAGACTTCCTATGAGCGCTGCAAGCAGAGGGCTTCCTGGTGATGTTAGCCGAGGTCTCTCACTCTCACTCAGTTCCACCCGGCCTCCCCTTTCTGGGCAGCACCACCAATACACTGCAACCCATTTACAGTATAAATCCTGCCAACTACACCAAGTGTGGTGTCAGGTAATAACACCACAACCCATGCCAGTTCACACATTTTACAATGTGGTAACTGCCGGTGGATAGCTGCAGATCAAAGAGAGCAGAACTTAACTTCAAAAACTGCAGACTGACTACACAAGTCCCCTCAGATTAATCATCACAGAACCTGGGGTGGCCACAACACCCTTACAGATGGCTGAATCAACAGCGGAGAGAAACCTTCCATGGAACGGTACCTATGGCTCGACCTAAATGATCAAGCAGCAGTTCACTTTGACATTAACTTCCTATCTGACACAGACAGAAGGCAGCAACTGAAGGAAGGGCAGGAGAACCCACTGCCAATGAAACCTCCAATGCCACACTGACCCAAATCCTATGGCTCAAGATTTGAACTGTCAGAAGATATGTAGACAACCTTGACAGGCATCATCTTAATTTTGAATAAAAATAAATAAAGTACAAATCCAGAATAAATATTAGAACTCTGCCTTTCATATTAATAAAATTTGAATAATACCTAAGGGCATTACATCTTTTCAGTGACATGCTGTGTGTAAATGTCCCAGGTGGTACTGAAGTCTTGCTGCTACAAATGATTAATATGACAACTCACACGCATCCAAAATATTCTTCCTTTGAGGATGTGGACGAAAAAAAAGGAGTACTCATAAGAAAAGGGAGTACTGTACCTGCAAACTTCTCATACAGTAGATAATGACCAACATAGATGAGAGCCCAGGACGTTGACGCTGTGAGCCAGCAGGACTAACCACAGTGCTAAATCCTTCTTTAATGTAAATGTTTTCCTATTTATTGACGCCACATTTGCCAACACCTGCAGAACAACAGCACTACAATAAAGAGGTCCACAATAAGAGACAGGGGGTAGAAACCTTCACATACAAAGCATCTATAAACCACAAACCTTGTACCCCTATCACCATTATAGTGACCATCAGAGATGAGAAGAATCTCAGACCTGGGTCAGGATCTACAGTATATGCTCTGGGTGGGATGTGTTTACTGGGTGGCAATGTTAAGGTGTAACTGGAAATGCCAAGCGGTTGATTCAGAGCAGTGGAAGATAATGTCATATATCTGTCATTGCCGATTTAGTGAGAAACATTTGTGATATCATGGCCCCTAAAACACACAGGTAGAAAAACTCATAGAACAGAGTCTGGGCATGACATTGATGAATTTGAATTTCACAGATTTTACAATATAACACTTTATTAACTATTTTAACTTATTCTCCACATCACCTAGACATGGGGAATGCTGTGTTGATGTAAACACCTAAGTCCTGTTTAGAACTTCTTTCTTGTCAGCTATTGTTGCCTATCTTGGACTTATCCGACAGTAAAAGACCCTAATCACACTCTGATTTGTTCGAGCTTATTATGTAGCCCCCTCCCTGATTGGATCCTGCTCATTACAACATCTTATTCTCTAATTGGTCACCATTCATGGAAGAAAATCATATGCCAACATAACAGACCAAGAAGAGTTGCCTTCCATGGAGCTTGTTGTGTTGCTTAACCATAAGCATCTAAGTTGCATTTTGTATAGTTCAAATGTTGCATACACACGCAAAAGGCAAATAATTTGCTGGTTGTTATGGTTTTTGTGATAAACCCGTCCGCCAGCATTGTTACTGTCCCTTCGCATGCCCAGTGTTGGTGTCTACGTCATATGCGTTTTCAGTGGTTTTAACATGGCCAGAGCTACTTTCATAAGTGATATGACAACACTAGTATGGATGGAGATTGTTTTCATTTAAAAATACCATTTTTAAATGAAAAAGTTGTAGTGGGGACATAGCCTGAAGTGCATTTTCCAAGTGTCTATCAATGTTTCAAGTCATATTTCACTTCCTTTTCCTCTCACACCTACTTTTCTGTTATCTGCATATTTCATTGTATAAACTCAGTATAGCTGAGCCAGTGTCAATAATATAAACTGGAAAGCATAATATTCCTAGAATGAATCTATATATATAAAATCCCTATGTGCGTCCAGGTGTCCGTGTGTGGGTGTCTTCTGTTGAAGTGCGCATGCGCGGAGCACGGTGCTATGCGCGATATTACTGTCAGAGAAAGTTAGAGGCGTTTTACGGAAATACAAACCAGTATTACTGCGAGAGGAAATTAAAGGTACACAATACAGTGACGCATATTACAGCCACATACAAGCCAGTATTACTGTCAGAGGAGATTAAAGGCATATTACCGACACGCACGCCTGTATTACCGCCAGAGAAAATTAAAGGTATACAGTAATCCCTCCTCCATCGCGGGGGTTGCGTTCCAGAGCCACCCGCGAAATAAGAAAATCTGCAAAGTAGAAACCATATGTTTATATGGTTATTTTTATATTGTCATGCTTGGGTCACAGATTTGCGCAGAAACACAGGAGGTTGTAGAGAGACAGGAACGTTATTCAAACACTGCAAACAAACATTTGTCTCTTTTTCAAAAGTTTAAACTGTGCTCCATGACAAGACAGAGATGACAGTTCAGTCTCACAATTAAAAGAATGCAAACATATCTTCCTCTTCAAAGGAGCAAACAATTCAATAGGGCTGTTTGGCTTGTAAGCACCGTGGCACAAAGCTGTTGAAGGCGGCAGCTCACACCCCCTCCGTCAGGAGCAGAGAGAGAGAGAGAGACAGATAAAAAAATCAATACGTGCCCTTTGAGCTTTTAAGTATGCGAAGCACCGTGCAGCATACTTAAAAGCTGCACACAGAAGGTAGCAACGTGAAGATAATCTTTCAGCATTTTTAGACGAGCGTCCGTATCGTCTAGGTGTGCGAACAGCCCCCCTGCTCACACCCCCTACGTCAGGATCACAGATAGTCAGCGCAAGAGAGAGAGAAAGAAAAGTAAGCTGGGTAGCTTCTCAGCCATCTGCCAATAGCGTCCCTTGTATGAAATCAACTGGGCAAACCAACTGAGGAAGCATGTACCAGAAATTAAAAGACCCATTGTCCACAGAAACCCGCGAAGCAGCGAAAAATCCGCGATATATATTTAAATATGCTTATATATAAAATCCGCGATGGAGTGAAGCCGCGAAAGGCGAAGCGCGATATAGCGAGGGATTACTGTATTACGGACGTACGGACGTATATTACGGACGTACAAGCCAGCGGACGTACAAGACGGTATCCTTCAATAAGGGCGCGCACAAAAAGGCGAGCCTCAAAAGGATGACCTCAATTGGGCGCAGCGAATAAAGGCGCGCATAAATAAAGATCTGCACCTGTTGCTCTTCACATATTCCAGAGCCATTTGAACTAAATTATCTACGCGCCCTTATTGAATAGACCCGTACAAGACAGTATTACTGTCACCAGTGCAGGATTTACGTATAAACTACACAAGCTATAGCTTAGGGCCCCCGCCTTCTTGGGGGCCCCCAAAACAAATTGTCTGAGTGAGCAATTGTCATATATACTTAAATATACTACAGCATTATTTGTCCCAATCAGGCCCAGCCTTAGGCATAGGCGAAGTAGGCGACCGCCTAGGGCCCCGGCGTCCGGGGGGCCCCGGATCGACTCCTTGGTCTAATTTTCACGTATTTCACAGAGCTTCCAGGGGGCCCCCGCCCCCCTCAGGGTGCCCCTGGACCCCCCTTTTGCCTAGGGCCCCATAATAGCTAAGACCGGGCCTGACTGTCACAGAAAAGACACACAATACATGGCGGCAGCCCACGAAGAACGGTCAGCTCAGCAAGTAAGCATCAACAAAAGAAAGGCTGAAAGAAAGAAAAATACGACCAACAAAAAGAATGAGGTCTAAGTCCCTTGCCATTTAATATAGACTGTTCCTACTAATGTTTATGCACTACTGTTCTAGCGCCCGTTATTGTAACGGGCTAAATGACTAGTACCTGAATAACTGGATTGAGAGCCACCCTGCATTCCAATTTAATATGCATTAATTAAAGGTAAAACAAAAATCTAATTTAGTACATGAGATTATGCATCGCATGAGACTATAATGTGATAAAGTCCAAGGGTAATGAATACTTGTTTATAGACAACTGTACTAGAAAGGAAATAAAGGTAGTTAGCAGTACAGAGCATACAGAGTAGGAGTGAGCTTGCTTTAGCTTTTCTCAGCAGATGTTGTGCTAAACTAAAATGTAGTGTGAAGCCGCACATCTAAAGCGGGTTGCTAAAGTATTAAATGCAGGCTGTTAGTACCGACTTAAAACCCATCTCGACACCCTCCTGTGAAAGGAGTTTTACAAGGCATTGTGTTGAGAAGGTAAAAGAGGTCAAAAATAAAAGCCAAACAACAAACTTTAAAAGCTGCCTGGGTACAAAATGGATTTTGGGTTATTTACTTCCAAAAACAACGAATACAACTCACTGAATTCCTGCATTTTAATGAAAGTTTCAGCCAGCGAGCAAGTTATGAATTTACATTAAAGACGAGCCTAATGTCGCTACAGGCTACCAGCTTCTTATATTTCTACTGCAGTTCAAATCATTTGCATAAAAAATACTTTCTTTCTGATTTTCATTCCATTAAAAAAAGATGAGCAGCATGGAAAACAGAACCCAAGCAGTTCGGTAAATGATTCAGAAGTAAAATCGTCACAATGTAGCCTCGGATTCGGCGTTAGCTGCCCACAAGGGAATTCAGACCTTTCAGGCTTGTGGTTCTGCCATGACTGGGACTGCGGATAGTAAGCCAGAAAGGGTTTCTGGGAAAATGATGCCACTTGTAAGTGTCATGTATGTGAACTGCCATTCATGTCTCCACAGTCCTGTCCACAGCTCAGTATTTAGAACAATTATACCAGGACTGCTCAGATGCAGACTCCTACATTTTAAAACTGAGCAGCGTCAGATGATTCTCGATCTCTGACTGCCACAGGAAAAGATGAAAGGTAGTGCAGCCAGAAGGCCTTCAGCCTCAGTCTCAAAAATGTCAGCACTGGGTGGCCTTGGAGGTGTCTTCTGTATCCAGTCTCTTCATCATTACTGAGATTTCAGTGACATGTTTCTCAGTTTTAGTTGTGTGGCGTTTCAGACTTGCTGAGTACAGTTGCCGATCGCGTCACCAGACCATGTCAGTTTAAATGACGGACAATCACTGGGAATGGAAGTTCAGCTGCAATCTTTGCACCATTTTTTCATTTTTTACAATCTGTTACGTTATGTTAAACAGGAGACAGACAGCTGAGCTTCTTTTCTGTTTGTGAAGTGCAAAACACCCACATTTCTTATTTCTCATCGTTGTATGCTATGAATTGTACATCCAGATGAGCATTCATTGGATGTCAGCTTTCATGCACATAAAACTTACCCCTACGACTCAATCAAACCTGCTTGATTATGTCTGAGTGAATCGCTAGACATGTCACATTATACAACTGGCCTTCATAGAAGCACATCGCTGACTGCCTCCGACTTAATTGCTAAGATTATGTAAATAAAGGCTGCGACTATAAATGTCCAGAATGAACATGGGGCAAAAGTAAAGTTTGCCCATGAACACCTAGGAAAAGACTAGGGCTTCAGGAAAAATGTGCTCTGGACAAATGAGACAGAGATAGAGTTTATCTGGCCAAGTACCAGAAGACATATTTAGCGAAAACTAAAGACCGCATTTGATCTGAAGAGCCTGACACCATCTGTAAAGCATGGTCGTGGAAATCCTCTGTTTCAAGGCAGCTTTGCTACATCAGGGCCTGGGCAGCTTACCATCACAGAAACCACTAGGAATTCTTCATTGTAGCAGAGACTGCTTGAGAATAACGTGACACCACCTGTCAGAAGAACTGAACTTGAACCTTGCAATATGATGACTCTAAACATACCAAGGAATGACTGAGGAGAAAGAAATGGATGGTTCAGGAATAGCCAGGTCAAAGCCTGCATCCAACTCCCATTGAGATGTTGTGGGGAGATTTGAAATTACAACCCCCCCCCCCAAACATTGTGCAGCTGAAAACACAGCTGCATGGTGGAGTGGGAAAAACTCTTCTCCCAGTCAATGTCAGAGACTGCCAGCCAGTTATACTTTAGGGGGCAATACCAGCTATTCCTGCCAAGGGTGGACTTCCTTTTCCAAAGATGGAAATGGCATATATGTTCATTTTGGTTTTTTTTTTCAATTATGTTATCATTATCTAAAGATACTGTTTAAATAAGGATCAAATCTTGAGACAGATAGTGTCACACACGTGTGCATGGAAGGCAGTCCATGAGTTTGACTAAATGTGTTTATACGCCAGACCGAGGGTTGGCAGTGCACACTAACGCCTCTTTCCTCTACAGATCCTTCAAAGGAAAATCCACCTGACCTCACTTCCAGCTCCTCTTAAAAACCCCATCCCTGATCTCACTTCCGGCTATAACATCGAAGACACACTTCTTCCTGCCTTCCCTTTGGAAAACTGTCACTCCCCTGTATCACCCACAGGCACATATGGACTCCGTCTCAAATGACTACTCGCTTGTTATTTGCTATTGCAACTGCTTTTTTGTTTCAAGTGGTGGATCCCCAAACTTTTATCTTTATTTCTCTTGTCTTATTACAATAGATAGATAGATAGATAGATAGATAGATAGATAGATAGATAGATAGATAGATAGATAGATAGATAGATAGATAGATAGATAGATCCAAATGTATTTGTTCTCAGTGGAAATCTGGCAAATATTTGGGAAATATGTCTACATATTTTAATAAAGAAAAATATTTTAGGCTGTGTACTTCTCCTTCACTATCTTAAAAAGTTGAATCTATCACCAGTTAGTGCTGGCAGAGCTTCATGCAGCAGTCACTTTTCCACCGAGCAAAGAGCATTTGCTCACTTCACAAAAAATAATACAATGCAGTGAGTTATACAGACAGCAGAGAGGCCTGTAGGCCTGAACGTGCATACCACACAGGATCCGCTTACATCTCAGTTTTAGAAGCAAGCAGGCAGCATAAGAAGTCAACCCACTCATCCAGGTCACTGCCATCACAAAAATGTAATGGATCTCCATGAGGACAAGAACCACTCATCAGGTCAATAGCTCCTTCCCACCAGCACTCACTCTTTTCAGTCATATTTGATACCACTCTGCCTCCTAACCCCACCATACCAGCTGTAATTCCACAGGTTGAGATATTGATCTATGAATTATGCATTTATTATGTTATGTGGGCTATACTGTCATTTTATATTCTTGAATATTATATAACAGTGAGGCTGGATACTGTACATTTTGTTCTTTATTTTCATGTTAAACGTGTTAAGGGGTATCCTTTTGTAAAAAGGTGCAGATTTTGTTTTGGCATTGAGACTTGCATGCCCAACCCCAGACCATCTTCAAGTGGTGGCTGGTTGAGGTGGGATGAGGTTCGGAGGGCTCGTGGTGTAATGTTAACAGCACCAGACAGACTGCTCAGTTAAGGTTCTTTTGAAGAAGCACAACCAAATTTGCACAAAAGGCTCCCATGTTTTGTTGTTCTTGTTTAAAAAGCATAAAGAAAGGAAACAATAATAATGTGTTAATTTACTGTGGACCAAAAGCACCCAACTAAAGCTGACTGCACATTACACGGCTTGAGATGTCATACTTGACGAGTGCGGCTGCTGATCTTGTCACCTGAGGATGTCAGATTACACAACCAGTTATCGTAAGACATGGTAAACTATGTGATGCCATGCCGACTTTCCAAACATTTTGCTCCTTTTTTTGACAGCCAATAATGTGCTGCATAAATACTTTACAGGTACTGAGAGTTCAGCCACAATCTCAGCCTGTTTTCGTTTTTTTTCATTCTTTTGTGGTACATAAAACATGAGGCAGCAGACAGATGAACCTCTTCTATTTGCAACGTCCAATATGCCACCACTCCTTATTCCTTGTAGCTGTGTTGTATGCATTCTACTTCTGGCTGTGTGGTCAATGGTGGTCACCTCTCAGACACACAGAGCCCACCACTATGACTCAAGACAAAATCAGACCTGTTTAAATTTGTCAGGGAGAGTCACAGTCAGGGAGGACTCAGTCGCTGGGTACGTCTCTGAGTGAGTACGACATCTACCTCTGACTCGCTCAGATTAAGTAAGTGAAGTTTACAACTGAAAAATCGCTAGAAAAATCGTGTAATGTGACAGGGCCTTAAGATGGGCTTCTAAGTCTGTGTGTTTTTCACCTGATTATCTTAAAAAAGTGTGTGCTCATTTGTGACAGGGTGGTCCTCAGCGGCTTATGGGCCAATGCATTCATAGCATAACTGAAATGGGAACATCGCTTACAATGAAAATTTGTTCAACAAAATAGTACATTTGTATTATACTTTAGATTTTTTAAATCTATAACAATGAAAATTGACCATCGAACCAAACATCTGTTATTCAGATCTGATCTGAATATTCAAGATGTAGTGTTGTGTGTCTTACTGGTTAGTCATTTACTCTTTGTGATACATATCTTAAATACGTAAAAGCACTCTTGACCATGGGGCATTCAATAACATGGCAAACATCCTGGTTCTTTAATGGCACTTTACGGTTCTTTACTGGGCTGTGTGGTTCCTCATAGAGTCATTGCTTAACAAAAAAACTTAATTCTGGGTCAGGTTCTTTGTGCTTTAAAAAACTTCCTAAGACGTAGAAAAAAAAAGAAAAAAAAATGAACTCTTTAATGTATTGAGTGGTGAGCTACAGGACAGTAAAAGAAAGAAACATGGACTAGCCTGTATTAGTGGATATGTGCAGCAGGAGTCCTTTTAAAATTATTAGCCACTGGTATTTCACAAACCTGTACCACTCTATGTATGGTTATTCACTGTATAGAGCCTTTTATACATCTAAAGAAATAAAAGGTTCTTTCTGGTAACTTCGTGTGAATGGTTCTTTTGAAAATCCAAAATGGTTCCTCTATGGCATTGCTCTGAACAGCCTCTCTGGCACCTTGCTTTTTAAAAGTGTAGCATCCCCAAATATATACATCCAATAGTACTGAACTCCCTGCTGTTGGATATGGTGACAGATAGTCGTCACTTTTTATATTAAATTGTGTATCAGACCAGGGCAGGCACTATGGCACACTGCAGAGCGTTGCCACCTAACGGATCCACTGTCCTAGGCTTGAATCTTGTGTCCAGATGTTCTCGGTGTGGCATTACCTGTTATCTTCAGGTCTATATCGGTTTCCTTCAGGTACTCTGATTTTCCTTGAATATCCCAAAGATGTGCTGGTTCGGTTTATTGGCAATCCCATGGGTGTGTTGGGTGAATGCATGAATAGACCAGGACCCCATCCAGGACTGTTTTCTGTTATGTACCTTGTCTTGTGGATTTGAGAATGTTATTATATCAGAACAGAAAAGGACAACAATGGCACACTGCATCAGAGTTTCTTTGTCCAGCACTTGCTGATAATCATAAAAATACGCTGCACACCTACAGAATAAAACGTGCGCTTTTTCACGATGAACATTTTAGTAAACTAAACAGGCAAAATGAGAGGCTGTCCTTCCTCTTCGGTTTCACTCAGCAAAGTGCATTTTAAATGCAATGTTTTTGTATGTCACTTGCAAACAACTTTGAGCTTCTCTCTTGTCATCCATGTGAGCAAGTGGGTGGGCAGATGGGAGGATGTTTTAACTTTCAGAAGAAAAAATGTGCATTTTAAATCATTTATGTGTGAACTCAAACTTGTCTTGGGGGATTATTTTCCTGAACACTGCAATCACCACCACGACTCAACTTACAGGCACATTAGTAAAACCATTCATTCTATGGACTCTTATTCTAGTTCAGGGTGGCGAGGGCCGGAGACCATCTCTGACCATCAATGATAGATAGATAGATAGATAGATAGATAGATAGATAGATAGATAGATAGATAGATAGATAGATAGATAGATAGATAGATAGATAGATAGATAGATAGATAGATAGAAGTTTATTTGTTCCGGGGGAAACATGGCTTGTTACAGACGCTCAATAAATCAATAAGTAATGCTAAGCTCTTTCCCATGGTGCCATTCTGAATAGACACCACTTTTTTATCTAGCTCTCTGTTTATTGTAATAAGACAAGAGAGAACATGCACTATAGCATTAAATTTAAACAGCTGAGTGAAGATTATACCTTCCCGCCTTGTGCAGTAAAGTATCTTGTGCCAGGTGTGTTTGTATTTTTTCTATGTACAGTTGTGATGACAATCATGTAAATACAGGATTATGATCAAAAATTTGTTTCCTGCTTACTTTCTAAAACCGATTATACACAAATACTAAAACATAAAAAAAATAAAGCCTCGTTGTAAGACTTAGTGTAGAACTAGACTAGAAAAACAGATCTGAAATGTCCATGGGGTTATATTTAATCAACTCCATTTTTCCAAGCTGCTTTCTCTATTACGAGGCCACAGGTGTATTTTGCAGCAGGTTCTTTTATCACACAGAGTCAACATCGGCTCCTGTATGGCAGTTTTTCTTCCTCAGGAGTAATATTTTCCTATAATTCAGGCCATGCCGCTGGGGCTTTAGAACTGCTAAACAGTCCATCCAAAGAACTCGGGTTCAGCCTCCCTAGAAGTCAGCAAACAGTACAGTCTCTATCAACATTGACTCCAAGTGCTTGCCTCCTAAACAGTTCAACAGATCAGCTAAGATCCTGCTGATTGTGTCATTTGTTCTTTGCAGGGGGCACATACTCCCTTGAAGATATGTTCTTCCATCTCATGGTCTAACAATAGCTTAAAACATTTTGAGGAAATCACCATTTAGCTTGACTTTTAATGCTGGTTTAACTTCCAGAAACAATCAGGTGTGATGGCACAGAAAAAAAGAGGCAATAGGTACATGGTGTTGTTCCTGGCAGCAATGAAAAGACGGAGGGTAAATGGGAGGTCAAAATAACAAAGCTATCAAACAAATGCAGCGACAAAGCCTAAACATGAACCAGAATTGTAGTCGAGAGGAAGTGAAGGTGAATTCAAAAGACAGGATCTTAGGAAGAATGAATCAATATAAATTGATTGTCGTTTGAATTTCTAAACTTGGACAAGGAAGTAATCCCTGGGAGTGAACCACATATCCTGTGACCTCAGATGTTACTCTGGTGATGACCTCTGATGTTACCTACGGTGATGCCTAGCAACTGTAAACAAAGCAACTCTGACTAGCATCTCTCTACTGGAAACAAAATAATGTTATAGAAGAACACAAAAAAAAAAGTCAAAATTCTTAACTACCTCTCAAATGAAGTAATAACTTGTGCTACTGTTTTGAATGAAAAACCTGACAAAAGCAGCAGAAATCATGACGTGTCTCATCTGTAGCTCAGGTTTTGGTTCTTCGTGTGTTTCTTGGTTTAGAGAAAAGATTCACAGGCTCGATTGAGTGAAGACTTTCTGCATTAAATAAGACACCGAGAGTCTCTAAGTAAGCGACCAGCAAGCTCTCTCTTATAATATATGTCAATATTAGTTACCAAATCATTCCAGGAAATTATACCATTCTATATGTGCCCCTTCTTCCCTGTCTTACTCTCTTGGACCAGAATACTCCAGCAAGTTCTTAACCATGTGAAAGGTTTTGCGCCTAACCTTCAGCTCTAAGCATGTTTTCTAGTTCATCTCCAGAGTCGTACATTTCAGGTGGGCCTTGTTTGGACGCTCATATCACTACTCATGCTCCAACTGTAAGGTACAATACTTAAACATGGGAGTTGGTATGAAGTTTAAATCAATGTGGACATATACAACTTGCAAAAGAAATTACATATGTGCCTATGAACACATAAACACCATAAATCACAATGATGTATTAATTATTTGCTGCAAACTAAAGCAGTGAGCTGGACACAAAGAAGAAACGGATTTGAGATGGGACGCAAGTACCGTATATACTCGCGGATAAGTTCTCATGTGGATAAATCAGGACTTAATTTTACCGTATAATTTTTGGCATTTTATAATGTCGGTCGCATAAGTTGAATGCGGAAAACTCATGCTATTGGTACAAGGGATTATGATACGCTAACACCCACCTGAGAGAGTAACCACGGAGCACACGGCCTTTTTTTTCTATGTGCGTGTGGTAATGCGCTGTATCAACGTGTCCTTCTAACCTCTCTCTGTCTCTCTCTATTGTGCCTACATGACCACACGGTAATACCCAAACTATTTTGAAGCAACGTTGGCACTGATTTGTGTTTTTTGTATCTCACACCCTCATACACCTTTATCGTAAGAGCATCCCTTATCTATGATGGAGCGTTCGATCAGAAGATAATATGAAGCTGGTTTTAAATTAAAAGACGTTGAAGTTGGTAACTGCGCTGCTGCAACAACAAAATTCGATTTGTCTGAGAAATTGATGCGAGATTGGAGGAGGCATGAAGATATAAAAAAAAAATATATAAGTGTCACATTTTTGAATGGGTATATAAGTCGGGGTCTGATTTTATGATCAACTTTTTCAGGTTTCAAGACCCGACTTATACGCAAGTATATACAGTAAAGCACAGACTTTAAAACTAAAGCCGGAGACCAGATTCAAGTACAGGTTTAAGATCCCATTTATTGCGTGGTGTACAGTATAGTAAAATTCTTATTTGCTTATCTGATCAGCATGCAATTTATCATCCCTCTCCAGCGCCATCATCAGTAAGAATTACTAGACAAATTACTAGATGATCTTAGGGAACCATAGGAAAGGGAAAATATTAATAGAATCTCAGTCAGCAAGCAGAAGTCTGCCACTGAAAAGAAACAATGCTCTAATTCAGTTAAAGGTACCCTCCACCCAAAAACGATTTCTTTCTTACCTCATGTAGTTTGGCGAGAAAAAAATTTAATGTCATGTTTTAATGCAGAATGGAGATAACAAAGTTTCTGATATAATAGGGGTCTACTGGTGACCAATGTAGGCAGGACAGGAGTTAATAATATCAAGAAGTTCATAAAAAAAAAATCTGTCATTACTCATGTCACATAATCCACATATCAAATCATCCAGTCGCATGTTCACAATATGCCAAACACATCTATTTTTACAAAAATGTTTTCAAATAAGCCCACTCTGGGAACTGCTCGCATGTATGAGAAATGGGAGGTGTTTGGACACGGCTGAGCATTTGAATTAAAGACTCGCCTCCCAACCGTATTTATTGGTCACAAGTCCAGCCCAGTAACTGCTTATTCATTGACTAACACTGAGCTTCATGTGATATCAACAGAAATCAGCACAGAGAGACACTACAGATGAATAGTTCAAGAAAGGCGAGTAAAAATATCATCAGGAAGAGAATATGCCTCATAATTACAATACAATACAATACAATTTATTTGTGTATAGCCCAAAATCACACAGAAGTGCTGCAATGGTCTTTAACAGACCCTGCCTCTTGACAGCACCCCAGCCTTGACTCACTAAGAAGACAAGGAAAAACTCCTAAAAAAAAAAACTCTAGTAGGGAAAAAATGGAGGAAATCTTGGGAAAGGCAGTTCAAAATGAGACACCTTTCCAGGTAGGTTGGGTGTGCAGTGGGTGTCAAAGAGAAGGGTGTCAATACAATACAATACACAGAACAGAACAAAGTAATCCTCAGTAAGTATAAAAATACAATTATTACAAGAACAGAGCAGAATTTAACAGTAGACGATATCACATGATATGATTTGGATTTGTTCAGAGTCCTGGAGACCTCAGCCATCAAGCTGCCTCCCCCAATTGGCCATTCCACAGCTGAGATAGCTCTGGGCCAGCTAATCTGATGAAAGGACCCCTCTACCCGACGATTCCTGCGATCCTCCATCAGGGATGACTTTATCTTAGGCAGGCAAATAACTTGGCAGGTGGGCAATGGCACCAAGTGCCACATTTAAGTACCAAGAGGAGAAACAGAATAAGTGAGGGTTAGTAACAAATTATAACTATCATGTTAGTTATAACAACAACTAACAACAGAGATGCAATCTGTACAGTTAATCAGCAGCTCTAGTCAGGGTGTGCTAAACTGAAGTAGTGAGTCTTCAGCTGGGATTTGAAAGCTGAGACTGAAGGGGCATCTCTTATAGTAGCAGGCTGACCATTCCACAGTTTAGGGGCCCTGTAACTAAAAGCTCGACCTCCCACTGTTATTTTATTAATCCTTGGAATCATAAGCAGACTGACATCTTGAGATCTTAATGTGTGCTCTGGTTTGTTAAGTCATGATAAGTTCAGACCTTGGTCATTTAAGGATTTATATGTTAAAAGGAGGATTGTGCATATCTGAGACGTCAGTCAAGGTCAGTCAAGTCCACGTTGTTTCCCAGCCTACTGCTAAATAATTTTTAGGTTCCCCAGTTGAGGGAAGGAAGCGGAAGGTCTACAATTCAAAAGCTCATTCACATCTGAGCGAGTTTCATGTTTGTTCACAAAAGCGTTTCCAAAGGTAAGTTTGGTTAATAATATTTAATAAAAATTCTTGTGTTTGGGATGTTGTGAACTTGCAACTAGTTTTATGGGACTCAAGTAACATAAGGTTTCATGGATGTTTTGATAATATTTGTTGTTATCCTGCATTGGTCACCATAAACTCCCATTATCTTCATTCTGTATGAAAACATGAAATGAAATTTTCTTCTCAGCAATCACTACAAACGACATGGGTTAAGTTACATATAAAAAATGTCATTTTTGGATGGCACATTCCTTTAAGAACAGAACACCACACACTCTTATCTTGGATAAGATTACCCAAAACATATCCTGAACAAGAACGATATCATCAAGCATCTGTTCTTGGAAATCTACTAATATTTATTATAGCAGAGCTGTGACATAAAACAGGGCATGAACGAAACACAATGGCTCCTTTGATGAGACAGTGAAAGAAAACTCAACCACCAACAAATAGTCTTTTTAATGTTTTTTTTTTTTATACTTGGCTCTGTGTATGTGAGTGCGGAGGTCCGTCTAGAGTTGATAACTGACTTGTGCTGCCAGTACAGCTGATGGCAGCGTAGTGTTAAAGAAGGTGAACATTTCATATAACGTAAGACAGCTCCTCTGTTTCAGTCAGTGTTCTCAATTAAAAGAGGAAAAAAGAAAAATAAATGAACAGGACACGTGATTGTCATGCAGAAGTGTCGCCAGTCTGTGATTGTAACCCATCAAGTTGTGTAACCATTGTGGCCCCAGTTTCTGACAATGGCCACTGTCACACATGTGCCACTGTTATCCTTATGGGTGCTTCCCTAAACCTCATGTTCCAGTCTTGCTTCCACAATGCTCACTTTTTTATTCTGTTGTGACCCACCATGACTTGACGTACTCCTGTGGACGGTAGAACTCGGGACAATGCTCCTTTGAAAAGGCAAGCGAGTGGAAAATGTTATAATCTACTGTTACCTGCAAGAGTGGGGGCACAACGAGCCTTTCACAGAGGCAGAAACAGGTTTTGCTTTAAAAACAAACTTCTTCAACTGACTCCGTGACCTAACTAAAATGGTTTGGGGGGGTGTTCAGGTATACAGGATCCATTTAGGAAGAATGACAGGCCTGGAAACAGAAAAGCCTGGGCACAGCAGGAGCATTGCAGGCTAAATGTGCCCCTCCAAAGACATCACTCCATGACATTAAAGGGAGCTGCCACGGACAGGCTGGGCACCTGGAGCCAAGCTAAGGGACTCTTCACCGCAGCCCCAGTCACTTCACAAATAATATCTGACATAGGTAGACAGATCCAAGGATATGGGCTTGACCTCCGGCCTATTCACTGCCTGTGTGGAATTAGAACGTTCTCACGGTGCCTGCTGGGACTCTTATGGGTGTTGTGCTATCCTTTCATATGTTATTACCCGCCGACTCTAAATTGGCCCGTGTGTCTGGACGTGCCTTGAGTTGGACTTGTATCTCTTACAGCCTGGTTTCTTCCTTTTCATCAATGAATCTAGCATACACTTGGAAATCACAGCAACCTTTTAATGAAGTAAAGCATGTTCAGTAAATGGATGAATGGTTAGAAGATGAACCGTTTCATTCTTGGCAATTCAAATCAGCCTGTGGTTGAAAGGAAGTGCAAACAAATTATTTATGCCATTATTCCGTCTTCAGTGGTATCCAAATAAGATTTCTATTATATCCATGCAAACAGGGCATTTTGAAAAAGTGACACATCATCCTCTGTTGCCATGGTGACAAAAAGTGTCACCTGAATTCTGGAAATTCTGAAGTGGTGAGCCATGGTGCACCCCCCACTCCCCACCCTCTTCTCATCAGAAAATCAAGGTTCACAGGGTCATTACTGTCACGTGTAAAGGGCCTGGTGAAGTTCTCTTCTTGCATGTGCTAATTAACATGCAACACGTGAAATCATTTTGCAGTTGTTGTGAGCGGTGCAGCTGAAGTTCAAGCACCCAGTACTTGGCCTCTGTGCAGCTCCATTAGGCGCTTTGTGCTAATTGTCAAACCCCTTTTGTGGCCGACACGTACTAATACTTGACAATGAACCTAACTGGAGCTGGGACTTCACTACTTCACACTGCGGCTTCTTCATGTGGTGTTTCCATTCAAAAGTGTATACGCTATAAAGCTGACTGAGACTCGATTCAGTTCACTTCATGTGTTTATAGCGCTCTGCACCACAGGCTGGCTCACAATGCCACACACACTATCAGAACGCCAAATGGTACACCACCTCTGACTAAACATACTGCATCATTATAAAATACATGGGGGTGAGAGCCTGCGCTGGCAGCTCTGGGCTCAAGGCAGGTGGCAGCCCTGGATGAGGTGCCAGTCACACTCACCCAGGGGGCAAACATAAGTAGCACACGATGCACATTCTTATCGAAAAACTAGATTAAAAAACTAAGCACTTACAGAAAGGAAAACATTTTGAAAATGTGTTATGCTACAGAGAGTTGAAAAGCTAATGAAAGCTTCTGAGGTGTGACCTGCCATTTTTGATGACATTATTTGAGCCACTTCAGTGTCGCACAGTAAAGCCTGGCATATCCTTAAAGGAAGCAGACTACTGCAGAAGAGGCCGAGAGACTCTGTGACACCATATGGCATGGCATGCGGCCCAAAAGGAGTCTGCTATAACCGAGAAAGGCAATGCATCAGGTTTTTAATCATCTTCATCCAGATGATGGATTTTAATATTTAAAAATTCACAGGATTTTGCACATTCTTTATCCAAATTTAGATAAGTTTTACTTTCACATTCTTGAAGGTTATGAAAACAATTACCGTACATACTCATGTTTAAGTTCTCTGTATAATTTCTGGTATTTTATAATGTCGTCGTACAAGTCGAATGTGGAAAACTCACGCTATTGGTCCAAGAGATTACGATATGCTAACACCCACCTGAGACACTAACCATGGAGCACACTGCCTTTATTTACTATGTATTGTGTCTACATGACCACATGATAATATCCAAACTATTCCGAAGAGACGTTTACACTGTTTAGTGTTTTTTGTATCTCACACCCTCATACACCTTTATCGTAAGAGCATCTCTTATCTACGATGGAGCGTTCAATCAGAAGAAAATATGAAGCTGGTTTTAAATTAAAACTCATTGAAGTAGTGAAAGAAATTGGTAACTGCACTGCTGCAACAAAATTCGATGCATCTGAGAAACTGGTGCGAGATTGGATGTAAAAAAAAATTTAAGTGTCACATTTTTGAATGGCCGTATAAGTCGGGGTCTAATTTTATGATAAATTTTTCGGGTTTCAAGACCCAACTCATACGTGAGTATATACGGTATTATAAGACACTGACTTCCGATACACAAAGGTGTATGGCAGACGGCCAGGGGCATTGCCCAGTTGTGACACCCTTCTGATGAGAGGACCAGGGGAGAGGACATGTCAACAGGAGTACTTTCCCTGGAACACGAGAGGGCAGCTCCCCTGGATGGCATTGGGCTCGTGGCCACCAACAGGAGGTGCCTGGACAGCTCCAGAGCCTTGGACTGCAGCACTTCCGCCACACCCAGAAATGCTGCCTGAAGAGGATCGATGAGCACCTGGAGCACTTCCTGGTGTGGTATAAAAGAGGCTGCCTCACTCCATTCAAGGAGCCAGAGTCGGGAGGTGGAGGAGTGATGGTGGTAATAGTAGCAGAAGAGAAAGAAAAGAGAGAAAGAAGGAAGAAACTGAGCCATAATTGAGGGCACTGTGTGCTAAAGGAAAATAAAAGAACATATTTAGCCACCTGTGTCTCTGTGCGTGTGTGTGAGTGTGTGTGTCTGGGGCTGATTTTCCACAGGTGATTTATAAATTTATGTTTGTGTGCTGAAGATGAACGTTGGTGAATTTAAAGGGTAAAGTGTGTGTGTCCTGTGGCTGGTCTTCCCTTCATGTGTCCAGTCTCACAGTAATTGATCTGGAGCTGGAGTGCAATTCTAGTGGGCCCCACATGGCAAACAGGGCACACTTCCTGTCTGCTGCCAACTCGGCCCCTCGCAGTGAACCATCTGTGTGCAGCTCGGTGGCTGGAGTGTGTCATAAACAACAGGCCTTCTTTTAGGAAACCTCTTGCCAGCTTTGGTTACATTCGCCACTGTTACAGTCGAGACGCTTAAAACTGAAGTATTTATGGCTTGGGTTATAATGGCTAAAGAAATAAAACTGAGCATTTTTATCTTTCTGAAAGAAAACAGAACTTTGAAAGGGCTTAGAGTGACCTTTGTTTTCAGTAGTAATGACTGCAAGGTACTTCAGACCAATATACCATTTTTATTACGTAGAAAGTATTAAGGGCATAATATATTAAATGAAAGCTCAGAATATTGCTAGAATACTGTATTTTGTCTTATATATTTTTTTTTATATTTTTGTATACTGTGTTTTACAATGTCATGTGAAAACATTTATTTATAATTTATATAGTGCTATAAAAATGTAACTTTTATGTTGTGAAGAAATCCTCACCAAAACCTTTTAATATTTACAATGTCGTGCTTTTTGACATTTAAAGCACATCCCACAGTATTCTTAGACACGTTTACTTCAGTTCAAGGTCCTTGAGAGCAGAGCCTATTCTGGCAGAATCAGCCATAAAGCAGGAGACGAGGCCCAGTCACACACCCACACGGGGACAAATCAGAGTCACTATTGTGTCTAATCACACGTGTTTTTAATGACAAAATCATGTAGACACAGGGAGAGCAAGCAGACTCCACGCCGACCCGGGCTGAGTGCAGTTTTGAGACCCGTGACACCGGATTGGCAAGGCCGTGATGCTGTCAGCACGCTGACAATTTCAAAGTGTAAAGCTGATTGTATTTTCTTTGAACTTGAAGGGTTTATGGCTGCAAAGCAGTTAGCATTACTGTCTTATAACACCAGAGTGCTGAGTTTGAATCCTGGCACAATCACTACACTCTTCATCCTTTGTTTATTTAAAGACGAAACAAATGGGTCTGTGACTCTTCGCGTTCCCACCTTTCTGGATTATTCTTTCTTTTCTTAATCCTTAAACCGCCTCATACTTGGGGGGTTAATGCACCCCCGGATGGTAAATACTTGTTTGATGCACTTTTTAAGGAAACTTCACAATTCACAGAGAAAAAGTGAAATTTTAATGGAACACATATGTTTTTCATGCAAACAGCACCACAGTTACTGCAGCACTGATCATTTTACACACTGCCAATAAACTGTAAAAACTATTAAAAAACTACTGCAACAATCTATTATTATATGTACAAGGTGCAACTGACACTATTGATGAAATTCTGTAAATCACCGCGCTTACTGCTCTTGAACTGGCTGCATGCAAGCACACAGAGACCAACGCTGATGCCAGTCTAGTGCAGCGGCTAAATCCCAGGGACAGCGATGCTGATTCTCTAGGGGGTAGCAATGGTCATGAGCTGCCTGCTGAACGAATGTATGGCATGGACTGATTAGCTCCGAAGTGTTGGCAAATTGCACTGGGAACCGACCATAACCAGTTGCGGCGTTCAACGAATGTACGGCACAGAATATACTCGGCTCCTGCATGCTGGCAAATTGCACTGGGAACTGACTATAGCCGGTTGCGGCAGTTTAAGGGTTAAATGGGATCCCTGCAGAAGACTTTCAAGTGGAGTTTCTGTTCTGGTGTGCATGGCAATTGAATTGCTGTCAATCTTGACCTGTTTTTACTTAAATACAGCACGCATGCATGTCAGAGGGTCATCTTCCGGGCTCATCAGAGGTAAGCACTACCGCCCCGGGATGGTGTTGTCATGACTGCTTTACTGAGCTTGACCCAACCTTCAGTGGAGGCACTTGAGCCTGCTAACCATTTTGTTCTTGGTTGTGCCACAGTGCACCAGTGACCCGGTTGGCATGCCAGCATTTCTTCATTTGGACTCTTGTGTTCCCTCGATCATCGACAATATACAGCATTTATACATTTTTACACATGCCTATATATACATCTTATATATAATTTGCCAGTCTCCTCACTCACTCACTCACTCACTCACTCACGAGACCGACATCGCAGCAGTCGGCGGATTTACGGCCGTGAAAATTCAAAGAGAAAGGAAACTTCGACCAACATTGCGGCAGGCGGCGGATTTACGGCCATAAAAATTCAAAGAGAAAGGCGACTTCGACCAACATCGCAGCAGGCGGCAGATTTACGGCCGCAAAAATTCAAGGAGAAAGGCGACTTCGACCATCATCACGGCAGGCGGCGGATTTACGGCCGCGAAAATGCAAAGAGAAAGGCGACTTCGACCAACATCGCGGCAGGCGGTGGATTTACGGCCGCAAAAATTCAAAGAGAAAGGCGACTTCGACCAACATCGTGGCAGGCGGCGGATTTACGGCCGCGAAAACTCAAAAGAGAAAGGCGACTTTGACCAACATCGCAGCAGGGTCCGTCCGAAGCCGAATGCGCAGTCGCCTTCTGCGCATGTCCGAAGCCGAATGTGCAGTCGCCTTCTGCGCAGCTGCCCGAAAAACCTTACGAGACCGACATCACAGCAGGCGGTGGATTTACGGCCGCGAAAATTCAAAAAGAAAGGCGACTTCGACCAACATCGCGGCAGGCGGCAGATTTACGGCCGCGAAAATGCAAAGAGAAAGGCGACTTCGATTAAAGCTCTAGAGGCCTGAAAGGCGATTTCGACTACAGCTCCAGGCCTAATTACGCATTCATTCAATACACCTATATCAGGTTTGTGGTGCTTATACTTATTACTTACTATTCCACTCGTGCCCGTTTCATCTTACATTGTCGAAATGGGATCTTTGTCTAGTATATATATATATATATATATATATATATATATATATATATATATATATATATATATATATATATATATATATACAGTAATCCCTCGCTATATCTCGCTTCGCCTTTCGCGGCTTCACTCCATCGCAGATTTTACATGTAAGCATATTTAAATATATATTGTGGATTTTTTGCTGCTTCGCGGGTTTCTGTGGACAATAGGTCTTTTAATTTCTGGTACATGCTTCCTCAGTTGGTTTGCCCAGTTGATTTCATACAAGGGACGCTATTGGCAGATGGCTGAGAAGCTACCCAGCTTACTTTTCTTTCTCTCTCTCTTGCGCTGACTATCTGTGATCCTGACGTATGGGGATTGAGCAGGGGGGCTGTTCGCACACCTAGACGATACGGACGCTTGTCTAAAAATGCTGAAAGATTATCTTCACGTTGCTACCTTCTGTGTGCAGCTTTTAAGTATTGCTGCACGGTGCTTCGCATACTTAAAAGCTCAAAGGGCACGTATTGATTTTTTTATCTGTCTCTCTCTCTCTCTCTCTGCTCCTGACGGAGGGGGTGTGAGCTGCCGCCTTCAACAGCTTTGTGCCGCGGTGCTTCGCATACTTACAAGCCAAACAGCCCTATTGATTTGTTTGCTCCTTTGAAGAGGAAGATGTGTTTGCATTCTTTTAATTGTGAGACAGAACTGTCATCTCTGTCTTGTCATGGAGCACAGTTTAAACTTTTGAAAAAGAGACAAATGTTTGTTTGCAGTGTTTGAATAACGTTCCTGTCTCTCTACAACCTCCTGTGTTTCTGCGCAAATCTGTGACCCAAGCATGACAATATAAAAATAACCATATAAACATATGGTTTCTACTTCGCGGATTTTCTTATTTCGCGGGTGGCTCTGGAACGCAACCCCCGCGATGGAGGAGGGATTACTGTATATATATAAAATGGTGTGGAAAATTATTCAATACCCTTTTAGTCATAATAACTTTCTGCATGACAAAAAATGTGTATACATATTTATCCATTCAGTATTTTTAATATGAACTCTTATGCTGTAACAATACATTTCCAAAGTCAAAATAAACCATTTGCTGTAGATATTTAGCCATAAAAGAAAAACTCCAAAGTTAGTGTTTGTAAGTATTTAAAGTTCTGTTCTTTGGCAGCTCCAAGTTTACACAAATGAATCACAAATGACACAAAGGTGACAGTCATTTGACAATGATAATTAAACATAACTAGAAAGGACTCACAAGTCGTGCCTATCTCTCTGGATATATAAAGCCCCCCTTGTAAGGGCCACAGTCTTTGTTGGACAATCACTGCCAAAATGAAGACAAAGGAGCCTTCTGCTGATGTGAGAAATAAAATCATTGAAGTGCACAATAAAGGAAATGTCTACAAAAAAGTTTGAATGTCCTGCTTAGCACTGTCGGATCCGAAGTTCATCACAGCACCCAGACTCTCACTAGAAGAGGCCATCCCTCAAAACTAAACATCAGAGCAAGACGTCAACAGGTGAGAGAGGCGACTAAAAATCCCACCGTCACTCGCAGAAATCTGCAATGTTCTTTGGCTGAAACTGGAGTGAAGGTGCAGGGGTCCACAACTTCAACAGCTCTCCATAACACTGCCCTCTACAGGAGGGTAACAAGAGAAGCCATTCCTTAAGAAGGTCCACATAGAAGCACACATGGCATTTGCTACAAAGCATGAGAAAGACACAGGTAAGATGTGGGAGAAAAGTTTATGGTCAAATGAGCCCAAAATAAAACATTTTGGCCAAACATCAAAGAGGTATGTGAGGCATAAAACTACCAGTGTCCATACATAAGGTGAATATGGTGGTGGCAGCATCATGCTATGAGGATGCTTTTCATGTGCTGGGACTGGGAATCTGGTCAGAGCTGAAGGGACAGTGGATGATCACAAATACTGCACAATACTGCAATAGAACTTGCTCCACTCTGCTAAGAACATTCATCTTTCCACATGACAATGACCCTAAGCTTAAGGCCAAAGCGACACTAGAATGGCTCAAAAGCACAAAGGCGAATGTTCTGGAAGGGCCAAGTCAAAGCCCTGATCTGTGGCACTATGTTGAAAACTGCTGTCCAGAGACGCCATCCCACCAACTTAGAAGGTCTCAGTTAATTCAGTTAAAGTTAAGGTGGAGTGGTGGCTCTGAGGCTAGGGATCTGCATTGGCAATCAGAAGGTTGCTGGTTCGAATCCCGTAAATGCCAACAGGGACTCTGCTCTGTTGGGCCCTTGACCAAGGCCCTTAACCTGAAATTGCTGAGCGCTTTGAGTAGTGAGTAAAGCGCTATATAAATGCAAAGAATTATTATTAATTCTGCCAAGAAGAATGGAGAAGAATCACAATGTGCAAAACTGACACATACCCCAAAACATTCATGTTGTTATTGCAGCAAAATGCTCCTTGACAAAGTATTAATGTGCAGGGATTGAATTCGTAGGCACTCACACTAATTTTTGAATTTTTCTTCTTCAGTTAAATACCTACAGAAAATGGTTTATTTTGACTTTGGAAATTTATTGTTACAGCATAAGAATTCACATTAAAAATACTGAATGGGTAAATACTGTATGTGTACTGATCCATTGTCATGGAGAAAACGGTGTATATCTCCATTTAGGTCCGAACTGAGAAAACAGATTCTAAAATGTCCTCCTAGGCCTCGCTGGGCCATGCTTGGCTCTCCAGATCTCCAGTTTTTTCTTTATTTTTGGTGTGTCCTAGCATTGGCATTTTACTTCTACAGCAGAAAAGGACAGGATATGAGGCGTCCTAAGCTCTCCGTGCCCCATTAACTGTGGACCCCTGTACCCAATAGGCAGGGCAGCCATGATGGCATTTTGCATGTTCTCCCTGTGTCTATGATGCGTTCTTCTCTGGGCACACCAGTTTGTTCTCTCATATGCCAGCAGATGCAGGTATGTTAAGTGACAACTCTAGCTTGGCTTCATTTGAGTGAGTGTCCGGGGTGTGTGTGCCCTGTGGTGCTCTAGCACTCCATCCACAGTTGGTTTCTGTCTTGTGTCTGATGCTGCAAGGATGGCCTCTACTCGGGCTGTCATGACGCAGAACTGGATTAGTGGGTTTGAAAATTGATGCTTGGACTGATAAGCTCAGGCCTCCCAACGTGCATTACTGGAGAAAACAGATGGTCTCTCTGTTTGTTTTATACAGGAACTGGAATTTAAAACGATCACACAGAATTAGCATAATGGGAGGTCAAAATATAATATGTAAATTCACAAAAATAAACCAATGACCAATTCTGTTTGATTTTTTTTCCTGCATCTGTTCAGAAATTTTACTGCACTCCCAATGTTCAGGCAAACAATTGAAACTAAACATTTATTTCCTTCTAATACATTTTGAAATTGCAAAATTAAATATTTTAAGTGATGCCACAGTTCTGTAAATTTGGGCAGCTCTGTGTTCTCAGCTATGTGCTTAAGTGGATAATCAAATGTCTGAGTTTCTGCTGCTGAGAAGTGCTGATCGTCTAACTCATTTTGTTAAGACAAGAAGGTTAGGGTCCAAGGGCGAAACAGCTGTAATTAAAAGAAACGGCACTAAAGTATGTGCTTTCACTTCTATAATACATTAAAGTAACTGACTTTAAATGTAAGGAACTCACACTAAACTCTTAATTTGTAGCGGGGCTTTTGTTGGGGCTTGGCATGCACTGGAAAGTAGAGGAGGACCTTGTGGCACCTCATCAAGATATGGTGGGCCTTTAGCCCTTTTCCTTCCCCAGCTCGACCAACCCAATCAGTCCTTACCCTGAAATTTACCATCTGACTTGACGAGTTTCCTTACTGGATATGGCAGAGGCCGCTCACTTTGAAGATGCACTGCTGATGTGGTTACATGAGGGGTTTCTGTGTGTTTTGTATTCAGGGCGATAGGCCCATGAAGAAAAACTGTGTGTCTTTGTCAAAGCCAAAAAGAAGTCAACATGTCAAAATGAGGAGTAATCAATATGTGAGATAAACCCACATGCTGTTCCCACCCTTTTCCACATCCCCTGACATGCCCCACGGGAACCACGGCAATACATAATTTTGGTTACTCTTACAAATTTGCTGTAGAGATGGCTGACAAAGTGGTGACAGTTTTGTGTTTTAGGGGACACCGCTCCTTAAAACATACACCTTCTCTTACCAGTGCAGATTCTTAATGTGGACCCACACTATAATGTCAGATTCTCTTTTACTACGACCTTTAACAGTTCTTGGGATATTCAGTCTACACCTAATTGTGCATTAAGCTACTGTATCAATTATACACCAGCCACACTTTTTATTATTCTACAGCAAGGGTCGGCAACCTTTCAGCGGTGTCGTGCCGAACCTATGTTACAATGTTATTCCGCGTGCCAACATAATTCTACCTATTTTGTTATATATGGTATCAAAATTCTGCGGTGGGTTGGCACCCTGCCCAGGATTGTTTCCTGCCTTGTGCCCTGTGTTGGCTGGGATTGGCTCCAGCAGACCCCCGTGACCCTGTGTTCGGATTCAGCGGGTTGGAAAATGGATGGATGGATAGTATCAAAATTGGTCCAGTTATAGTGGGCTGTCAAAAGCCCATTATAACCGGATCTTATATTATTGGTCAATTCAATATTTTAAAATACATACGATCATATGTGAACACTTCATGTTTTAATACCACAGTTTCTCTATAAGATTCTCAGCCTAACAGTGCAGTGGAGCCATCCACTGTGCTCAATGTGTTTGTGTAAGGCAGCATTCTGGAGGCCATATTTATGTTCCATGAAGATGACCGCTGATGTACAAATTACAAAAATATAGATAGAAAAATGATGATGTTGCTTTTATGCAAGTATCTTCAATAATGTGATCACATCTGGAGAAACTATTAGCTTAGAAACAACATACTGTATACAGTAAGCATCAGACACGCTTTAAAGGAATACTCCACCCAAAAATCATACTTTGTTAATGTTACTTAACCATGTAATTTGTACTGGTGGCTAAGAAAAATTTTTAATCTATTTTTTTCATGAAAAATGGAGTTAAAGAAGTATGAAAATGTTTCCTCTGCATGTAATTCTTCTGATTTTCTCTAAATATTTATTTAACAATATTCTACCAAACAATGCATACATTTTGCCCACTGTGAGCACACGACTGGATGACTTGACGTGCACATTATGTGACACAAGTAACATGAGATTTTTTTCCTGGTTGTCTTTATATTGTTTGCTGTAGTCCACAGCTGGTCTCCCATGATGCCATTTGTTATGTAAGAGTCAGTATTTATGTGTATTTTCTGTTTTATGGGCATTTTTGAATGATTACTTTTATGTATTTTCTGTTTTGCTCATTATTGTGTATTGTCCCTTTAACTGTACTGCCATCCACAGTGTGTTGTGGGTGGAGCCTCAAGGGGCGGGGCCACCCTTACATCACCCATTCCATCCCCACCCCCACCACACTACTTAAATCCTGCCTTCATGCCATAATCCGACTGTTACAACAATGATAAACTCATCCCTTGACACTGGCTTTGTGCCGCTCACTTTTCAAACTGCTTCTGTAAACCTAATGTTAAAAAAGTCTGGCCTTGATGCTGACAATCTTAACAATTTTTGGCCTATCTCCCACTTACCTTTTCTGTCTAAAGTTCTTGTGCATGTTGTAGCTTCCCAACTCACCAACTACTTAACTTCTAATAACTTGATGGAACCCTTTCAGTCTGGTTTCAGGGCGCAGCACAGCTGTGAAACCACTCTGCTATGGGTAAAACCAGCATATTAATTCTGTTAGACCTGCAGCATTTGACACTGTTAGGCATGACACTCTACTGTCCAGAATGGAAAACATGCTGGGCATCTCCGGCACTGCCCTCCAGTGGTTCAAGTCCTATCAGACTGATAGGTAAGAATTTGTTAGTCTTGGCAACAGCAGATCCGGCACAGCGCCAGTCACACAAGGAGTTCCTCAGGGCTCTGTCCTCGGCCCTCTTCTCTTCTGTATTTATATGCTTCCCCTTGGCCATATTATCCGTAGCTATGGACTGGGTTATCATTTTTATGCAGACGATACTCAACTCTATTTCAATGTTAAAAGTGGAACTTCATCAGAGCTTTCTCAACTCGCAACCTGCCTCAGTGAAATTAAAACCTGGATGGAGCAGAACTCTTTAAAATTAAATTGTAACAAAACTGAACTCCTGCCAATTGGGACTAAAGTGCAGCTTAATAAAATGAGCTCCTTCAAAGTCAATCTTGGCGGCGATCTCATCAGACCTGCCTCTACTGCAAAGAATCTAGGTGTCATTTTTGATTCCTCCCTTTCTTATTCATAAGAAACCACATTAAGAAACTTTCTTACTTTCACCTCCGTAACATATCCTGTGTTCGCTCCTTCCTCTCCTTTTCTAATGCTGAGAAACTCGCCCATGCTTTTATCACATCCCGCATCGATTATTGCAATTCCCTACTGGCAGGTGCCCCTTCTAATCTTACATCACACCTCCAGCTTATTCAAAACTCGGCTGCAAGGGTCCTTACTCGAACCAGCCGCAGCAAGCACATCACACCCATAACTGGTTAAGTTAAGGCCCTGCCTGTAAGGACCTCTTAGGAGGCCACACAACCATGTTGGTGTGTTTGAGACTCCTAATCATTATCAGAAAGTGTATCTCTGTTCTCCATAAAAACCTGAGATTAAACATAGTTTTGTGCCATTACTACCAACCACATGGGGTAAGTAACACAAAAAAATAATCATTTTTGGGTGGAGTATTCTTTTAATCAATGCAGGGAATTATGGAACAGACTGCAAAAGAAAGAAAAGAGAAAATTCACTACACTCTCTTTTTTAAGTACAAACACGGAGCAGGTGAAACCGGACTAAAGAACCAGGCTAAGCCTGATGCAAGTTTTGTTTCAACCACTTTTTCTGAAAATTCCCTGAATACCCATGTGCCATGATCACTAGTCATTTTTACTTGACTTCTGAAGTATTTTTATTTCTAATTTTAATTTTTTTTTTGTTTATTTATTGCATTCTTTTGTGCTGTCTTGGTGAATGTGTTATTGTGCTGAATCACACTTTACATCGATGGATGCTTTCCCGTTGCTGCGGTACCAT